>NC_056741.1:212093569-212353569 GCF_019279795.1 Protopterus annectens | reverse complement strand
TAGCAACTTCAATCTTTTTATGAGGAAAAAACAAAAATACAGGACAAAAATCTCGACAGTCTGCAAAAACCTGGGCAGTTGAGGGGTATGCCACCTATCGCTCTCTCTCACACACACACACACACACACACACACACACACACACACACACACACACACACACACACACACACACACACACATATTTATGTATATATGTATGGGTGTGCGTGTGTGAGTA
Source organism: Protopterus annectens (assembly GCF_019279795.1). Lineage (NCBI taxonomy): Eukaryota > Metazoa > Chordata > Ceratodontiformes > Protopteridae > Protopterus > Protopterus annectens. The sequence goes on along the minus strand of NC_056741.1, from coordinate 212,353,349 downwards.
TACACATCAGCTCAGTACTACTCTGCTTATAATAATAAAATCTTCTGAGTATTACATGTTGATTCCAGTGTCATTGCTAATAATTCTCATAAATTAGTCTTTAGGCATATATACGAATGCAATGGATCTGTTCAGCATACAAGGCATAATATCTAAGAAAAACATTTCTGCAGTATCAGACTTTAAAATAAATGAAAATATACATCGCTATATCATTACTGTTAATTACACTCACTTAAGAAATCCAGGAAAAGTTTCCACACAGTAACCCCATGCAAAAAAATTGTAACATGATAACATGTGACAGAAATGGCTCAACAAGAAAAAGAAAAAACGCTCCCCCATCTTTCAAAAGCTAAAAAATATATAATGCAAAGCTGCGGACAGTGGGTGTTATTACAGTTATATAAACCAACAAGTAAAACTTGCAATACAAATATAATTGATGCTGCTATGACAGATAAGGCAGAATGAACTTGGGGTAGTGCCATTTTACTTTTTATATGCTATGTATATTTAACTACTGGAATCACAGGTTTTGTATTACTATGCGTTTTTGGATGGATATAAACTCTGAAATTCATCAGCCAGTCAATATTTGTTGACTGCAGTCTTCAACAATTTCAAAAACACCAAGACACAATATGAGGCAAGAACAAGGACATTCTGTGAAATCAGTGAAAGGTGAGAGGTATGATTCATGTTTACACACACACACACACACACACACACACACACACACACACACACACACACACACACACACACACACACATACACACTCTCTTGCCATCTATCAAAAAAAAATAAAAAAATAGCTAAAGACAGTTTTCAACCACATTCTGGGAACTGCAGCTTGCATATAGATATACAGGTAGTTTACAGATTGACCCATGTTCCTAGTTCTCAGCATTTTTACTCAGTCATTGTTAATCTTTACACTGAAGAAGCCATGTGACTGTACCTAAGTATACAAATAGACCTTCATACAAAACTGTTTTCATTTATTTAACAATAACCAACAGCCAAAATGCCCGTTAGTTCACTGAGGTACATCTACAGCCACTTTCTGGTTTACCATGTGCATAATTTAATCAAAAAACTCTTATTTGCATTTTCCTTCCTGATGTAAAGTCATGCTCTCCGAGCTACAGTGACCTGCTGACTTCAATATATGCTAAAATCATAGCCGGCTTTAGGTACCAGCGAACCCTGCTGTTGCTGGGGGCCTCCCTGTTCCTGAGGGGCCCAACCACTGCAAGTTATCTTATCTTGATATTTTGTAACATGTCCATTGAACCAACAAAAAACAGTATGGCAATCCTATATATTTAATAAACCAAGAAGGTAGTGATAACTCTAATTTAATTCCCCTTTAAAATTAAAAGATATATCTAGTTATAGTAACAGTGTTTTATCAAGTAACAGGCTTCACAATTCCATTAGACATTTTACCACCAACATAGTGCTCTTGGCTTAGTTAAACCCTGTTGGTAGACATTCTCCACTGAAACTAACAAAAATAGCCACCTTTAGATACCTGTGATACCTGTGACTGCAAGGAGGCCTCTTAATCATCCATGACTTTGTGGAGGCCCCGCAAAAGCTGCTGTTGGCTGTGGAAAAGGTACTAATATCCTGATTATGCTCTTTAACCTGACCTGGGTTGTGATATGACCCTGTTAGATTAAAGGTGATAATAAACATAAGCAAGGTAAGCACTAGAGAGATCAGCAGCCCAGAGTGATGGTTTTCTCTTTTCAGGCTCAAAATCAGGAACATGTTTTACATATTATTCTAATTCAGTTAAAAAGTTAATAAAATAACACCTTTTGCATCAACATGCATTTTTGGATAATATGAAGTATAAAACTCTGATTTCTTTCTGATTTATTGACTATCTGTAATCCTGAATGATTTACCAGCAAATCAATTTTTTACAAAGGAGAGAGCAAAATTATGAGGCAAAATCAGGAAAGGCCTCTGAAATCAGGGACATTGACAATTATGTATTACTCCACAATGAGGTAAATAAAAAGGACTTAATCCTGCTACTTCTTGGTAATGGTAAACAGGGTCTATATCACGAAATCGAACTTCCAAAATGTCAGACACCATAAGTTCAAACTTGGAAGATCGAATTCGGATAACATCGAAACTTCAAAATTAGAAGTTATGTACCTACCATAACGTTCCATGTTAGTTGTCTTCTCTCGCCTTCTTTCTTGCTGGATGGGTTCGGAGCCGATCCTCGGCTCCGACTCGGCACTTGCTTTAGCTCGAGAACTCCTTTTACCAGCTCGAGGCAACCCTATATCCCATGATGCAAGGCGGAACTACCTCAGATCTCGTTTGGCAGCTAACTTACCTTGCTAAAGGTTATCCTAACCAAAATAGGAACAAGTTTCCTAAAAGAAGTCCTCATAACAAAGATCCAGAGGAAACAAACTAATAGGAACTCTTCAAGATCTGTCCAGGCCAGGGGGAAGGAGGGAGGAGCATAAGAAAGAAGGCGAGAAGACAACTAACATGGAACGTTATGGTAGGTACATAACTTCTAAATGTTAAGTTGTCAATCTCGCCTTCATTCTTGCTGGATGGGACCGCGTCCCTAGCACCTGTATCCCGGGTGGCTCAATGGAACAGACTCTTGAGAACTGTGGAACCAAAACTGGCCCTATCTCTGGAGGCCAGATCCAACTTGTAATGAGAAACAAAGGTATGAGGCGTGGCCCAAGTAGCTGCTGCACAAATGGTATCAATGGGAAGTCTATCCTGAAAGGCTGCAGAAGTGGATAGACTCCTGGTCGAGTGTGCTTTTGGCTTAGAAGATAGTTGTTTGCCTCTGAGAGAGTACACATAGGAAATGGTGGAAGTCAACCATCTGGATAAGGTCACTTTAGAAACTGGAAGACCTAACCTGTTTTCTGCATAAGAGACAAACAATTGGTCCGATTTTCTAATTTGTTTAGTCCTATGCAAGTAGTACCTGAGCTGACGATGGACATCCAAAAATGCAATTTCTGCTCAGCTCTGTCGGAATAGTTAGGGAAAAAGACTGGTAAATCTATAGATTGGTTAATATTGGTTTGAGATACAACCTTGGGGAGAAAGGAAGGGTTAGTTCTTAACGATACCCTGTCCTTATGAAAAACCAAATAAGGTGAATGAATACAGAGAGCTTGAATCTCGGAAACCCTTCTTGCAGAAGTGACAGCCAGTAAAAATATAGTTTTCCACGTCAATAACTTCAAAGAACATGAAGCAGACGGTTCGAAAGGAGGTAGTATCAAGGATGCTAACATTAAGTTTAGATCCCATTGCGGAGGAGGATGCTTTATAGGTGGTTTTAGGAGAAAAACTCCTCTCAAAAAGGCCTTGCATAATCTATGAGACATGATGTTATTGTCATGCAAGCCAACATGATATTTGGAAATGGCAGCCAGTTGTACTTTGACTGTAGATGACGAGGATCCCGAATGAAAAACCTCCGCTAGGAAATCTAAAACAGAATGTACGGGAGCAGTAAAAGGATCAATATTTCTGGAGTTTGCCCAAATCAAAAACCGTCGCCACTTGCTAGCATAAATAGTCCTAGTGGACGACTTCAAAGAAGACACTAAAATGTCTCTGGCTGAGTCAGAAATCATTGGTAGCCTGGCTAGGGAAGGAAGTGGAGCAACCAAGCAGTGAGGTTGAGAGAATGAATGGCCCGGTGCTGCTGACCCGACTGGTGGATCAAAAGATCCGGAACTGGGTCCAGATGCCAGGGCTGCACCAGAAGGTGACGATGCAGAGACGGAAACCAAATTTGTCAAGGCCAAAAAGGAGCAATGAGGATCAATTTGGCTCTCAAAACGGTGGCTTTCTGAATGACTTGTGGAATCAATGGAAAGGGAGGAAAGGCATAAAGAAGTCCCCGAGGCCAATCCTGGGTTAGAGAGTCTCTCAGGGGTTGGCCTGGAAGGGGAAATAGAGTGAAATAGTCTGGGCACTTGTTGTTTTGAGGGGTAGTGAAAAGATCGCAACAAGGAGTGCCCCACTTCAGAAAAATCTGATCCACTACAGATTGATTGAGAGACCACTCGTGAGGCATCAGAATAGATCTGCTTAGCCTGTCCGCCAATAGGTTGGACCTGCCGGGGATGTGCGTTGCTATCAGAAACCACTGAGAAGAGATCGCCCATTGCCAAAGTCTGAGAGCTTCTCGACATAAGGGATAGGATCTGGTTCCGCCCTGTTTGTTGATGTACCAGACCACGGACATGTTGTCCGTCTGTACTGCAATAGTCCCCGTGGGAAGAAAGTCGCCGAGGGCTTGCAACGTTAAAAGCACTGCTCTCATCTCCAGGACATTTATGTGCAGATGGTATTCTATGGGTTGCCACGTCCCGTGGACCATCCTGCCCTGGTAATGCCCCCCCCACCCGATCAGAGAGGCATCCGTGGTGACTGTGGCAACTGGAGGAGGGGGAACAAAGGGTCGGCCCTGATGAAGAAGAGGGGAAGATATCCACCAGCCCAGATGAGCCCTGCGACTGTGTTACTAAGATTTCGTGTCTCATCGGAAGATTGTGATCGACCACTGCGTGAATAGCATCCACTGCAGGAGACGCATGTGAAAGCGAGCCAGTGGTAGAAGAACAATGGCCGCAGCCATTAGGCCTAGAACCTTCAGGACAAACCTGGCTTTGATCTTGTTGCTTTGTAACAGAAGCCGAACAAATTTTGGATGTCCAGAATTCTTTGATCTGTTAGTCTGGCTAACATTTTGACGGTATTTAACTCTGCGCCTATAAAGGTGATAGATTGGCAAGGCAGCAGAGAAGATTTTTCGAAATTTACTGAAATTCCCAGATTCTTGCAAAGCTGAAGGGTGTAGTCTCTGGACTGAAGAAGCTGACACTTGGTGGTGGCGGAGAGGAGCCAGTCGTCCAAATAAGGAAACACCTGGAATCCTAGACGTCTCAGGTGAGCTGTGACCACTGCCATGCATTTGGTAAACACTCTGGGGGCTGAAGTGAGGCCAAAGGGCAGGGCTCTGAATTGGTAATGACTGGTCCCTAGCCGAAAACGGAGAAACCTCCTGGAGCGCCTGTGAATCTTTATGTGATAGTACGCATCCTGAAGGTCTATAGAGCACATCCAGTTGTCCTTGCCCAGAAAGGGCAGAATGGACTGAAGCGTGACCATCCGGAATCTTGCCTTTTTGACAAATCTGTTCAGATTGCTCAGGTCTAATATTGGTCTCCAATCTCCCGTCCTTTTGGGGACCAAAAAGAATCTTGAGTAGACGCCGGATCCTACTTGGTCTGCCGGTACTGTCTGGACGGCTGTTTTTTCTAGGAGTTTTGAAACCTCCTGTTTTGCCAAATCCCTTTGACCGGGTGAGATGTCTGGAAGGGATTGTGGAGGTACGGGAACCTTCGAAGGGGATCTTGTAACCCTCGGAAATCATCGACTGTACCCACTTCTCTTGGGATAGGGATTGCCAGGCTACTGGTTTGAGTGAAATCCTTCTCCCGACTGCCTCCAAGGGTGGACAGTCGGGCAACACCTCAGGGATGCTGAAAAGGCTTCTCAGGAAGAGACTCCCTGTTGCCTTGGTTCTGAGGACCCCCCCTGCCTCTAGGGCGGCGTCTATTATTGTTACCCCCTCTGCCTCTGGGGGTAAACTGACCACGTGTGTCCGTGTAGCTCCTTGGGCTTTACGGAACCACATCTTCCCCCTTTCTGACCCTTGGGATATGGTCTAGAAGGAGGGAAAATTGGACTCCAACGGCAGAAAGAGTTTTACCGTCCTGCTCACACCTGGTCAAGGTATCCTTCACTTGAGGTCCGAACAAAGCCGAACCATCAAAGGGGGTATTAGTGAAGGACGCCTTAAAGGGGTCCGCAAAATTACACAGCCGCATCCAGGCTTGGCGTCTAAGAGCAACTCCTGTGCCTGCGGCCCTGCTCGCTCCATCGGCCGCATAAGATATGAGCCGCATGGAGGAGTTAGATATGGAATTCAGGATAGCAAGCTGTGAGGCAATCTTTTCCTGAGCCCCAGCAGCAGAAGGATCCTGGACTACTTCACCCAGTTCCTTGAGAATATCTCGTTGAAGCCTGGTGAAGTGACAAAGGTAATTCAGCGAACGCATAGCAAAGGTCGCTGAAGAAAACATCCGCTTTCCATACCTGTCCATGGTCCTAGAATCCTTGTTAGGAGGATGGACTGGTACTGAAGGATCCGCCAGTTCCTTCTTAGTGGCCGCCACCACCATAGCATCCACAGAGACACCTTTGGAAAGGAACTGTTTATCCGACGGGGCCGTAATGAACTTGGATGGCCTTCTGGGGACAGGTTCCACAGAATCTGGAGCCGCCCACGCCTTCCGAGCCACTACCTGCATAAGTGGGTCGAAAGGCGGAGACACCCAGGAGGTGGAGGGTCGGGATCCAAAAGCCTCCAGGTATACCGACTCATCCTCGGAGGGATCAATGGCTGGCCAATTCCCCCTCTGTTTGAGGAGCTCAAGGATGTCTGAAAAAGAGACATCCTCAGAGGGGGACCGTGGGGAACCCTCCGACTCATCTAAGTCGGTATCAGATGTAGTAGGCTCAGGGGAGTCTGTGTGTTTCCTCTTACACGTCCTCTTCCGAGGGGGTTCCCCTGCAGGGTCAGGAGAAACCTTGGAAGAGGAGGAAATTCCCAGTGGGGAAACCTGGGGCGATGGATCCCTGGGACTGAGAGCAAGAGGCTGGCAAGAGGCATCTACAGGCACTGATGAGGGAGGAGCTAGAGGGATGGACCGTTGACCAGGCTCAGAGGCCAGGACACTCCTCATCACCTCAAAGGCTCCTCTCCCCGGGAGGCCGGAACATACCCGCTCCGAAGAGACAGGAATGGTCGGCTCCAAAGAGAGAGAAGGCTCCAAGGCCGATGTCGGCGCCGAGCTTACCAAAGCCGAAGCCCCGAGAGGGAGAGCGGGGTCGGACAAGGGTCCGATGCCACTAGCCCCCTCGGAGCCGACAGTGGAAACCCGACGACCGGATCCCTCCAAGGAAGGTCTCAAGGAGGAGATCGGAGCCGAGGGCGACGGAGCCGAAGGATGTATCGGCTCCGGCATCGAAACAGTCGCTGTCCCAAGAAGCTCCGGCTCCGAACTCTGGTGTAGAGTCGGAGGAGGAAGTTCAAGAATTGGGGTTATAGCCGAAGTCTGTTGAGACGGGCTATGGAGCATTTGGGCCAGTGCCTGAGACTTCAACAGCCTGCTTACCACCCTCTCCAAGTCGTGGTCAGACAGCCTGGAAGATCTCGAAGATCGGCTCCGATGGCTCCGCTCCGACAAAAGAGGAGATCCCGGAGCCGAGTGGATACTCATAATAGAGGGGGACCGAGATTTCTTACGGGTCGAAGCCATCAGAGCCGAAGTCCCTAGAACTCCAGATGGAGCCGAGGATTTCTCAGCTCCGATGCTGGATAAAGTGTCGGCTCCAGCCGGAGCCGACAAGGCCACAGTAGTCAGGGTACTGGAGCCAGCCGGCACCGAACCCACTACTTGAGTCGAAGAAGTATCGACTCCAGCCGGAGCCGATATCGTCTCCGACGGAGCCGGAGCCACCGGAGGAGGCTTGGACACTGTAGCCTGAGCCTTCGGTGGCTTATGAGGTTTTCCTGACCCTGATTTAGGAGGAGAACCTTCAGGTTTAAGTAAACCTCGGAGGATGAGTTTATTCCTCCTTTCCTGCAGGACTCTCTGGCTAAAAGCATGACACAATGCACAGGAGTCCTGCAGGTGCAAAGGCCCCAGGCAATAAACACAAGAAGTGTGACCGTCTGTCAGAGACATTTTCTGACAGCACTGGTCACACTTCTTGAAGCCTGAGACCTTGCCTTCTTTTGACATCCTTAGGAGGATAGAACACAAACAGTCCCAACAAACACACAAATTAATCCCTTACACAAACACACAGGAAGGGATAACCAAGGGGAACTAGGCCTGACTAAACTACTTTAGATTAAAACTTATAAAAGTTTATAAAAAGGTTGAAAAATAGGGAATAGGGAGGGCTGTAACTAATTACAGACTACACTAACACTAACAGGGAAAAATAAACCCCTAACTACACTTTTTCTTATTTGACTAAGAAAAAACTTACCTCAGCTGGCAAAGGAGACCTCTTTCGCTAAGCGGCAAACGAGATCTGAGGTAGTTCCGCCTTGCATCATGGGATATAGGGTTGCCTCGAGCTGGTAAAAGGAGTTCTCGAGCTAAAGCAAGTGCCGAGTCGGAGCCGAGGATCGGCTCCGAACCCATCCAGCAAGAATGAAGGCGAGATTGACAACTTAACATTAGCGAATTTTCGCTGTTCTGAAAAACACACACATAACACAATCACACCAAACACCTTCAAAATCTACACTAAACCTAACATTCACCACTATCTATGCACTATCCTTAAACCAGCCCTAACCCTAAAGTTCGTCTATACCGCACACTTACCTGACCCGCGCCCCCTAACCCTAAAGTCCGTCCCTATCGCACACTTACCTTACCCGCGCCCTAACCCTAAAGTCCGTCACTATTACATACTTACCTGACCCATACCCTAACCCTAAAGTCCGTCACTATCGCACACTTACTTGACCCGCACCCTAACCCTAAAGTTCGTCACTACCCATTCGTATACTTACCTTGACCCGGTTTGAAAATGCCGAAGCCGCAGAAATGGCCAACCAAATTCTTTCCCTGGGAAAGAATTCGGGTCTCCGCGGCTTCGACATTCTCACCTTTCGAACTACCAAGTTTGGCCTTCCAGTATTCGGCGTTCTTAATGTTCGATTTCTCGATAGGAACCCGGTAAACAGCAGTCACTGATCTGGTGTGGCAATACCAGTGCTGCACAATATGTTGTTATGTGCTGAAATAAGTACTAGTATTGCTATGGAGTGTGTGTGTGTGGGTGTGTGTGTGTGTGTGTGTGTGTGTGTGTGTGTGTGTGTGTGTGTGTATATATGAGTGTGCGTGTGCAAGTAATTGCATTTCAAAAGTAAGGCATAAAATATATCATACAGCATACAGACACTTAGATCTTATAGGAGACTAGTGGCCTCTACTCAACAGACTGTATAAATGGATACAGCAAGGCTCCCTTAATAATCCTTGACTGTGTGGGGGTCCCACTAAAGCTGTTGCTGATTGGGAAAAATTAGGACACAAAAATATACTCATTTTCTGATCACACTATTTAACCTGAACAGGGCTGAGATTCAACCCTGTTAGGATAAAGCTGATAATGGCTTCTGCTCTCAACTGCACCCATTCTAAAACTAGCCCTACTGAGATGTGTGTGTACAGAAAGTTGCTGTAGGGTGTGTGTGTGTGTGTGTGTGTGTGTGTGTGTGTGTGTGTGTGTGTGTGTGTGTGTGTGTGTCTGTGTCTGTGTATGTGTTGGGGTGCTGGGGATTCTGTGGTTATTACTTCTTTAACTTTCACCACAGTAAAATGTTAGAGGTGTGCACAGAATGTTGTTATAGCCTGTGTTCTGGCTGGGGACAGTGTGGTCATTGTTTTTTTTTTCCTTTTCTCAAATACATCAGACGTGTAGAAACAAGGTTACTATAGCTTGTATAGGTGCAGTGTGCTGTCTAGCAGCAACAAACTGGAATACATTGTTGTTATTTTTTTCACTTTCCTCACAATCACACATCAGGAATGTATAGAAGTGGTTGTCTTTGGGGGATATGGGTGAAGAGTAAGGAAGCATGCTATGTATATGTATGTCAGCAGTCACTTGAAATACATAACTGTGGCAATATGAGCGGTTGCTTTCATCTCAGTCTAACACCAGCGGGATGCATAGGCAGTGACTGTCTTTTTGGGGGGGGTGTCAGGGAGGGAGGCAGTATTCTCAGATAAGACCTGAGGCTGTGTATTCTCACAACAATTATCTTGTTAGTTTATTATGAGCTACTATTTTATCAGCTTTGAACATTAAGCCCTTGGGCATAACTTAGGTCTTCCATGAAAGGAAAAAAAAAGACTGAAATTCTTTTCTTAGTCATGACTTTTGTTTAGGCCACCATTTGATTAAAAGGATGGAAAACTGCTTTAAAAAGCATCCCAGAGCATCTATAACTCCTATGACTTCTTGGGACATCAGCTTAATTAAGTTATTTCCTAAATAGTTATTACTGTGTTGTCTTGGTCAGAAAAGGTGTGTTGAAAGAATGCAAAGAAAAATAAAGCTGAACAGCAACACCGAATTTCTTTCCTTAATCATAATTTATGTTAAAGCCATCATTGGATGAAAAGGTTATGGAAAAAGAAAATAAATGCACATCAGAGCATATAGAAAGCATCTTGAAAAAGTTGGAGAGTAAAGCAAAATGTGAGAAAAGGAAGAAAAAAGTTATGTGCTTGGTATGGGGGGAGCCCAGGATGGGAGAAACAGAGGGGTGCACTAGAGGATATGTGTGTCGGGGGAGTTGGGGCTGAAACACCAAGCAGTGCCTAGAGTGCCCTTTCAACAAAGTCCAACACTATACATCGAGTTGTTGTAATGTATCACTGTTGCAACTAAATGCCAGTAACTGTGAATGTCCCTTTGTGAAATGGACCAACACAGTGTAGAACCTAGGCCAGTTGTAACGTTAAGACCATTGTAGGTACATCTCATCTCTGTGTACTAATCCTAAAAGTTTGCACTATGAAATAAAAGGTTGCTTAGGAGGGGTGGCAGTGACAGGGTGATAATTGGACTGAACATGCTTAGGGGGCCCCCAACTTGATATTTACTGGGGGCCCAAAAAATGCTAACATCGGCCTTGGTTAAAATTATCTCTTTGAACAGTAATTCTATGATTTTACTTAAGAGACACAAATTAATGACATCTTTTTTTTTCTCCCAGTCTCCTTGAACCTTAAACTCTTCTCTCCCAGTCTCCTTGAACCTTACACTCATCCCATGGTTTGTTGAATAGACTAGTGTAAATACAATCAAGTTCTACTGTCTTGTTGACCATTAGTTTTTGCAGTTCATTCATAATCAGTTGCTTTGTGAAAGAACCAAGATTAGTTCCAATTTTCTGGCCATTTCTGATAAAAGGATATGATAAAGCTCCCTTTTTGCTGCAAGCAGTGATAAATATTCATTTAGTAGCCTGTCTTTTTCAACATCATTTTCTTATCATCAGCCATCAGTTTTCTTAACTTCACTACTCCTCATTATGTTTTTTTCTGCTCCCATATGTATTTAAGAATGTTTTTTCTCTTTTATTATATATTCCTTTATTTACACATTAGCTTTCTTGTGAAATTTCCCAGTTGACTTCTTTCTTAACCTGTATTGTTTCCTGCCTTCAGTATATCTTTATAATTCTAAAATGCTATTTACTTCTTTTTTAACCATTGATGTCACGTCAGTTGCTTGTTCTTTTTGTGAACTAACCTTGGAGGCCAGCCTCTCTTCAAAGACGATTGACTATACCCAGTATGTCGTCAGTTCCAGCACTCATACAACCTCGTCCACAATGTCCTAGACAAACAAATAAACCTTCTTAAACTGAGGTACTTAAAAAAAAAGTTCCTGCCTAATCCATAAAAGCTTCCTAGATGAATGTTTTTTATACAGGATACAGAGAGTTAGACTAAAAGACAAACAACATACACAGACATTACAGAAAACGTAACAAAAAGGGGGATCTCCCAACTGGCAGGGCAAACCTCTTAAGGCAGCAAAGCTAAGAAAGTACAACTGGTTAACCATAGTCAGATACACTGATGCACTACTCGCCAGGCTGAACAAAAACAGAGAAAAGGTTAACTGCCTCTCAGGTGCCATAATCTGCAATGTCACTAAAGCCCTTAATGCCCTTTAACCTAAGTATACATAAGACATGGTCATGTGCATATCTCTCAACCGTACATATTTTTGCAGAATGTCCAGATTTGTTTATTTTTGGCTTGTTTTTTTCATAAAATTGTGGTTTTCTGGCAAATTATTGGCAAATCATTAAAGACTGAAGTTAGAAAATAATGACACACATTTGAGTTTCAGACTTCATGCACTTCAAAAATTCATGCTAATGCAAAACCTACTATTCTATCAACTTTCTAAGTCTGTAATAGCAATATTTAAAAATTGTCCCTATTTTTGGGCTTTTGTCCCACTTTTATTTATGGCTTTCTACAGATTTCTTACTTTAAGAGGTTGAGAGGTATGGTCATGTTGTAGTGAATGACTTGAGACATACCTCCTTGGATCATATGAAGAGGGACATGCCATTGCACTCAGAACACGCATCTAAATTTGGTGTGAAGTTAATACTGAGCAGCAGTCTACCATTGCCTACCATTGCCAAAATGATGCCACGATGCAAATAAAAGACAACTGAATTTAATTACTGGCTTAGCTAGTGGTCTCATTCTAATGGGATCCAACATATATCAGCCTGGGAAACAATAATCAACTGCTCTGGCTGCTTTACTAGTGATGGCCTTCACTTCTCTCACCAAGACTTCCATACATTGGCCAGAACTTTTTCCTTCCTCATAGTACCTTTTTTAGGCAGGATAATTCTTCTCAATTTATCTACATAACCAATGAAAATCAAAACTATATAAAGATAGCACTACTCAATGCTAGAAGCTTAAACAATAAGTTGTATTCCTTACAGGCATTTCTGACTCTTGAAAATACTGCTATTTTGAGTAGTTTCAAAGCAGTGGTATCACTTTGATAGTGCAGGACAATTCTTATCACTCTTTCAGACCTAACAAGAAAAAGAAGGTGTTACTCTAAGGGCCATGTCTGTATTTAACAAAAGGATACAAGGCCTACACAACATATTCTACATGGACTGACTCAAAGGCCTGTCACTATGCTGTAGACTGCTAAGAGAAGATTTGTGTCTGGCATGCAAGGCATCCTCTGACCCAATATTGACAGATTTACTGTACATCAGTATGACAAATGGCATGAAAAACACTTGGTCTAGGGATATGAACCTCTTCTGCGACATCGACAGAACAGTTTGGAGTGACAGGTATATATTGCAGAGGATACTGCTGATCAGGAACAGACTACTCATCCACTTAAAAGAAAGTTTATCCCTGTCCATACTTAAGAGCGGCTTGAATCTATGAATAGGAGACAGAAATGAGCCTTTCCCTAAAAGATGTTTAAGAAATTCAGGGTATACTTGGCCTTGCCTGGCCTCTAAGTCCTCTTGTCTATAGAACCTACTTCTGTGTCCCTAGAGACCTTTTCCAATAAACAGACTATGCCTTCATCAAACCCATTCCCTAATAAATAAGCTAAGCAAATGGCTACAATCTCATGGAAAGAAACTGGCACAGCCCAACATAGTAGCTTTTAAAGTGTTAAATTGCCAGTGTGTTTTGTGGGAGTTTCTGTTGAGGTGTATGTATAGTTTAGGCAAGTTTGCTTTATTATTACCTGCGGAGTAGAAAGACTATGTAAAATAGATTGTCTCCAATGTTTCCTCACATGTCTAAACATGCTTTAAGGAGTGCCTTGGAGGGGGCCGATACTGTTTCTAGATATGCAACAATGTCAGTTGTGGTATGGAGGTATGCCTAGTTGCACAGCCAAAATTTTATAGCATACATAAACTGATGCAAGAGGTGTCTATTTTCCTAAGTTTTTCACCAACAAGCAAGATAATTTTCAGCAGCCCAACAAACAGAAATGTCAGCTAAATAAAAACCATGGCACCAAAAGGAAATGACAGGATGAGAACACCACTAAACCTAAAAAGAGATGCTCCTTTCCCAAAAGTATAACCCCCCTCCCAACCTATGACTATGCTGAGGCTTTGCACCTGTCATTCCCAAGTTCCCCTTTAGGTGTTCCATCTAAAAAGTTAGCTCTCAAACAGGCTGTCTGGATGTCAGTGCTTTCTGAAACATGGGTGCTCAACATTATTGGTAAAGTTTACAGATGGAAGTGGAAGGAATACCCACCTCCATTCAGAGGGTTCCTCCTCATCTGGCAGACCAGACTTTGTTATTTTCCCCTATTTCCCTGCAAGCGCTGGAATCAGGAGTGATAGAAACAGTTCCTCCTTCAGAAATAATGAAAGATTTCTACTCCATACTTTCTGAATACTTTTGTCAAGGTCCCCAAGTTCAAGATGCTCACCCTGCAGACAGTACTTCCTCTTCTGCAGGACTATTGCCTGATTTGAAGGATGCATATTATCATATCCCCATTGCTCATCGCTTCAGATGATATCTGGAGATTTCTTGTGTCTGGTTCACATTATCAGTTCACTGCAGTGCCTTTTCGGAGATCCACTGCACCTCAAGTGTCTACAAAATACCCTGCAACAGTAGTGGCCCAGTCTTGACTTAATAATGGTCTTGACCTTACTGTCCCAGATAGGGTTCAACTTGAACCATTGAAAGTCATGCCTGACACCCTTACAAATACACGTCTTCCTTGGGTGCTTAATCAACACTGACAAAAGAATGGTCTTTCTTCCAGAAGACAAGGTCCCATCCTACCAGACAATGTTTCAGGAATTCACCAGAAAAAATGTCACCTCAGCAACAGAATTCGTAAAAAGTCCAGGCATGATGACATCCATAATTTTCATGATACCACTGGCTCGTCTCCACATGAGGAAAATTCAATGGTATGTACAAACTTGTTGGACCCAGCACCTACATTCCCTGGAATCCCACTTGCTGGTGCTGCCTTTCATCAGAGGAGAGTTACAGTGGTGGTGAACATAGGTGAGGCTCAATCCAAGACTTCTCTTCTTCCCACCTGTTCTAGTGCAATCTATCCAGACAGATTTGTTCAAATTCGCTTGGGGAGCTGTGCCAATGGCAGTGCAAGTGCAAGCCACTTGGAGTCCCAAGGATGCATGAAAACACATCTATATAAAGGAAATTTTGGTGGGCATCCACAACTTGAAAGTCATTCACCCACTATGGACTCTGAGCTCTCTTCTTGTGGTAACAGACAATACCACAGTGATGGGATCCCACCATAAACAAGGGGAAACAAGGTCATACTCTCTATGTCAGTTTGCAGTGATAACCTGGAAGCTGACTTTACAGCATTCTCTGACTCTTCAGAAATCATACATCCTGTCAAAGTAAAATGTTGTGGCACAGACTAAACAGATCCTGCCTGGGCAGACCCACATGAGTGGCAACTCAAGGCAGTTGTATTCCAGGATGAAGTCCAGATATGGGGATCTGTTTGCCTCCTTTCAAAAAAGACAGTTAGAGAACTTCTGTTCCAGACATCTTTGCAGCCAATCTTGGAGGACAGACACGTTCTCATTCCCTTTCCACTGGTTCACAAGGTACTTCTGAAGATTCAGAAAGAAATGGCAAAGATCACTGTGGTGAACCCTGTTGGCCCAAGCAATCCTGGTTATCCCTTATAATGGTATTGGCTAAGGAAAAATTACCACAATTTTCCTCACACTGTGGATTTGCTCACACAGTCTCAAGTACTACTGATACACCCTAATCTAAAGCAACTAAACTGACACCCTGGATAATTCAATCTTCACCCCATTTAGGTACTTGTTTCATTAGGATGTGCAGCAGATGTTAAAGGAAGCCAGAAAACTGCTACTTAAAAATCTTATATCTACAAATGGGTGAGGTTTTCTAAGTGGTGCCAAAATGCCAACAGAGTGTCATTTGAAGTTAATATCCCTCTGGTCTTGAAATATTTGTGTGAGCTACTTCAGGATCGCTTATTATATGCATCCATCAGGTGAATTTAGCAACCATTTCTGCTTGTTTGCTAGTGGATCCCTCTCTTTCTTCTTCCCTTTTGGTAAAATACTTCATGAAAGAAAGACTGCATATGAAACCCCCTTGCAAGCAAATTCCTACTTCATGGAATCTCAATTATTATTTAGAAAAATTGACCTTACTCCCTCTTGAATCTGCCTCTCTGCCTGATCTGAAGCTCTTAATGTGGAAAACTGTTTTGCTTATTGCTCTGACATCTGCAAGGTGAGTCACTGAGCTGCAAACTCTCATGGTGGGACAGCCTTACCTTATTTTCCACAGGGATAGGTTTGGGTTGCACACTAACCCCTCTTTCATGCTGAAAGTGGTCTCAGAATTTACTTTCAGAAAGTCTATTGACCTCCCTGTGCTCTCTCAGTACCTAAGAATAAGAGAGAGAGGACACTTCATAACTTGGATGTGCGCCGGCAGATCAGGTACTACCTTGACAGCTGAAAGGCTTTTTATTTCCTACACAGGGGCAAAGAAAAGTCAGTCTGTCTCTATGCAAACCACTGCTCATTGATTGTCCTCTAGTATTGTTTTTCTTACATTCCAGGCAAGGTAAAGGTGCATTCCACCAGGGTTTTTTCCTCTTTGGTGGTATATTGGAAATTAATTGACTCTAGAAGTATTCTAGAGGCAGAAACTTGGTTCTCAGTCCATACCTCTACAAAGCATTACAAGCTTAATGCCTTTTCTAGATGCATGAGTAGGTTTCACTAGGACCATTCTTTTGGGGCTCCTGGACCTTTATCCTTCCTCCTCCCAGGTTGTGCAATATTTGGAAATGTACCACAATGCCAGTAAGGCAGTGTGTTTGTTGAACATAGTACAGTTCCATAAGTCCTACTTACCTGTTGCAGTACAGGTTCATAGAACACATTGCCTTACTGGCAATACCCACCCACCATCTCCTTGTTTGCATGTACTGTACATAATTTGGTGTTGCTGTTGGGCTATGCTCAGTGGCCTTTACTGTTTTGTGTGTGTGTGTGTGTGTGTGTGTGTGTGTGTGTGTGTGTGTGTGTGTGTGTGTGTGTGCTTGTGTGTGTGTTGTATTTCCATCTTCTCTTCCTGCTGGACCCCTGAAAACTGAAAAGGTCTTGTCTATGGGTCTGAAAGGCAGTCCCTGTACTGCCAGGTGATTGGCTCATTACACTCACAGACAGGTAGTGAAATGGATTCTGAGCTTTGGTAGACTGCCAGAGGAAGAGCAGCAAGGCACTAATACCTGAATGCCAGTAAGGCAGTGTGTTCCTTGAACATCTACTTTTACAGGTAAGTAGGACTTATGCAATTGATACCAGAAAGTGATGAGAATCTAATGCACATTGCTATTGTTGGTATACCAGACTACTAACATATTGTCTGTTTGAACCAGTATCACTCATTTGGGAAGAAAGTACTGAAACCCATGCAACACTAGGAAGGCCACACTCATCTCCAGGACACTGATGTGAAGACTGGCCTCTGTCTGAGACCATACACCTTGGGCCATCCTCCTCCTCCTCTTGAAATGCCCTCTACCCATCCTGGACAGGAGGCATCTGTAGTAACTACTGCTGCCGGGGAAGGTAAAAGAAATGGACAACCTAAAAGCAGATTTGGGGAGGTTAGTCATTAGGATAGATTTATTTCACATGTCACAGTCATACGTATCGGGAAGGACAGGGGTTCATAGGTTCATAGTTTCATAGGTAGGTACTAGGCTATCGGCCCAAGGGCCTAAGTAAGCCTAGCCAACAAGGTTCCCTGGCTTACGCCACCCAAGAAAGTTAATTTCCTGCTTCCCTATCGAGCAGAGCCACAGAAGTGATCCCCGGGGTGTATTTCCTATTTCCCATCCACTCATCAGGATTTTTCTTGAAGAGTGCTAACGAGGAACTTTGCTTGACACAGATAGGTAGCTTGTTCCAAAGTATAGGAAGTCTCTGGGACAGGAATCTATCCCTCCAGCATGTCCTGTTTATTGTGGTGACAAGGGTTAGGTCCCTAGAGCATGTAGCTCAGAGGAATTGGGATTTCTTTAGGTGTAGCATGACCAACAGCTCTGGGTTTAACATAGCTTTATATGTTAGGCAGAGATCTCCTCGGAGTAGGCGATATGCTACAGAGTAAATCTGGAGTGTTTTGAGATGGTGAGTGTAGGGCATTTGTTTGAGGCCAGTAATCCTCTTTGTGAGGTACTTCTCTGGCCTTTCCAGCTGCTGCAGATGTCTTGTGAGGTATATTCCAAAAGGGGCATTGTACTCTATAATGGGTCTAATGAGTGCCGAGTAGAGGGGAACAATGACCTCTTTTTTCCTGAATGAGTACCCTTTTGTGTTGAGGTGTGCCACATAGAAGGATTTCCTGACTACTGTGGCGATGTGATTATCAAAAGAGAGACTACTGTATACCTGGGTGCCAAGGTCTCTTATCACACATTTGGCATTAAGTAGACTGCCATGTATGTGGTAGTTCCTGGGTACAGAGTTTTTACCAAACGGGATGACAATGCACTTTTTGGCATTGAGCTTGAGGCCATGCCTTTGACACCAGGCATCTGTTTCAGCGAGGCCCTTCTGTAGGATGTCCACATCATTTGGGGTCTCGACTATGGCTTCTAGTTTGCAGTCATCTGCGAACTTCATTAGCCAGAGGCCTTCTGTGTTAGCCTGTACTTCAGAGAAGTAGATACCAAACAGGAGAGGTCCCAGAACTGAACCCTGTGGTACTCCACTTATCACTAGTTTGAAGTCAGATTTGGAGTCTGCAACTTTTACAGTGTGGGTTCTGTCAGTGAGCCAGTTGGCAACCCATCTTGTAACGTAGGAATTTATACCTAGTTTAGTGAGTTTAGCTATAATTCTTCAGTGGGTGATGGTGTCGAAAGCCTTGGCGAGGTCAAGACAGGCTGTGCGAACCACCTTACCCTCTTCTACGGTTTTGGTGACTGCCTCAAAGAAGTTGATCAGTTTCAGAAGGCATGATCTGCCTTTCACAAACCCAAATTGGGTGGGGTCCAGAGTTTGGAGGTTACCAAAGTCTTTGTTTATGAGTTCCATGATGATACATTCCATGGTCTTGCAGACCAGGCTCGTCAGGCTAATAGGGCGATAGTTCCCAGGATCAGTGGTGGCTCCCCCTTTGTGGAGTGGGATAACTGTTGCTATGCATCATTCAGTGGGCACAAAGCCTGACGTGAGACTATGATTGAACATGGTGCTTAGGTAGGGAGGCAGTTCGTTCTGAAGTTCATGTAAAACACAGCCTGGGATGTTGTCCGTTCACATGGATGCTGTGTTTTTGGTTTTAGAGAGTGCGGATTTTACCTGCATATATGTGATTACAGGGCTTCTGCATTCTTCCTGTATAGATATGGGCCCTTTAGGGGGTGGGGTGGGGTAAAGTTAGCAGTGAACCTATCTCCCAGGATGTTGGCAATATCAGTTGGTTCTGTAATTTTCGTGCCATTGTGTTGTAACTCAGAGCATATCTGGGTGTTGCCATTGAGATTCTTGACATAGCTATAGAATGCTTTGTGGTTCCCCTTAGAATCAGTGGTGATTTTGTTTTCGTGGCTAGCTTTGGAGGATCTTATAAGGGATCTCAGCTTCTTACTGAGGCTGACCAGGGAGCTCCTCCACTCATGGGATTTTACTCTCTTTTACAACAGTTTCTTCCTTCTGTTGTAGAGTTTGTTTATGGCAGGTGACCACCAGATTGCCTTCCTTTTTTTTGGAGGATAGCATCTTGATTCTGTTTGGGACAGCATGATCCATGCACTAGTGTAATTTCTTATAGAGTGCATTTGTGTAGGATTCGGCAGTCGTAACTGTATTGTCCATCTGCATGGGTGTCATGAAGTTGGCCACTTCTTTCTTAAGAAGCATGAAGTTGGCTTTGGAGAAATTTTGGTTTCCTTAATGGTGGGTGGGGGCGAGATGTGGATATTTAGGGTGATTAGCTTATGGTCGGATCTGACCAACGAGGAGTTGACTTCAGGTGTGGAACACCAGTCACTCATGTTGGTAATGACTAGGTCTAGGATATTGTTGCTCCTGGTGGGGGTGTGGATAAGTTGATCTGGCGCATTGGAATTTATGAATTCCAGAAAGTGTTGAGCAAAGGAAGTGGTACATGAGTAGTTTTCCCAGTTGGTGGGGTAGTTGAAATTGCCCATTATTAGGGTGTTTGGTTGAACCCTAATATTTTCCAGTATATCAAGAAAAAAGGAGTGGGAATCCTGTGGCATGGTGAGGGAATCTGTAGCAAGCTACAATTTGGATTGCAGTTTTGCCCAGAGTTAGTTGCACTTGGATAACCTCAGATGCATTATTATGCTGTGCAACTAGCCTGGAGGTGTGGATATCCTTAATGAATGTACACCTTAGGCTCAGAAAGCTGTGTCCACTGGGTGGAAAGCTACCCATGAAGGACTCTCAAATGTAGGCAGGTGTGAAAAACTGCTGTCCAGGAGTCTGGCAAAACATCTAGCACTTTCAAAACTAACAAATCTGGGGGAGATGTTTGTTGTAACAGCCAAAGAACTGTTGATCTTAAAACTTGCACTTTCTAGATGAAAACTGATGATACAAGCTCTTGTATTTAAGCAGAAACCAATGAATTTTATCATTTGCGTAGAGTGGAGAGAGGACTTTTTGAGACTGATGAATATACCTAAAGAAACGCAGAGTTATAAAAAGTAATTTCTAGCTTCTAGTAAAGACACCAAGGTCATTGCATTGAGGAGCCAGTCATCTAGACAAGGAAACACATGAATCATTCTAAGATGCATGTTGGCTGTGACTAGGGCTATGCACTTGGTTAACACCTGGTGGGCTGTGGTGATACTAAAGGCCAGGGCTCTGAATTGGTAGTGGATGGCTCCCAGCTGGAAGTGAAGATAACTCCTAGAGTGCTTGGCAATTTTTACGTGGAGATAAGCATCGTGGAGGTCTATGGAGCACATCCACTCACCCACCTATAAACAATGGAGGATTGCTTGCACTGTGACCATCTTGAATATGGTGTTTTGGAAAACTGGGTTAGGTTACTGATGTCTACAATAGGCCTGAGATCCTTGTTCAAGGTAGAGCAACCTCAGAATTAGTACACTGAGAGATTAAGGGGGTTGGGTGTGAAGCCTACCCACATACACTGATGGGTGTAGGTGGTAAAGTCCCTAATTTTGCTGTTTGTTTTTCTTCTAAGTTGTTTTCACTATTTAGGTTCACTATTTTATGGGTTAGTAGTAGTGATGAATTGAAATTTTCTTTTTTCATATTTATTGGACTTGCAAAATGAGTTACTGGCTTTGAAACAGGAAGGCATTCAACAGTCCATTAGCAGATGTATATTACCAGTCCCCTTTCACCTATGATGCAGTCTGTTTTTCTTATCAGTATTTGAATTTCCTATTTGTTATACTGCACTTATCATATTTCAACCTGGCTTCATAGTCCCCCTAAGAAGATACAATTTTAACTGTTCCAGTTGTGTTGAACTATTCACCATAAATTGACTGCTTCATCATTTATTGCTGAAAACAATCATGACAACAGCAGTCTGTTCATTTGTTCAGTACTTGTATTTTCTCAAACATAAATCATAGCACATGAATTTGTTTACTGGCCCAGTACACAATGTAAAATAGACTATTTAAAATTTTATCCTAGGAATAATACGTTGTCCTTTGTCATAGTTTGCCACTGTTTCATTTTCTTGTTATTCCTGAGTTGCATCAGGCAAATTCCTATGAAGAGCTATGTACACATCTGAAATGACAATGGCAGAGAAATACTTTCTGCTAGGAATTAAATATTTAACTCATTAGCAAATGGCAGATATGGACTGTCAAATCTCACACAGCCTACAGACATCTCTACATTCCTAAGCATTGTTTGAAAAGCAAGTAAGCTAACGTATAGGGTTTGTGGTTGACAACGTTTGCAGAAGACTATAATCTTAATGCCATCATAAACTTCCCTGAGGACACCAAGATCCTCCAAGAGGGCCTTTTCCAAACAAATAGTTGGTGTTATTGTGACACCCGTGCACTGGCCCAGCAATCAAGGAGCCTCAATCCGAACCACTAACACCAGTGAGGGACATCCATATAAGGAAAGGATAATAAATACACACACAGTAAAGCACAATTTCCCTTAAGAGCACACAAAGATCACAGTTAGTCTGGGGCTGGTTTCTCCCCTTCTCTCCAGGTCCCCAATAAGACTCCCCACTGGCACAGCTATAGGGTCCGGATCTCAGCCTAGTAGGCAAGCAAAAACCTCCAGCACCCTCTCTGACCAACCAGTGCTTCATGTCCCTGCCCAAGTAGCTGACACACACACACTTTGAGATAACAGTTTATACAACCACACATACACTCCTGGGGAAGGCTGGCACAGGTTCTCCAGCTGTGCCCCTTTTACCCAGACTATACGGTAGAAATCACTGCCACCACCCAGCTAATATTTATCAGCTAGTCAAAAGCCCTTAAAAGGGTGTCCAATTATTACTGTGCAATGTTATTATCCAAATGGTAAGTGCAACCTAACAGTCAAGACTTATTTGGAGGGACTTGGTACAGTATCACTATATACATGCAGTGTACTCTTAGAGCTTAAATTATCTCTACACAAAACAGCCACAGTTGAAAGGTCTAAAAATATTTAATAATAATTAATAAAAACACAAGTCAATGCTTCTTACTACACAGTGCTAGTCAAGAGTTCAGAGATCACAGAGAAATACTTAAAATAATACCATATAAAAGTTCTGACATCAACACAGAAAAACACTTAGTCTAATCTTCCTAATTCCTAGCTATTCCTAAGAGAAAACACAGTTCTAAAATCCTACTTACATACAGAAAACAGGCAGAGTGGTGAGGTGGATGTTCTCAAGACAAATGCTCTAAAGCTCTCATTCTTTCTGTCCTTAAATTGATAACACAGTACCACTGATTCATTTCAGATTACATAATTTCTTTCTGGTTCCCAAGCGAACAGATTCTCAGAGGTTAATAGCCTTTGATCTTGCAGCTGGTCAGGAAGCCAGAACAAAAAAAGAATTTATACAAGCAAATTCTAGCAATTAACTCTGGTCTCAAGACAAAAGCCAGAATTCCTTCATCTAGACATATCAGCTCCAAGCCCTGACAGCAAAGAATTGACTTATTAGCTTTGTTACAGTGGAGTGCACTGTTGTTACATTTTTGCAGTTCCACACTTAACACCATTTTCCCACTTAAGAGAACAAGCCTGTGGCTTATATTAATATTTACAAATGACAGAATTATCTACAAAATTCTATCTGGCTAGGCTGGCAGCCTTCACCTATCTTCACACATCTCCCCCCATGAAGAACTCAAGCTAGTTTTTCAAGTGACCCTTGAGAAAAGCTGCTTGAGAGGTTTAGGTCTATCTGAGTATACCTTATCCCGCTCCCTGTCTTGAGAGCCCATCTGCATTGGCATTGCTGATCCCACTGTGGTGCTGCACTGAAATATCATATGCTTGTAACCCTAGGCTTCATCTTAGCAACTTGGCATTTTGCTGGCTGGCTCTATGTAACCAAGTTAGGGGGTTGTGATCTGTCACTACAATTAATTTTCTTCCATACAGATAAGTCTGACGTTTCTGCAGTGCCCACACTATGGCTAGACATTCCTTTTCTACAGCTGCATAGCATTCCCCCTTGGGTTGGAGCCTATGATTGAGATAAACCACTGGGTACTCTTCTCCCTCTGCAGAAATCTGGCTAAGTTCAGCCCCCACCCCATGGTTTGAACCATCTACCTGCACAACAAATTATTTGCTGTAATCTGGACTGGCTAACACAGGGGGTCCTCTCAAGGCTTCCTTAAGCTCCTGGAATGCCTGCTCACAGGCTGTGGTCCACACTACCTTATATGGCCTGTTCTTCCTTGTCAGGTCTGTGAGGGGAAAAGCTATGGCACTATAACTGGGGACAAACTTTCTGTAGTACCCTGCTGTCCCTAAGAATACCCTCACCTGCTTTTTGGTAACAGGTGCAGGCCATGCCTGAAAGGCTTCTACCTTGGCAGGTTCTGGCCTGATCTTACCATTCCCCACTCTATATCCCAGGTAGGAGACCTCTGCCATACCCACCTGACATTTGCTCGGCTTAATGGTCAACCCTGCCCTCTGTAGTCTGTCCAGCACCTCCCCATGTTGAAGGTACTCTTGCCAGGAAAGGCTATAGATGGCAATATCATCTAGATAAGCAAGGGCAAACCCTCCTGCTCCTGCTAGGATATGATCTACCAGCCTCTGGAAAGTCACTGGGGCATTTTTCATCCCAAAGGGCATCTTTGTGAACTCATACAAGTCAAAAGGAGTCACAAAGGCTGACTTCTCTTTAGCACTGGGAGTCAAGGACACCTGCCAGTAACCCTTGGTAAGATCAATGGTTGTAAGATACTTAGCCCCAACCAGCTGTTCTAGGGCCTCATCTGTCCTAGGCATGGGCTAAGCATCTGACTCTGTGTGACTATTTAATTTCCTGTAGTCCACAAAGGACCTGGTGCTGACATCCTTCTTTCGCACCAGCACCACTGGGGAGGCCCAGGGACTGTTGGACTCTTGAATTACCCCTAGTTCCAACATCTCCTGTATCTCCTCCCTCAGAGTCTGTTTGACCCTCTCAGACACCCTATAAGGGGCCTGCCAAATAGGCCTTTGGGGTCCTGTATCCACCTGGTGCTGCACCAGGTGGGTGCACCCTGGTTTCCCCGTGAACATGTTCCCAAACTCCTGTAACACTGCTCAGATTTTTCGAACCTGGGTAGAAGATAGCTGCTGGGGCATTGCTACCCCTTCCACTGATGTGTCAGTCTGAGCCTCACTGAGGAGATCAGTCACCAAATCTCCCTGTCCTGCAATCCACTGCAAATGCTCAGCACAGGGGCCTCCTTATCATGGTAAGGCTTCATCATGTTAACATGGTACAATTTGTGCTCCTGCCTTCTGCCTAGCAGTTCCACCATGTAGTTAACATCACTTTCCTTTCTTACCACCTTGTAGGGTCCCTCCCAAGCTGCTTGCAGCTTGTTGTGTCTGACAGGAATGAGAACCATTTACCTGCTGCCCCACAGCATACTCTCTAGCTCAAGCATTCCTGTCATACCACACCTTTTTCTGTTGTTGGGCTTCTGTCAGGTTCTCCTGGGCCAAGCCCATGAGTTCCCTGAGCCTTGCCCTGAGGTTTAGGACATATGCCACAACAGACTCCTTGTGAGGTTCACACTCACCTTCCCACCCATCACGAATTAAATCTAGAGGGCCCCTCACCCTATGTCCATACAGCAACTCAAAGGGTGAAAAACCTGTGGATTCCTGGGGAACCTCTCTGTAAGCAAACAACAGACAGGACAAATATTTGTCCCACTCCCTCTTAACTCATTACAGCCGAGTGACGTCTCTAAGCATTTCTGCAGTTACACCCTACTGCTCCTCTAGGCGTCAAATATTGCCTGTTCATATTTGCATTAATAATTCCAAAACCATGTTACATACAAGGTATCGGAAAATTTTATCGTGAAGCATACATGATAGCAAACACAATTGTATTGATATATGACCTCCGTCAATGGGTATTTGTAAAAAATGGAAGGTGATAACTTCATTTTTTAAATGCTGAAGCCACGCCCACTAGGAGTTAAAGGTACACACTCAAAAGAGCTCTACTGGAGGGAATGGGACTGGTCTGCAAATGCCTGTAGCATGGACTTGATTGCAGAGTTTAACCTCTCGACAAGACCATTAGTCTGGGGATGGTAGGGGGTGGTCTTCAGATGCTTCACCCCACAGTACTTCCATAGACAAGCCAGAAGGTCTGACATGAAATTGTCACCTCTGTCAGTAAGTATTTCTTTTGGGAAACCTACCCTGCTAAAAATTTCTAACAAAGCATTTGCCACCTTTTCTGCCGCCTCACTGGAGGACAGAGCCACTGCCTCAGGGTATCGTGTAGCATAATCCACTACCACTAGGATATACTTTTTCCCTGTGGAACTTTGGGTACTCAGAGATGCCACAATATCCATAGCTACCATCTGAAATTGCTCCTCAATCACAGGCAAAGGCATCAGAGGAGCTCTCACCTTGTCTCCTGCCTTGTCTACCTTTTGGCACTGTTTACAGGTCCTGCAGTACTCTGTTACATCTCTGGAAATTAAAGGCCAATAGAAGTTCTGCATAATATGTCTCTTTGTATGTTTTATGCCCATATGACCTGCAAAGGGAATATCATGGGATATGGCTAGAAGCACCAGAGAGTAGGCCCTAGGCACTACCAACTGCTGTACCCTCTCACCTTCTAGTCCTCCCTCAGGGGTCCACTCTCTATACATTAACACTTTGTCCCAGTATGCAGATTCCCCCTTCCCTTGAGAATCAGGTGCCTCCCTAGCTACCTGCCTTGGGCCTTGCAATGTAGGGTTTGAGAGCTGAGCCTGTTTCAACTCTCTCTTTGTAACCCTTCCCAGCTCACCTTCCACAGGAAGTCTGGCATCCTCTGACAGTGGTGCCTCACTGTCAGCCTGGGTACTGCTACTCACCTCTACCTTTGCAGTCCCTCTGTCCAAGGGAACATCAGTACCCACAAGCAGCTGTGGCTCACCTTCAGTTTCACTGCTACAGAGTAGCTCCTTCCCTGACGTAACCACCTCACCAGTCATGGCTGCAAGTATGCAGTCTGTCTGGGTCTCCCCCAGGCTACCAGACCCACAGGCTTGTCTCCTGGCCTGACTGCATGTAACTGCATAAGCACATGGTACTGCCTCATCCAAATCCTTCCCTATCAGGACATCTGCAGGATGGTAGTTCGGTACCATTGTTGTCTCAAGACAACCTACTATTGGCATTTTGTCTTTCCCACTTACAGGCTCTCTCACCTTTTTTTCCCCACCTTGCCTCCGTGGACATCTGTCTGCCACATGGCCCCACTGGTTGCATTCAAAACATTTAACCCTAGGTCCTGGATGTGTACCTGGATTAGTGGCATCCCCTGCTACTGGCAGATTCTGTTGGGGCAGTCTGGGCTGCCCACCATGGGTTCCTTTAGACCCATGAGCAGTACTGGGAGCCCCTTTCCTGTGTAGGGATGCCCTGCTTGCTAGGTACAGGTCTTCCTTCTTCCCCAACTCATCTGAAGTAGCACATTGTCTATCAGCTAACCAGATCCTCATGTCCTCAGGCAAAGTGCTAAGGGCTTGTTCCTCCACCAAAAGGTCTGCCAGCCCTTCAAAAGTGGTTACCTGACATCCACTCACCCACCTATGAAAATAAGTGCTCAGTTCAATAACATGTTCACACAAACTTTCATCTGCCTTGCATCTATGCTCACAAACTTTTTTCCTGTAAGTTTCAGGTGTTAGCTTAAAACATTCTAACAAGTGATTTTTAATGGCAGTAAAATCAAAATATTCACAATCGGCAAGTTTAGGCAACATGGTTACAGCTTTACCATGGATTAAGGGGGTCAGGAACCATACCCAGAGCCTTTGGTCAACATCATACTGTTTACAAACTCTCTCAAACATATGAATGAAACTATCAAAATTATCCCCCTCTTTAAACTGCGGAAGAAATTTACTGACCTTTTGTGCTTCAGGGATTGAGTTACTCCCTTCCCCATTACCTCCATGACTCTGCCGAAGAGTCAGCATCTCCTTCTCATGCTGCCTCTGGCTCTCCTTTTCCTCAGCTTCCAGGCGTAGCAGTTTCTCATTCTCCTCAGCCTGCACACATTGCAGTTTCTCATTGTCCTCACTCTCTAGATGCCTCAGTCTCTCAGCTGCTCATTTTTCCAAATGCCTTTCATCCAGCTCAAGTCTCTTTAGCTCCAGATGGATTTTTAAGTCCTCTGAAGAAAGGTTGAGCTGTCCATTATCTGATTGTGGTACATCTCCACTGCCAGTCTGATCGTCCTCCTGGTTGCTGTTTTCTGATGCAGCTGTGACCAAAGCTGCAATCATGTCTGCCTTAGTCACAAGTTCATAGGTGTTTACTAGGCTAACGACCACAAGGGGTTTTTTAAGCCTAGCCATGCATCCCAAATCTCTAACAAGTTCTGATACCCTTGATACGTGTAAGCAGGGGTTTGGGAGATGAAATGTTTACAAGCAGAGGACTGGGAGATGAAGCATTTACAGGATGCCTGTGTCCATTAAAGACATAGGTGCCAAACTAGGGATGAATCTCCTGTTCCCCATCCAACTGTCCAAGATGCACATGAATTGGGTTGGGGGGAACTCTGCTTCACATGGATGTGGAGCCTGTTCCATAGACAGGGTGGTCTCTGCGATACATATCTGTCTCTCTAGCAGGTCCTATTTATATCACAGGCAAGACTCAAGTCTTTAGAATCAATAATTCTGGTGCTGTTTATTTTGTGGATATGTAGGAGGTCCATCAGAGTGGGGTCTAACAATGCCCTCTATGCCAGGCATAATCTCCCCTCAAAAGCCTTTAGGAGACAGAATATAGGGATAGGACCTTGAGGAGGTCTGCATAGGACATTTTACTTGGTGTATTCTTTTAGTGAGGAACCTCTGTGGATATTCCAGTTGTTGGATATGCCTGGTGAGGTACATACCAAAGAGGGCACTGTACTCAATGATAAGTCTGAGGAATGCCAAATACAGTGGAACAATGACTTCCTTGGACTTAGATGCCATAATTTTGTTTATAAGTTGCGCAACACAGAATGATTTCCTCACCACTGTAGACACTTGATGGTGAAAGGCTAGATTACTATCTATGTTTGTCCCAAAGTCCATGACTACTGGGTAAACACTAAGGGGTGTGTTGTCAATATGATAATTACCAGCAGTGGATGATTTCCCAAAGGATGTTATTATGCATTTCTTGGCATTTAGTTTTAGTCCATGGCTCTGACACCAGTTGTTTGTCTGTGTCATCCCCTCCTGGAGAACTTTTGTGTCAGTGTGGGATTCAATGACAGCTCCTAATTTGCAATCATCTGAAAATGTAGTCAGCCAGAGACTACTGCCATTGCCCTTGACTTCAGAAAAGTAAATGTCAAAAAGGAGTGGTCCAAGGACTGATCCCTGAGGGACTCCACTTGTGAGTGGCCTCTTTGTAGAGGTGGACTCCCCAATTCTAACTTCCTGGGTCCTGTCTGTGAGCAGGTTGGCTATCCACAGGGTGACATACAAGTTTGTACCTAAACTCTTGAGTTTGTCAACAATGCTCTAGTGGGGTATTGTGTAAAATGCCTTAGCCAGGTCAAGGTAGGCAGTGTGAATCATTTTTCCCTGATCCATTGCTTTGGTTATCCTCTCAAAGAAGTCCACCAGGTTAAGTAGACATGATCTGCCCTTGCCAAAACCAAACCGAGTTGGGTCCAGTGTCTGGAGGTTTACTATATCTCTAGTGATCATTTCTATGATAATTCTTTCCATGGCTTTACATATAAGACTATTGAAACGTATGGGTCTGTAGTTTCCAAGGTCTGTAGATGGCCCACCTTTGTGCAGAGGGATGACTGTTGCTGTTCTCCGTTCATGTGGCATGAAGCCTGTTTGGAGGCTACAGTTAAACAGTAATTCCAGAGGCCCTGAAAGGTCATGTTTCATGCTATTTAGAAGGCATCCTGAGATACTGTCTGGGCCCATTCATGCAGTGTTCTTGGTCTTAGACACAGCATTAAGGACCTGTTCTCCAGTGATAGTAGGGGGAGTTATATTTGATGGTATTTCCAAGGATAGGTTGATTTAATAATTAAGGACCTGAGAACTTAAGTGGACAACCCACTGTCATTTGACCACCACATATCCACTACTGTAAGAAGATAATTTTTCACTGCACTATTTATTAGTAAGGGTATGGTGTTTAGGACTGGGGATGTGATCATTCCACAGTACTCAGCACTTATTGGACCAGTCATTAAGCATAATAACCCCCTTTGGTATATACCTGTCCAAACACTTAACATAACTTGAATGACTACAGTTCTTTCTCACTAAGAAAATCAACGGCCTGAATCATAAAACCTGCATTGACAATCTCAAACCCTTATCTCTCTCCTCAGTATCATACAGGGGCCTCAAGGGACACTATCCTCTCTGATCTACTGCACACCACCTTCCAGTGGTTGAATAAACTCCTGCTCAAGAGATCTTAATATATTCTGCAACATAAACAGAACATGTTGTGGGAATTATCTTCCTATACACATAAAAAAGTACTTCTCTTACTCTGTTAAAATTAATCTGGATGAATGGATGGGAAACCATAAATTCAACACCTGAATAGGATTAACATATGTGTTCTACCCAGCTCTGGGTTATTCATGTTTAAATTACATAAGGACTCATTTTTTTCTTAAGGATGCAAGGCTAGGCTTCTAAAGATCCTTATGAATCAAAAGCCTAGTAATTACCTATAAACCAATGAACTATGCATTTTGAAAGTATCATTTAATGATATAAACCACTATGTTGTTAGTGGGATATTATAATATAAAATATAACATCTTCTGTGTAAGCAATACCTACAGCCTAAATACATAGTATCAGCAGCACTTTTGATAGTCAGACTTAAGCATTCATATGATGGCAGACAAACTTTGTAGGTGGTTGCTCTTTGAGATACTTAGAGAAATATGACAATTATCTCTTCATGCAGATTTAACAATAAAAAGAAAACTCTGTCTTCTCAAGTTGCACTACTTACAACAGCATGTCAGTGGCCATTTTCTTCAGCCGTATTTAAGGCTTCAGCAGATGCCATATAGTGCATAATATGTGGAGAATACTACTGTATTTTTCGGTCTTACATCATGGCAGGTGGGTTTGGCATAATAGTTCAAGTCTTTATCTCATAAACAGAAAGTACACAGTTTAATTCTTATTCCAGGTTATTGGGTAGGATCAAAATTACCTTTCAAAGCAGTTAGCCTAGTACTCACCTATGTAGCTTATTCAGTTTTGAGACTATTAAGGCAAATGTAAAAATATGTGTAAGTCAAAATAATGCTTAAAGTGTCCACTGCAGTGTACCCTAGACAAAAGTCTGTGTGTCATGGTGTTCTTTGTAACCTGACTTTTTATATAATGCCTAACATTAATTGTTAAATCACTGGATGAAGGATAACAGCACCATGCAATATTAGGATGCCATTAGAAGCTAATGGCTGTCAACGCCAGAATACACTACAGATGTAAATGAGCTAACTACTATCATGACTTTCAATCCAGAGTTAGATACTAAAGAAAATGATGCCAGCCATTGGTTAACATCTCTGAAAATTACTTAGCTGTGTGTTGTGCCGCATGTAATTTTAGCTGATGCATTATGTCTATTCAAAATACTGCATAAAGAGGCTTGACAGTCACATGAATGCACATAACATTTCCTGTAAAACCTTTCTTACATGCTTATCTCCAAAACTAATGAAAGGTAGGATATCAGAATGGATTGGCATGATGCTGGACTTGGCAGTGCTTCTTTGAACCAGTCTGTTGAAATGACCGTACCCTGAACTTTGTAACACTATCATAAGATGAAGCAGAATACCTTGAGTCCCTACATTGCAAATCAGCAAAAAATGTGAATTTCAGAACTCACCTTTAAAGGGTTTTGTGAAGGAGGGTCTTCCTTCATTCCAAACAGCTCTGCCACTTATAATTCTGAATTCCGTCCACCTCAGAGTCAGTATATACATCCCCGCATTCACACTTGCAGTTCCTTTATTCCAATGACTGCAGTTAGTCTTCAGAAATTTAACAGGTACTCTTTATAAGCTCAGTTCAGTCATTGCTATCTGACTGTAGGTATTAGAGTCTGAAAGGAGTTTGTACATGAATTCAAAATAAAAACACATATCCAGTATTACAATTGTTCCACCTTTAACAGTGGGCCAAATGTATATGTTCTCATTAGTTCACAATTCATTAAATGCATCAAATTTTCCCTTATTTAAATTATACAACCGCTTATTTTCTTTATTACCTCCTAACAAGCTACGTTGCAAATCATTTTCACAGACTTATTTTATGAAGGCTTCTATCAGCGGTTGTAGTGGTGGATTAAGTAAGTTAGGCTTTTTAAACTTATTCTGCTCATTCTGATCACCAGGAAATAAAATCTTTAACATAATGGCCCTTGCAAAAAGATGGAGACTGAGCACTGCATTGCTAAACTTTGTCCCCATAGACGGTATAAATGATAAACGCCTATTTAATAAATTCATTTGAGAAGAAGTCAGTACAACCGATGAGATATTATGCACTAGTGATACTAAATCATCCTCTCTTCTGTCCTTGTGTTAACTCCTGTTCGTATTCCACCGAAGATCTACTCTTTACTCTCCCTTTGCTTTGAAAACATTTGCTACCGTGGGCCCTCTGCCATCTTAATGGAATCGGAAGTGTCAAAAAACACTGATGTGTAAAGGGGCAGCTACTTCAGTTTCCTTACATCTGGTGCCAGTATCAGCCCTCTGCTCTTTCCTCACTACATCACTCGGCTGCTTCAGAAGACGAAGCAGACTATGTAATGACCAATTCGAGTGATGTAGTGAGGAAAGAGCAGAGGGCTGATACTAGCACCAGGCATAAGGAAAAATGAAGTAGCTGCCCCTTTAAACATCAGTGGTTTTCTGACACTTCCAATTCCATTCAGATGGCAGAGGGCCCATGGCAGCAAACATCCTCAGAGCAGAGTAAGGAGAAGACCGTTGGTGGAATACAAACAGGAGTTGACACAAGGACAGAAAAGAGAATGCCTTTAGTATCACTAGTGCATAATATCTTATTGGTTGTACTGACTTCTTCTCAAATTAATTTATTAAACAGTGGTTTATCACTTATATCATCAATGGGGACAGAGTTTAGCGATGCAGTGCTCAATATCTGCCTTTTTGCAAGTGCCGTTATGTTAAAGATTTTATTTCCTGGTGATCAGAATGAGTGGAAAACATTTAAAAAGCCTAGCATACATAATCGACTGCTACAACCGCTGATAGAAACCTTCATAAAGGTGTGTGAAAATGATCTGCAATGTAGCTTGTTAGGGGGTAGTACAGAAAATAAGCGGTTTTATAATTTAAATAAGGGAAAATCTGATGCACTGAAAGAAGTGCGAACTAATAAGAACATATGTATTCGGTCCACTGATAAAGGCGGAACAGTTGTAG
The DNA here is from genome assembly GCF_019279795.1 of Protopterus annectens. Classification (NCBI taxonomy): domain Eukaryota; kingdom Metazoa; phylum Chordata; order Ceratodontiformes; family Protopteridae; genus Protopterus; species Protopterus annectens. The sequence continues at coordinate 212,320,401 of NC_056741.1, read as the reverse complement.
TAATGGATACATGTTTTTATTTTGAATCTATGTACAAACAACTTTCAGACTCTAACACCTATAATCGGATAGCAATGACTGAAGTAAAGAGCTTGATGCAGACAGTGCATAATGAACTCTATGACTTATTATCATAGGTTTATTGACCTATGAGTGAATATGTACTTAAATATTGATAAACTGGCAATACCGGTAATGCATGGTCTTCCCAAAATACATAAGCACTCTACTGAACCACTGATGAGACCTACTGCTGCAGGTCAGGGCTGGTTAACCAATCCACTCTCTATATTATGTGGAAGATAGGTTAAAATCCACCTTAGTTAATGCACCAGCGGTTTTAAAGTATAAAGAGGATTTTTTTTGATAAGTTTGCAGGACTGTCTTAACACTTTAACTGATACTACAGACCTGATTTTAGTGACAATGGATGTGTGCACATTGTTTATGGTAATATCAAATGAATATGGTCTGGAAACTGTTAAGAGATTTTCTAACAAGGGATAGTAGTTATTCCAGCAATCAAATTTCCTTAATTTTTGCTCTTTTAACACTGGTATTGGAATGCAATGTTTTCATATTTAATAATGATTACTTTCTACAAAAGCTAGGCTTAGCTATGGGCATGACGTGCCAATAGCTACGCCAATATGGTGATGGTCTTTTGGGAAAATGAATATGTTTTGATGAATGATGCTGAAAAAGTGCATATTATTTATTATAAAAGATTTGTAGATGATATATTTTTATTATGGAAGGGGAGTGAAGAGCAAATTAATAATTTTGTAGAAAGTTTAAATACGAGCACAAGTTTTTTTAAGCTTATTGTAAAGTAGAATTCTCCTGATTGTGTTTACTTTTTGGATGTTCTAGTTTTCAGAGATAACCATGGCAACTTCGACACTAAAGTACATAGAAAATCTTGCTGGAGAAATAATAAATTACATTGAACAGGGATGCATCCATAATATGTATATAATAATTCAATGAAAGGACAATTTTTGAGTGTCAAGGCTTCATACAGATATGACAGAGTTAGATAAAGCTTTTGAGTCCCTAAGCAATGACTTTTTAGAAAGAGGTTACAAGCAGGATGAAATTTTCTATATAACTGAGTAAGTGAAAGGGATGACAGATGATATTAGGAAATAAGAAGTTATGTACTAACCATAACGTTCCATCTGAGTAGGTAAACTTTATTTGTCAGCAACCTATGGGTTATCGGATTCATATCGGATCCGAGCCGGCAGTTTCCAACAGCTGAGATCCGAGCTCCAAGCTCCTCCCCCTACCCATAATCCCCTGCCATCCCTTACTGACCTCAGATCGAGTTTGCCTAAAAACAACACCTGCAATATCATAGAAGAGGAGACCAATATAGGTTAACCTGGATACAATCCGTCATGACACAGGAATACCATGAACATCCAAGTAGGTCAGGGGGACGGAGGGAGGGATGGTTGCTGACAAATGAAGTTTACCTACTCAGATGGAACGTTATGGTGAGTACATAACTTCTTAATCTGAAGTAGTTAAGTTCATTTGTGCATCAACCTATGGGACAGAGTCCCCAGCTACCTGAATCTTGGGAGGTCCTCATGGAAGGATGTTCCGGAGCACTGCGGAGCCAAAGGATGCGCTCCCTCTGGAAACAAAATCCAACTTATAGTGGTTTATAAAGCCCACGTGACTGTTGAGCAAATGTCATCCAAAGATACTCTAGAACGAAAAGCAGCGGAGGTCAAAATAGACCGAGTAGAATGGGCATGGACTCCCTGAGGTGCAGGCTGGCTGGAACTCTCATAAGCCAGAAGAATACACTGGGAAATCCACCTGGACAGTGTGACTTTCGAAACAGGTTTCCCCAGGCTAGGTTTAGCAAAGGATACAAACAGCTGGTCTGATTCCCTATGACCAGCTGTCCTGTGTAAATAGAATCGTAGTTGTCTGTGTACATCTAAGGAATGCAACTTGTACTCACCCTTATTCTGATAATTGGGAAAGAAGACTGGTAAGTTAATAGACTGGTTGATGTTAGATTCGGACGCAATTTTGGGCAGAAAGGAGGGATTGGTCCTGAGGGATACTCTATCTTTTTGGAAAGTCAAGTACGGTGGCTTGGCGCAAAGGGCTTGAAGTTCCAAAACCCTTCTTGCTGAAGTAATGGCAACAAGAAAAGCTGTTTTCCAGGATAAGAATTTGAGATCCACCGAAGCTGCAGGCTCAAAGGGAGAAGTTGTTAAAGCCTGGAGTACAGCGCTAAATCCCAAGGAGGGACTACATCCTTCACCGGGGGTCTTAGTAAGAAGGTGCCTTTTAAGAAGGCCTTGCACAATCTGGACGAGGTCAAAGGACCCAGATCACATCCAACATGGTAATGAGAGATAGCTGCCAATTGTACTTTGACTGTGGAGGAGCTAGCACCTTGGTCAAATAACCCTGATAGAAAGTCTAATATTTCTGGCAACGGAGCTGTAAAGGGGTCTAAGTTCTTGTGCTCCGCCCAGATAGAAAAATGTTTCCATTTGCTATTATAAACCCTTCTAGTAGATGGCTTGTGAGCAGCTACTAGGATGGCTTTGACTGGGGAAGAGATACCGGGAGTCCTAGCTAACAGTGGAACTGGATCAACCAAGCCGTGAGCTTGAGGTTGTTCAGGTTCGGGGCCGGCAGGCCCAATGGGTGAGAAATCAGATTCGGAATCGGATCTAGAATCCAGGGAGGATTCACCAGATGAGACCATAGATATGGGAACCACGCCTGACGAGGCCAGAATGGGGCTATGAGGATTATTCTGCTCCCCAACTGTCTGGCTTTCTGCAGAAACTTCAGCATCAGGGGAAGTGGAGGGTAAGCATAAAATAGACTGGGTGGCCAAACATGCAACAGAGCATCTCTTGGAGATTCCCCCGGTGGGGGAATTAGAGCGAAGTTGTCGTTGCACTTTGTGTTTGAGGGAGAAGCGAAAAGATCGCAATGAGGTTGACCCCATTTGGAGAAAATCTGCTTCGCTACTTTGAGATTCAGAGACCACTCGTACGGCGAGAGGATGGTGCGACTCAATCTGTCCGCTAGGATGTTGAACTGTCCCGGAATGTGCGTCGCTATGAGAAAACGGTTGGTGGAAATCGCCCATTCCCACACTCTCATGGCCTCTCGACAAAGTGGATAGGACCTGGTTCCCCCTTGTTTGTTGATATACCAGACGACCGACATGTTGTCCATCTGAATCGCAATTGTCCAGACGGGAAGAAGGCTCTGAAGTGCTTGCAATGCTAACAGCACCGCCCTCATCTCTAGGACATTGATATGCAGTGAGGTCTCCACATGGTTCCACGTGCCTTAGACGGTCCTGCCCAAACAATGCCCCCCCACCCGAGGTGAGAGGCATCCGTGGTCACTGTGGTTAAGGGAGGGGACATAGAAAAGGGGCGCCCCTTCTGGAGGTCCGGAGATTGGAGCCACCACAAGAGGGCTCTCCTGCAAACCTGCTGAGAGGAACAGGATGGCTCAGGGGGTAATGAAGGAAGGACCATTGGACTTGGAGGGTCCATTGCAGGATTCTCATATTTAGACGTGCCATGGGCAAAAGGTTGATGGTTGCCGCCATCGAGCCTAAGGCCCTCAGGACCAATTCCGCCGGAGGGGCTGGGCAATGAAGAATGGCCTGCACATGAAGTTTTAAAGATTGCAGCCAGTCCGGAGTCAAGAAGGCTATAAGCTGATTTGTGTTCAACCTGGCTCCGATGAAATCTATGACCTGAGTCGGAAGAAGGGAAGATTTTCCCACACTGATCCTGATCCCCAGCCGGGGAGCTAGGTGAAGAAAATAATTCCTGGCCGTGCAGAGTAGATGCCTTGTGGGGGCGGTCAGGAGCCAGTCATCCAGATATGGAAAGACCTGAATTCCCTGGAGTCTCAGGTGGGCCGCTACCACAGTTAACACCTTGGTGAACACCCTGGGGGCTGTGGTGAGACCAAAGGGGAGGACCCTGAATTGGTAATGGCTGGCTCCTAGCCTGAAGCGGAGAAACCTCCTGGACCGTCTGTCCATCAAGATGTGGTAGTACGCATCCTTGAGGTCTATGGAGCACATCCAGTCGTTCTCCTGCAAGAGGGGGAGAATGGATTGAAGGGTGACCATCCGGAACTTTTTTTTGGTAATCGCCAGGTTCAAGAGAGAAAGGTCGAGGATTGGTCTTAAGTCCCCCGTCTTTTTTGGCACCAAGAAGAACCTGGAGTAAAAGCCTGATCCGTACTGGTCTAGGGGGATGTGCTGGATTGCTCCCTTTTCTAGCAGCCGCTGAATTTCCATGGCTGCGGCCTCCCTCTGATCGGGTGGGACATCGGGGAGGGATCTGGATCTGAGAGGGGGATGGAGAAACGGAATCTCGTAGCCTCTGGATATAATCCGAAGCACCCAGCGGTCTGTTGTGATGGACTCCCAAGCTGCTAGGTGCTTCGAGAAATGCCCCCCGACTGCCTCCAGAGTGGAGCAGTCGGGTAACTCAGGGTTGCTGCGTGGGCCGATCAGAGAAAGGTTCCCTGGACCCAAAGTTTTTCGGGCCCCCTCTGCCTCTAGGGCGACGTCCACCCTGACCTCCTCTGCCCCTGAAGGATGGGGGGTCCTGAGCAAAACGGGACTGCTGAGACGTCCGGAACCACATCTTCTTCTGTCCCTTTTGGTTCTTGGAGAAGGACCTCTGGGGAGCAGAGAAGCGGACTCCGATGGCAAACATCGTCTTCCCATCTTTCTCGCGCTGGACTAAGATGTCGTGTACAGTCTTGCCAAAGAGGGCAGAACCATCAAACAGGGCGTTAGCGAATGATGCCTTAAAGGGTTCCACAAAATCACAGTGGCGGAGCCACGCCTGTCGCCTTAGGATGACATCCGCTCTGCTAGCTGTAGCAGCTCCCTCCATAGCATGGGATAGTAGCCCCATAGAGGTATTGGAAATAGACCTGAGAGTGGTCATTCGGGTAGAGTAAACTTGTTTGTCCTCTGCCGACATGGACTCTGGGGGCGAACCAGCGTACTCTTTGATAAGGTCCCGCTGGAGTCGTATGACGTGTGTCATATAGTTCAGCGACCTTACCGAGAAGGTGGCTGAAGCAAACACCCACTTCCCCAAGCGGTCCATCGCCCGAGACTCCTTGTCAGGAGGGTGGACCGTGGGACTCTCCTGGGCTAGTTCCCTTTTAGTGGCAGCCGCCACCAATATGGCATCTAAGGGGGTCCCCTTACTCCAATGTGACCTGTCTGAGGGGGGGCTAAGAATTCTGTCCGGCCTCTTGGGAATGGGCTCCACAGTGTCCGGCTCCTTCCATGCCCTGGTAGCGATCAGGTCTACCAGGGGGTAGGCTGGAGGGGACACCCAAGAGGTAGATGGGCCTGCTTCAAACGCCTCCAGAAACATGGACTCGTCCGAGGAAGGCTTTGAGGCAGACCACCCCCCTCTAATCCTGAGCATCTCCATGATGTCTCCAAATAAGATGTCTTCGGGGGGTGATCTTGGGGAGCCTTCCTCTTCCTCCAAGTCCGTGTCCTCTGTCAAGGACTCAGGGAAGTCCAAGTGCCTCCTTTTGCACTTGCGTTTGTGAGGGACTTCCTCGGGGGGGGGGGCTGTCCAAGGAGGCCTCACCAACCACATCCTGTTCCAACAAAGGAACGATCTGGGACGTAAGAGCAGGCTGTCCCTGGGGCCAGGTGATGGAAGTCGGGCCCGTCTGAGAGGGAGTGCAGGGTGGGGCCATAGCTAGGGCCGGGGGCCTGGAGTCCCTCGACAGAACCCTCTCCACCACGTGGAAGGCCAAAGGAGAGCTGCTCTCCCTAGGATCTGAGAGCAGACCCTCCCTCGGATCTGACACGCGGATCGGAGCCGGCGCCGAGGTGATCGGATCCAAGGGCACAGTATGCTCCAACCTGGACGGAGCCGAAGGCATACTAACCGTCTCGGATCCGAAGTTCAGCTCTCGGCTCCGAGAGCTCAGATCCACAGAAAAGGGACCCAACAGACTCGAGGGTGCCATTGGCGCCGAAGCACTCGACTCTATCGGTGGCGACAGTTCCCCGGCTCCAACGCTAGTCGGCTCCGAAGACCCCGAACCCAGGAAGCAGGTCGGGGAAGGAGCAATCGGGACAAAACATGGGGACGAGCTCCCCCCCCAGAGGGGGGGGAGGCAGGAGCACTCCCATCTGTAGTTGGGCCTGGAGGAACCTTCGCATCATCCGGTCCAAGTCTGCATCAGTTAAACTTCTAGTGGACCTAGAGGAGGCCACCGAGGCGGGACGGGAGTGCTGCCTCAATGACCTTGAAGGAGACCGGGCCTCCTCCTCCTCCGGCCCCAGCGAGAAGTGGGGTGAACGGAGCCGAGAAGGAGAAGGAGATGGCTCGGAGGTCTTGGGGGGAGAAGCCCACTTGGCTGGCGGGGCCAATGCAGAGGCTTCGGCTCGCCACTTGTGATGCTTCTCCTTGAGCTTCTCACGTCTAGCTTCCCTATCCTCTTGGCCCAAGGAGGGAGGTTGATTCCCGGCTAAGGGAAGGGAAGTAGCCGCCAGAATCAGCTTCGACCTCCGGTCCTTGAGAGCCCTGGGGTTGAACGCTGCACAAATAGTGCAGCCATATGTCAGGTGTTCAACCCCAAGGCATAAAACGCACCGAGTGTGGCCATCCGCTGGGGAGAGCTCATGGCCACACTCGGTACATTTAGAAAAAAATGTTTTGGGGGCCTCTGCCATAGTAAACTAAAAACACACTCACTAGGCCCCAAAACCACACACACCCTAATGCTCTCACGAAACGGGGGGGGGTAATACAAAAAGGGTACACTAACAATAAGTTTAACAAACTATCCTAAAACAAACACACACTCAACTTTAGCTATCCAAAAAAAAGAGAGGATTTTCTCACAGAATATATGCTCTAAAGCCCTGGAAGCTCGAGATCAAGCTGCTGGTGTAACCGTGGCAAACTAGATCTGAGGTCAGTAAGGGATGGCAGGGGATTATGGGTAGGGGGGAGGAGCTTGGAGCTCGGATCTCAGCTGTTGGAAACTGCCGGCTCGGATCCGATATGGATCCGATAACCCATAGGTTGATGCACAAATGAAGTTAACTACTTCAGATCTGTATTTTTCGCATGGGAGGCATCAAATCAATAGAAAGGTAAGTGCCTCTAGTAAGATTAGGATTAACCACACATATGCAAATAATGTTAATTCTGTCTGCAAAATTATTAAAAGGAATTGGTCAATTTTGCTAACAGATGAGAAATTAAGGAACTTAGTGAGTGATACTCCCTCATTTAGTTTTAAGAATGGGATGTCATTGAAGCAGAGATTATGTTATGTTGGCAATAGGAAAGAGCGGGTACCATCAGATAGAACAGAGACTTTTCCACATCGAGGCTGTAAAGCAAGTGGTCATATTTCAGGCAAAAACTTTTTTGTGCATCTGACTATGAAAACTAAGTAGGATGTTAAATTTTATCCAAATTGCAAGAGCAGAGATTTAGTTTATATAGCCACGTGCAAGAAATATCCCTGTTTTTATATAGGCAAAACCAATTGTAGTTTGAAAGACAGGATTCTGGAATATCTAGGAGATATAAGAAGGGCTGTAGGAACTAATGCCTTGAATAGACATGTTATGAAGTATATATGACATACATCTGAATTTATGGTGTTACAGCTTACCAGTAAAATTATTAGAGGGAGATGTATTAGTGATAAAACAGAGAATGAGGAGTTGAAGTGGATTATTGCTTTGCAGGCAGATAAAGGTTTTGATATTAATTACAGTATTTCATTGAAACTTTATCTTAGTCCCATATATTACCTCATTAAAGTGTAGAAGTTGACATGGATCTTAACTTATTAGTTGATAAGAATGTGACTTAATTAATTGTTTTATACATTTAAGTGGTTGTTTTTGTTATGATTTTATTGTCTGAAGAAGTGCATATTAGCATGAAAGTGCTTACCAGTTTTCAATAAAAGGCGTTATAGCCTTGGCCTTGGTGGTCGTTCCTCTACTTGGTTTGGATATTTGGTTTGCAGACTGACCTTTGATTGCTGGGTATATTTTTACTTTGGACATTTTTAAAAATATCATGTGACAAACCTACAACAATGAATACATTTCTTTCAATGCATGATAAACAAAGTAGTCAAAACTAATTATAAAATTCTCAACATCTTATCACAATAAATTATCACCTGAAAAAACATTTCCTCAAGGAACTTATGAACTCATTAAAATTCAGACAAAGCACTAAAACTTAGCAACACGCAACTTAAGAACACTGCTTACAGAGATAACATCATTTATTCCAGGGTGTGGGCCAACATTTAATCTAATTTGCCATAAAAGTTCTCTATACTATAACCTGAGCTCCCATGGACCACCTCTTGGATTAAATGGAACTTTTTTCTAATGCAAAAAAATAACATTTCTTACTATCTATACATTTTAGTTTATGTTTATATAATGCATTATTTGTATTTGAACTTCTAGTATCGTAATAATCTTCATATAGTCTCTTTTTTAGGGATCATTCTGTTTTGCCCAGATAAAAACTATGGTACTAGTCACAAAAAGCTAAATACACCAACCCAGATGAGTTGCAATCACAACTGTAACTTAATTTAAAATATTTAAAATACGTCCTTAATCTTGAAGTCTGTCATTCAAAAATGTATTTGCACTTGGGGCAAAAAACAAATTTTCTCATATTACTAATTACTATATTAGTTGTGTGGTCATCAAATCTGTTATTCCCCCATTCCAATCTCTCCTTGATGTTAGAGTGCTTTTCTACACAAAGTATTGTCAATTACCTAAGACTTTATTACAAGTACTATCATATTCAATACATTTCCAATTATTCACTAGTATTCATTTACTATAATTACTATTATAGGTTCATAGGTTCATAGGTTGGTACTAGGCTATCGGCCCTAGGGCCTATACAAGTCTAGCCATAACAATTCCCTGGATACTTCTTTCCACAATATTTACTTCCCTGGACTCCTGTCTAGCAGGGTGACTGACGTGATCCACGGGGTGAATTTCCTATCTCCCATCCAATCGTCAAGGTTCCTTTTGAAAAGGGCCAAGGAGGTGATCTACTTGACATGTATGGGCAGTCTATTCCAGAGTATGGGGAGTCTCTGGGTCAGGAACCTATCACTCCAGCATGTTCTGTTCATTGTGATGACAAGGTTTAGATCCCTGGAGCGTATGGCTCTGAGAGATTGGGATTTCTTTAATTGGAACATGTCCAACAGCTCAGGGTTTGACATGGCCTTGTATGTTAAGCAGAGATTGCCTCTGAGTAGATGATATGCCACAGAGTATAGCTGGAGTTTTTTAGACAGTCAGCATAGGGCATCTGTTTTATGCCTGTGATTCTTTTAGTGAGGTATTTCTGCAGCCCTTCCAGCTGTTGCAGATGTCTTGTGAGGTATATACCAAATGGAGTGTTGTACTCTATAATGGGTCTAATGAGGGATGAGTACAGTGGGACAATGACCTCCTTTTTTCTGGATGAAAAGCCCTTAGTGATGAGGTGTGCCACACAGAAGGATTTCCTGACTGTTGTGGTGATGTGGTTATCGAAGGTGAGACCACTGTCCACCTGTGTCCCTAAGTCTCTCATCACACTTTCAGTGTTTAGTGCACTGACACATACGTGGTAATTCATGGGTACATGTTTTTTTTCCAAAGGAGATAACTATACATTTCTTGGTAATAAGCTTGATGGCTCTGGCACCAAGCATCTGTTTCTGTAAGGCCCTTTTGTAGAATATCCACATCATTTGGGGATTCAATAATGGCTCCCAGTTTGCAGTCATCTGCAAACCTTGTTAGCCAGAGTCCCTTAGTGTTGGCCTGTACTTCAGAGAAGTAGATGCCAAACAAGAACGGTCCCAGGATTGAACCATGAGGTACTCCACTTGTCACTTGTCTGGAGCTGGATTTGGAGTTGGCTACTTTTACAGTCTGGGTTCTGTCAGTAAGCCAGTTGGCAACCGATTGAGTGTTCGCAATTTCCCATGCTATCACCTATCTCCTTTTTATTCTATTTTTATTAATTGGGGCATTACCCAATAATGGAAAAAAAGAAGTTATGTATTCACCATAACGTTCCATGTGAGTTGTCCATCTCTCCTTTATTCTGTACTTGTGGGGATTGGTTCCGATTCGGCTGTTTACAAAAGCTCGAGGTCTCCAACTAGCTCATGGTTACTCCCTGTCCCATGATGCTCTAGGGCATTCCTCAGATCTTGTTTGCGGGTATACTAATATACGTACATAAGAATTCTTCATTATTCTATAAGCCAAGAAGAGGGTCATAGAATATCAGATGCCAAACAGTAACCTCTCTATTCTCCAGGAGAAAAAGGCTGGGGGTAGGAGGGTGGGACGTAAGAATGAAGGTGAGATGGACAACTCACATGGAACATTATGGTGAGTACATAACTTCTTTATGTGAAGCTGTCCTATCTCGGCTTCGTTCTGTACTTGTTGGACAGCATCCCTAGCACAATCTTTCTTGGGTGGCTCACAGGAGAACATTCTTTAGAACAGTGGACCCAAAAGAGGCCCTGTCCCTGGAGGCCAAATCCACTACGTAATGAGTGATAAAGGTGTGAGGCCTTGCCCACGTTGCTGCTTCACAAATGGTATCAATTGATAATTTGCATAGTAGCATGAGTGAATGACACTTATGATGGCTCCAATCTACACTTCATTTGGAGCTTCTTTTACCGATCAGCGGCTGCATTTTTAAGCACTTGAAGATGTACAGAATGGAAGGAAGCTGCGTGGCCTTAAAGTGTTTTATGGACATGAAATCACTGATGTTGAACTTTTAGATGACTTGAATCAGAATGGGTCAAAAGAGACTGAAACAACTTTAAAAAGTGGGCATATGTTAGAGACTCAGCCAAAGAAAACTGACATCCAGCCGGAGAAAAATATTTACCTGTCATCTGATAAACATTTCAATGAAGATAGCGATCAGTATGTGGAATACTTTGTCATTGATCAGTTTGAACAAAAATTTGTTCCAGCGATTATGCATATTAAAAAGCAAAGTGTTATTGGGATTGGTGCAGATGGAATGTATATTTGTCGCCATGTAAAACTCTGCTGGCTGCAGATAGCAACCAAGTGTCAGGTTTATCTATTTGACATCTTGCAGCTGGGAATGAAAGCATTTAGGAATGGATTAAAGTTGATTTTGGAAAACAGGAGTATTCTGAAGGAAGGCTCTGAAGAGCTTGTCACCCAAATTTGTGTGTTAGCTCAGCTCAAGCTGCCTGACAGAAGTGCCTTGAATCTTTGGGACCTGAACAGCTGTTATATCCTTGGCAAGTTATAACACGTATAGCTAAGGCTTCTGCAGCAGTGATCTTTTGAACATCTGTTACGATAAGTTTACTTGCACAAGTGTACTTTATGGTGATGCATGACTGTCGTATGTCAGACTGCCTGTTCCATCAGTATTGTGTGACTTTGAATAATGTTTTTGATACACAGGTTGCAGATGTATTCCTGTTTTACATGGTAATGACAGGAGGTTTCCTTCCTCGTTACGTTAGCACATTGGAGGATGCCTTGATGGGTCATCTTGAGATGCCCACTTCATGGATTTACTTTCTTCAGCTTAAAAAACAGCCAGTTAAGGCAGAAGGAAGCAAGGGCTATAAACTGGATGAAGTAAAAGACAGTCCAAGTCTCCTATGCTCAGGACAGGCTTTGAACTTTTGGACCATAAGATTCTTATCTACATTGTAAGCCTAATGAATAGGCTTTCAGACTGAAAACCAACAAAAAGACCACAGATTACAATATCATGTGGAGAAGTGGAGCCAATTTGCATCAGTTTATATTGCGGACTATTAAACAACTAAGAAGTGGAGAAGTTGAACTCATCTGTATTGGCTGGTTTCATATTCTGCTTGCGACGTACCTCTGGATTAGTTATGGCTTGTGGAACTGCATATGGCTAGCCACACAATTTATTTTTTTGTGTTGGTAGTCTGTTTAATACTTCATGGCCAGGACATTATTGCTACATCTTTTACAGGCCAAGTGACATTGTGGTTTGCAAGCATTTTTTTTACGGACTTTTGGGTTCATCTATATCGTCCGTTACAGGTTTCCTGAGTGGTCACGATCTAGTGGAAAGCTACAGCAAGCACCTTTGTGGTGCTGTATTTAACATTCTATTTAATACTATGCAGTGATGACTTTATTTTTTTTTACTTTTGAATAACTTGATATTGTGGCAGTGAAGTTTATTACTGACATTTGGGTGTTGATCTATACTGTTTATTTTAGTATTCATGAGTGGCAGTGACTTGTCTATTTACAAATTAACATTTTGTCTAAGTGACATCGTGGTTTACAAACTTTTTTTTTATGGACTTTTGGGTTCATCTATATCGTCCGTTATAGGTTTCCTGAGCGGTCACGATCTAGTGGAAAGCTACAGCAAGCGCCTTTGTGGTGTTATATTTAACATTCTACTTAATACTATGCAGTGGTGACTTTATTTTTTTTTACTTTTGAATAACTTGTTATTGTGGCAGTGAAGTTTATTATTGACATTTGGGTGTTGATCTATACTGTTTATTTTAGTATTCATGACTGGCAGTGGCTTGTCTATATTCAAATTAACATTTTGTCTAATAGTTCACATGTTCAAAAACATTTTTTTTTGGTGTTCATGAGATTTATTCATGTACTGTATTATGGTTAGTAACAATTGTTTTTTCTGACATACTGTTTGATAAGTTTTTCATTCCATCTGTTGCTCAGTCATTTATTCAGGGCTTAATTAACACTACTTTCATCCAAATACATGACACAAACCATGCTTTTCTTCCTTACATCTCTCCTACTAACCTTCACAACCCTAACCTACACTACATCCTCACACACATACATACCACTACCTTACACCACCTACCATACAACACATACCTTCACACCTACAAAAACCCACATAAGCTTCCCAATAGCGCCCTCTTTATTTAATAACAACAAAACATTACTTATACACAAGTACTTTCCACTATCTCACAATAGAAAAATATCATGCAAACTCTACATAGACATTTTACAAACAATCAGACTTCATCTATTACTTAAGGAATACCTCCTTACCTCTGGATATATTCACCCAAATCCAGGACCAGTCAACATTATACCCCCAAACAAACACACTACAGATCTACTTATCATTAACTTTAACTCTCGCAGTATATCAAACAAACCCCCTCTCTTACACGCATTCATAACTCACTACTCCCCTGACATTCTAACCATAACAGAGACCTGGCTAAAACCCAGCACACAGAATGAGGAAATTCTCCCTCCAGGATATAATATCCTAAGACTAGATAGGACAGGAAAGAAGGGAAGGGGCATTGCAATTGTCTATAAAACTACACTTACTATACAACCTCTACTAACTCCTCTACCAAAATGTAATACTGTGGAGATCATAGGCTCTATGCTACACCTAAATAAGAAAGAGTATGAACATTCTTTGTGTGTATATCCCTCCAGGTAATCACTCTCCAATAATTGAGGAGATTCTTCAGTGGGTAAAAGACAACTTCCCACAAGAGACTATTCTACTACGACCGCTAAACACTGATTGGCTAGCCTGCAATTCTAAAATCCCCACTAACTACATCAACATATAAGGATTCTCTCAACTCATTCAAGAACCTACTAGAGTAGATAAAAAGTCTCAAAAGGAATCTATACTAGATTGGACAATAGTAAACTACCCAGAACAAAACTACCAAACAGGTTGTCTACCAGATGGACTTAGCGACCTCCTCCCAACTTTCCTCCTATGCAAACGTATTAACATACCCAAACCTACAGTCTATAGACAAGTCAGAAATGATCGCAATGTTAACCCTGTAGATCTCAACACTACGTTAAAAAAAATGTAACTGGGAACCACTACTCACCCTTGACTTGGACCAAGTAGTGGACTATTTTAATACTACTGTCACTAAGATCCTAGACCTAATAGCTCCCATAAGAACAATTAGAGCTAAACTTCACTATGCTCCATGACTTAGTAAGTCCACTAGATCCCTATTAAAGTCCAGAGATACGGCATGGAAAACCTGGAAGAAAGGCAATACAAGTCTTTCCAAACAAAACTATCAACACCTTAGGAATCAGGTCAAATAACAGACAAAGCATGATAAACAGAATTACTACCTAAGCATCCAAAATAAATACTCCAACAACCCTCAAAAGTTCTGGCATGCAATTAACTCCCTACAAAAACCGAGTAAAACCACCACACCAGCTCACACCTCAACCTCCAAAAACACAGATAGCGATATAGCCTCCAAATGCAACCAACACTTTACTGAATCCATTAAATCTCTAATCTACTCAACTATCCAAAAATAGATACTCGTCCATGTCAGCAGCTCCTAACAACTCATCTCCCTTTACTTTCTAACCTGTCCCAACTTCTACAATACAAAAACACCTCTTAAAACTTAAACCCAGTACTCTGGCAGCAGATGGTTTACCAGCACATTTCCTAAAAATAGCTGCCGACTCCATATCCTACCCAGTCTCTATTCTTATCAACCGCTCTATATAGGAATCCTATATCCCTCGACTGTGGAAAATCTCCTACATTATTCCTCTTCATACGGGTGGAAACTCACGATTTCTCAAAGTACCGCCCCAATGCCATTCTGTCTCCTTTATCAAAGATACTAAAGAAATGCATACACTCTCAAGTCATGCACTTCCTAAACTCAAACAATCTCCTCTCCCCTACACAACATGGCTTCCGCCCACACCACAGCACAACCACAGCCCTTCTCTCCTTCACAAACCTGGTTAACCAGCATAGAAATAACGACATATTTGTATCTGCTATATTCCTTGACCTCTCCAAAGCATTTGACATGGTTTCTCACCCTATACTAATAGGTACTCTAACCTCTTTAGCCTTTACCCCCAACACTATTGCTTGGTTTAAAAATTACCTATCAGAGCGACAACAAGCTGTCCAGTGGCAAGGAGTTTTATCACCTCTACTCCCAACTACCATTGGTGTACCCCAAGGTTCCATATTGGGTCCACTACTCTTTTCTATCTTCACCAATAACCTCCAAACCTTTACCCTGCAGACCTCACTAATCCAGTATGCAGATGATTCCACCCTAATCTGCTCAGCCCCATCTCCCCCATCTCTTACTTCCCTACAGCACCTCGCCCAGGAATCTTTTGCCTCAGTAGAAAGGTGGATCACTATACTGCGGTGGTGGTGCTGTGGTAGCGTTGTCGCCTCACAGTAAGACGTTGTCCTGTTTGATTCTCAGCTAGAGCGTCTTCTGTATGGAGACATGCATGAATGGGCGTACCTTCGTTGAAGGTTGTGCGTCAGGGCTGGCAACTCAGCATGTAAAAATCTACTGCCAATCATTAGCGGACCGGAGTTCCGCTGTGGCGACCCCTAACCGGGAAAAGCCGAAAGACACAACAACAACAAAGAAAGGTGGATCACTAATATTCAACTCATCTTAAATCCTAACAAAACAAAACTACTTCTATTCACCCCAAACAAAGCAAAAACCTCTCCACTCTCCTTCTCTGTCTCTTCCAGTAATGGTATTGTCATTTCACCCTCTCTCCACACCAAGCTCCTTGGTGTCAAAATAGATAACAACCTCCACTCTGACATCCATATCTCTCAAACTATAAAAAAGGTACATAAAAAACGGGTTCCCTATACAGACAAAAACACTTTCTATCTGATCAGGCTAAGGTCACCCTAGCTCAAACCCACCGTCTTTCCACACTAATGTATGCATCCCAATTCTCACTTGTGTTAGGAAATCTGACCTAAACAAACTTGAGTCCTGTTATAACAGAATTGTCAAGTTTGCTAATAATTCCCCGTTCAGAACCCATCGCTGCATACCTCCTAGGCAACTTCAGTGGCTTGAGCTCCCACAGCTACTAGTCTATCACCGACTTGTCATATCATACAACAGTCTAAAACAACCCGACAAAACTCCTGATCTAAGGCAATTACTGACTAACTACACACCAAATTGTCCACTCCACTCTCCAACAAATCACTCCTCTCTATTACCTCAGCTAATGACACAGCAGGTAAAGCTCTATTTTCACACATTATAGCAAAAACTTGGAGTAATCTCCCTACATCTGTGACTTCTGCATCAAATACCAAACAATTAAAAAACTCCCTTAAGGCCTATCTTATAAGTTATTGGCTCTGTCCATGTGTCACATAGTCCTAAAACTGTTAACTCCACACTTTCTCTTTTTCTCTCATAGTACATGCCCCAGTAAGGGGTCTATATTAGAACATCGAAGTTTCAGAACTTCGAATGTTCTAATATTGACACCTAATAAGCAAAAGCTGAAAATAGCAAAGTTTTAGATAACCAAATTCTTTCCCAGGGAAAGAATTCGGTTGTCCGTTCCTGTCGCTTCGCTATTTTCAGCTCTGCTGTGGAAAGTTACGGTCGGGTTCAGATAAGTGTGCGATTGTGTGGATGTGAGGGTTAGGGTGGGATAGGTGAGTTAGGGTTAGGGCGCAGGTCAGGTAAGTGTGCGAATGTGTGGACGTGAGGGTTAGGGTGAGGTAGGTGAGTTAGGGTTAAGGCGCGGGTGAGGTGTGTGTGCGATAGTGACGGACCTTAGGGTTAGGGTTTGGGTTAAGGTAAGTGGGTAGATAGTGGTGTATGTACAGTTTAGTGTACAATTAGATGTAAGATTTTAGGTGTATGTTTGTGGATTGCTGTTTGTTTGGTGAGTTTGTGTTGTGTGTATGTGTTTTGGAACAGCAAACATTTTCCCTAGGAAAAAATTCGATGTTCTAAATTTTCGGTCTTATCAGTTTTCGGTTACTAGGTGTCGATATTAGAACATTCGAAGTTCTGAAACTTCGATGTTCTAATATAGACCCCCCAGTAAGCGTGGGTCTTACAAATGGTACCCCTTGACAAACATGAACTTGTTGTAATCTCTGTTTCTTACTACAAACAGAATGCACATATGTAAATGTTGCTGATTTGAATTGTCTGTACTGTTTTCTTTTCTCACTAGATACTACTAGTATAGCAAATGCTTTTTTTACACTGTGTATAATATCATTATTATTGTTATTTGTTGTTTAAAATTAAGTGGAGCTTTTCTCCCTGGGCCTCCTCTGAAAATGGACCTCATCCAGTCGATCCATCCTAGTTAACAAATGTAAAATAAAATAAATAAATAAATTTTGCACGAAAGGCAGAAGTTGTTGAAATAGCTAAGGTAGAATGAGCTCTTATTTTGTCTAGAAGTTGTTGGTTTACTGACTGATAGGTAAATGTGTTGCAATCTGACAACCATCTGGATAGAGTGGTTTCTGCTACTGAGGCACCTTTCTTGCAGTCTGAAAAGGATACAAACAATTGGTCAGTCTTTCGAAAGTCCTTTGTGTAAATAGAAGCGTAATTATCTATGTACAATTGGTGTAACATATTCTGCCTTATTGCCATACTTGAGGAAAAACTGGTAAGTCTATGGACTGATTTAAGTTTGATTCTGTGCATACTTTTGGTAGAAATGATGGGTTTGTGTGAAGCGAAACTCTGTCATTGTGAAACAGCATATACGGGGGTTTGATAGATAATGCTTGTAACTGTGAAAAGTACAGTTTTGTACCTACCATAAATGCAGATGTTCGAGTGCGCATACAGCTGCAGTCATCACACTTGGGGGTTATCCTGCCGTCAGGCGGGTCCACGGTCGGCCGAATTCCAAAGTCTAGGTCCGGCGTCGGTTGTCGTCACTTCTTCCCTGATGTCAGTGCGGCAGGGGTATAAAAGAGGCAGCCAATGCCATTTTCTTCAGTTTTTCTTGCCCCAGATGTCAGGTGCCCCCAGAAAGGAAGGCAAAACATGATGTCATGCAAACATACATAAGTAGGTAAATCAAAACAGTAGTTGCAAGCAAATACACCATAAAGGAATACCCCAAATAGGTTGTATGTTAAAGGTATTTGTCATAAGGCCTGTCCTAAGAGAGGATGGAGGGAGGGTAACCTGGACTGCAGCTGTATGCGCACTCGAACATCTACATTTATGGTAGGTACAAAACTGTACTATGTTCATCGTGCATACAGCTGCAGTCATCACACTTGGGTAGAATCCCAAAGCTAAGTAAGGGTGGCTGGTACTAAGAGGAATTAGGAGGGGCTAGAATGCCCTGCAGGACTGCTGTGGCAAAGCCCACTCTAGATTTTGAGTATAGTGGAAGGTGGTAGTGCTTGGAGAAAGTGTGCACTGAACTCCAAGTAGCTGCTTCCAAAATGTCCTTGGTAGGGACCCCCCTGAGGAAAGCTGCTGAGGTAGATGTAGCCCTGGTGGAGTGGGATCTGATGTATACAGGCACTGATTTTTCATGAAATGAATAACAAAAGCGTATGCAGTGGGCTATCCATTTTGAAATAGTCTGTTTGGAAATAACCTTTCCTTGAGCACCTGTAGCATAGGACACAAAGAGCTGCTCAGATTTTCTGAATGACTTTGTTCTGTCCAAGTGATAACAAAGTTGCCTGTGAATGTCCAAGGAATGTAGTAGCCTCTCTCCTTTGTTCTGTGGGTTTGGATAAAAGGTAGGTAAATGGATAGACTGATTAAAAGCCACACTGGATACTACCTTTGGCATGAAGGTAGGGTTGGTTCATAAGGAAACCCTGTCCTGATGGAAGATGATGAATGGTTGCACAGCCATGAGGGCCTGTAGCTCCGAAACCCTGCATGCTGAAGTAATAGCCAGAAGGAAGGCTGTTTTCCATGACAAGTATTGTAGCTCTGCTGAAGAAGCCGGCTCAAAAGGAGGCAGGGTCAGCTTCTCCAATACGAAGTTGAGGTCCCAAGCTGGATTTGGTGGTTTCCGTGGGGGTTTTATATATTTTGCCCCTCTGAGGAACTGCCTTAATAGAGGATGTGAGAATAAAGGAGGATCCGTATTGTATTGTGCTGAAATGGCTGAAGCGTGGATCTTGATGGAAGAGAAGGAGAGGCCACTGTTTAACATCTCAGTTAGGTACTGTAAAATCTGTGGTATATTTATTACCCAAGGATTCTGACCCTTTGCTTGATTCCAGGAACAAAATCGTTTCCATTTGGCGGAGTAGGTTTTTCTAGTGGAGGGTCTCCTGGCCTCCAAGATGACATCCTGTACCTCCTTGGAGAGGAGAGTTTGTTGGTAAACTAAGGTATTCTCCATGCAGCTAGATTTAGCGTTCTGAGCTGGCTGTAAAGGGTCTTGTAGTTGTGCTGGGACAACGGAAGATGAACTTGAGGAAGGATCCATGGTGGTGAGTGTGACAGGCTCTTTAGGAGAGGATACCAGTGCTGTCGTGGCCAGTCTGGAGCAATGAGAATCATTTGCGGCCTCTCTGCTCTGGTTTTTAGTAGGACTTTGGCCAGTAGAGGTAGAGGCGGGAAGGCATAGACTGGCAATGCTGTCCAATTGAAAGAGAGTGCGTCCACTTTCCAGGCCTGTGGATGATAGGTCCTTGAGCAGAATTTTTCCAACTGGTAATTTCTGTGGGTAGCAAATAGATCTGTCTGGCTGTCCCCATGCCTGAGTTATCTTTGAGAAGACTTGAGGATGCAAAGTACAGTTTTGTACCTACCATAAATGTAGATGTTCGAGGATTCCATTGCTGCAGTCCTGACTATAGGGTATAGTCTGCGTCCAGTCGGCCCGAATACCAGAGTATAAGGCTGACGTCGGTCAGGGCGCATTAGACTGACGTCAGTACGTCAGGGTACTAATGCGCATGACCGACGTCATATCCTCAGTCTTTTCTTGCCCCAGATGTCAGAAGACCCTAAAAAGACAAGTCCCAAAAAACCTGCACCAAAAACATGTACAATATATACAACAATATATACAAAAATATAAGCATGTAAACTCACCTACACAACCACCCCTAAATACAGAGGGGAAGGAGGGAGGGTAAATTGGACTGCAGCAATGGAATCCTCGAACATCTACATTTATGGTAGGTACAAAACTGTACTATGTTCTTCGTCTTCCATTGCTGCAGTCCTGACTATTGGGTAGAATCCCAAAGCAGAGGTAAGGGAGGCTGGCAAATTATAAGGAAGTAGGAGCTGACAACATGCCTTGCAAAACAGCTGTGGCAAAACCAGCCCTAGACTTAGAGTAGATAGGAAGGTTATAATGCTTTGAGAAAGTATGCACTGAACTCCAAGTAGCTGCTTCCAAAATATCCTTAGTTGCCACCCCCCTTAGAAATGCTGTAGAAGTGGCAGTAGCCCTAGTGGAATGAGGCCTAATCCCAGCTGGAATCTCCTTGCCATGATGGGAATAACAAAATGCAATGCAAAAGCCAATCCACCTAGAAATAGTTTGTTTTGACACAGGCTTGCCCTGTGAACTCAAAGCAAAAGAAACAAACAACTGCTGAGACTGCCTAAAATCCTTAGTCCTGCTTAAATAGTAACGCAATTGCCTGTGTACATCTAAAGTGTGCAAAATCTTTTCCCCTTTATTTTGAGGGTCTGCAAAAAACGTAGGCAAATGAATAGTTTGGTTTAAAGCCACACTAGAAACCACCTTAGGCATAAAAGAAGGATTAGTACGTAATGATACCCTATCCTTATGGAAAATCAAAAAAGGCTCTACTGCCATAAGGGCCTGTAACTCAGACACCCTTCTTGCAGAAGTAATAGCCAACAGAAAAGCAGTCTTCCATGACAAGTAGTTCAATTCAGCAGTAGCTGCAGGCTCAAAAGGTTGTAGAGTAAGTTTTTCCAACACAAAATTGAGATCCCAAGCAGGAGTAGGAGCTCTACGTGGGGGTCTTATATTCTTTGCCCCTCTAAGAAACTGCTTGAACAAAGGATGCGAAAACAAAGGCGGGTCACAATCATAGTGAGCTGAAATTGCTGCAGCATGAATCTTAATGGAAGAGAAGGACAAACCTTTGTCCAATAATTCAATAAGATATTGAAGAGCCACACTCAAATTAGGCTCAGAAATCTCCAATTTGTTTGCTGTACTCCAAAATAAAAATCTCTTCCATTTTTCTGCGTACACTCTCCTTGTACTAGGTCTTCTAGCTTCCATAATCACATTTAAAACTTGTTGAGGAAGTTGAGACCTGCTGTGTTTCAACACAGAATATGCCAGGCTGTTAGATGAAGAGAGTGAAGCTTGACATTGAGCAGACGACCGTCCTTCTGAGATAACAGATGAGGAATCAGAGGTAAAGGCCATGGGGGCTTCTTTACCAGACTCCGTAGTAGTGGGTACCAGTGTTGCCGAGGCCAATCTGGAGCTATCAAAATCATCCTTGGCCTGTCTTGTCTGACCTTTAATAGTACCTTTGGAAGAAGAGGCAGAGGTGGAAAGGCATACACATGAAGGTTTTTCCAACTGAAAGACAGAGCATCCACTTTCCAAGCTGTGTGATGAAACCCCTTTGTGCAATACATTGGCAGCTGGTGGTTTAGTGGAGAAGCGAACAGATCTATGTCTGGAGTTCCCCATGACACTGTCAGTTTCTGAAATACATGAAGATCCAGTTTCCACTTGTGGGGATCCATGATTTGTCTGCTTAACACATCTGCTAAGGAGTTCTGTGCTCCTGGCAGAAACCTTGCCTGAAGAGTTAGTTGCAGGCTTAGCGCAGTCTCCCATAAAATCATTGCTTGCCTGCATAGAGGATAAGAATGTGTTCCCTTGCTTGTTGATGTACCACATGACAGTTGTGTTGTCTGTTAGAATCAACACCTGCCCTGGAAGAAGTAACTCCTTGAAAGCCATTAATGCAAACTGGACAGCTAACATCTCTTTCATGTTGATATGTAGATGCTGTAGTCTGGCAGGCCACTTGTCTTGTATCCACTTTCCATTTAGATGAGCTCCCCAAGCAATGTCCGAGGCATCTGTCGTTAAGATCTGACTTGCCTCTGGCTGGGTCACAGAGAGTCCCTTGTTTAGGTGACATTCCTGAGCCCACCACAAGAATTCTTTTTGAAGGCAAGGTATTATTTGAATGACAGTGTCCAAATCCTGGCAGTGCTGTGTCCATACATTTTTGAGATACCATTGTAGCTTCCTCATATGCAGTTTGGCATTGGGAAGCACCAGAATACAAGATGCCATGAACCCTAATGCTTGAAGGACTGTCCTTGCAGTCAGCACGGACTGATGAGATAGTTGATGGAAGTAAAGTGACAGACTCTTTTGTTTGTCCGGGGTTAAAAAGGCCATCTGGGCTGCTGTATTCAGTCTCACACCCAGAAAGCACATGTCTTGAGAGGGTACTAGACTGGACTTTATTTCGTTCACAGAATACCCTAGGCATCTTAGCACTGCTATAACATATTCCAGATGCTGCAGAAGATCTTCCTTTTCTTGAGCCAGAATCAGGCAGTCGTCCAAGTAAGGATAGATTTGAATTCCTTGAAGCCTGAAGTACGCTATCACTGGAGCCAGAACCTTTGTGAATACTCTGGGCGCAGTAGATAAGCCAAAGGGCAATGCAGAGAACTGATAATGAGAATTTCCAGCTCGAAACCGCAGATACTTCCTGCAACTTAGCCTTATAGGCACATGAAGGTAAGCTTCCTTGAGATCTAAAGTTACCATCCAGTGATCTTTGCCCAGCAGAGGTAAAAGCTGTTGTAACGTCAACATCTTGAACTTGGGAATGTCCAAAAACGTGTTGAGGAGAGATAAATCCAAAATTGGTCTCCACGTGTTTCCCTTCTTTGGTACAAGGAACAGGCGAGAATAAAATCCTAGGCCCCTTTCTGATACAGGGACTGGCTGAATGGCCCCTATGTGAAGTAACTGAGAAACTTGCTTGTGAGCCTCTTTTCTTTGTGGAGGAGGAACGTCTGGCATGCCTGTGAAAGGGGGCATTGTATGGAAATAAAATCTGTAACCGTGGTGAATGATATCCAACACCCATTTGTCTTGAGTAATTAAATCCCAATTTTCTTTGAAAAGAGACAGTCTTCCTCCCAAAGGAGCTGCCAAACGTGAATCTGCTGGCAGCTGAAAAGACAGGTCATTGGGTCTGTTTACGAAAGGACTGACCCCTGCCCTCACCAGAAGTCTGAGCAGGTGAACTCCCTGTTCTAGGCCTAAAGGAACCTTGAGCCCTGCCCCTACCACGTCTAGACCTACCCCTAGACTGGGAATCATAAGCAGGATATGTCCACCCCTTAGCAGGCCAATTTCTACTAAACTTTGGAGGCTGCACCTGCAAAAAATCTTTAACAGTTTGCATAGACTTAGCTTTGTCCTCCATTTTCTTTAAAACTGCTTCCACAGGCGATCCAAACAACACATCAGACTGTAAAGGAGCATCCAAAATCCGTGTCTTAACATGCTCAGCTAAATTCTGATCCTTCAACCAGGCATGCCTGCGAAGAACAGAACTGGTAGCAGCCACCCTAGAGGAGGCCTGTACAGCATCAAAACCACATTGCAAAGAATGCTTACCCACTTGTTCAGACACGTGAACCAAATCCAGCAACTCTTTACACTCAATGCCTTCCGCCAAAGCATCCACCTTAGATTTCAATTGTGAAAGGAGATAATTCTGATATTTTAGCATGTGAAACTGACAATTCAATGCTCTCATGGCTAGAGTGGAAGAAGTATACACTTTCTTACCCCACCTATCCAAAGCCCTTGCCTCTTTATCAGTGGGAACAGGATTTTTAACCACAGAAGCCTTTACACCCTTAGGCCCTTGAGAAATAGTTTCTGGGTCCGCCCTAGGACTCTTAAACAAATATTTATGAGCTTCGGGCACCCTATAATACCTATCAGGCTTAACAGGAGCAGGAGGCAAAGAGTCAGGGTTCAGGGAAGCCTCTGCAAAAACATCTTCCACCACATTCAACACAGGAGGAATAGCTAAAGGCCTATGCTGGGGTACAAACAAGAATTCCCTAAGCCTTTTCCTGGAATCAGAGTAATCCTGGCCTTCCCATTTAAAGTGCTCCCTCATGGAATGCAGAGTCTCTGAAATGAGAAATCCTCAGGCGGAGAAGCTGTAGGAGTGGAATCATCCACATCAGAATCAGAATAAGTAGGATACTCCTGCATATCTTCCACAGAAGATTCTGAAGCCTCTGAACACTGTTCAAAACTATCAAACTCCGGTTCCACCCTAGGCCTCTTATCAGGCGGGGGCATAGAACCCCTAATCATAGTAATCAAATCTTCTGCCATTTTAAGCATATGTTTCTTAGGTACAGAACCCGAAATGCTAGGAGAAGCCCCCACTGAAGCTGAACTAGGCCTACCTCTCAAAGAAGTTTTGGCAACAGAAGGAGAGGCTCTAACTACCTTGGGAAGAGAGGGAAGAACAGTCACCTGAGAAGCCCCCTCAGCCTGGCCTACCTCCTGAGAAGGCACATCCTGCACTAGTAAAGTTTCTGCCTGAGACTCCATGGAAACTCCTGTCAAAACCTCCGGCTCCACTGAGCCTTC
Organism: Protopterus annectens; assembly: GCF_019279795.1. Taxonomy (NCBI): domain Eukaryota; kingdom Metazoa; phylum Chordata; order Ceratodontiformes; family Protopteridae; genus Protopterus; species Protopterus annectens. The sequence continues at coordinate 212,295,830 of NC_056741.1, read as the reverse complement.
TAGAGAACCGACGTCCGGGACTGCCGGTTCATCAACCCTAGGCTTCACTGTTTTATCCTTGCGCTTCTTGGAGGAAGCGGGCGTCGGAGCATCCGACGGCATTTTATAATTGCAACGCTTCCCAAACACTAACCTGGCACAGTCTAACCTCCTCTTAATAGTGCGTTTGTTAAACCTAGCACAAGAGCGGCAACCAACAACGTCGTGCTCAGGCCCTAAACAAGGTATACACAAGGTATGATAATCCCTATGAGGTATCTGTTTCCCACAAGAAATACAGTTATTCACTTTTTCTGACATCCGGTAAAATACTGAGGCAAGAAAAACCAAAATGTTCCCAACGGGTACTTAGCCAACTCTGTTTCGGTCTGAAACTCCGGTTTCGGAAATATTTCAGAACGCCAACCTGCACTCGCAAAACTGCTTCTGCATCGGACCATGCGGCAAAAAAGACTGAGGATATGACGTCGGTCATGCGCATTAGTACCCTGACGTACTGACGTCAGTCTAATGCGCCCTGACCGACGTCAGCCTTATACTCTGGTATTCGGGCCGACTGGACGCGGACTATACCCTATAGTCAGGACTGCAGCAATGGAAGACGAAGAACATCTTCCATTCGTGTGGTTCTGTCATTTTTCTGCTTAAGTTGTCTGCCAGTGTGTTTTCCTTCCCTGGCAGGAATTGTGCCTGTAGTTGAATTTGTAATTCCAGTGCTGAGTTCCACAGGGTCATGGCTTGCCTGCACAGGGGGTATGAATGCGTTCCCCCCTGTTTGTTTATGTACCACATGACTGTGGTGTTGTCTGTCCTTATTAATAGCTGGCCTGGATGCAGTAGGTCTTTGAAGGTCATAAGAGCATTTTGCATGGCTAGCATCTCCTTTTGGTTGATGTGTAGGTGCATCTCTTTTTGGGACCATTTTCCCTGAATACACTGACCTGCCATGTGTGCTCCCCAGGCGTAGTCTGAGGAGTCTGTTGTGATGATTTGAGTTGCTTGTGGTAAACTGAAAGGAAGACCTGTGTTTCTTTGGCATGCTTGAGCCCACCACAAAAATTACTTTTGAAGGCATGGAATGAGTGGTATAATTGTTTCCAAGCTGTGGCTGTGCTGAGACCATAAGTTTTTTAGGTACCATTGTAGTTTCCTCATATGCAGCTTTGCAAATGGTATTAGTAGGATGCAAGGTGCCATGAACCCCAGAGCCTGCAGGATTTTCCTTGCAGTTAGCCTGGTTAAAGTTGCCATTTTGTTGTAGTATTGAGACAGTTGCCCTTGTTTGTCTGGCGTGAGGTAGGCCATCTGGGTTATTGTATTTAAGCTGGCACCCAGGAAAATTATCTGTTGAGAATGTATTAGTTTTGATTTCTTTTTGTTCACTGTGTACCCCAGGCAGTTTAACAGATTTATTACAAACGCCAGATGTTGCAATAGAAGGTCCTTTCTGTCTGCTTGGATCAGGCAGTTGTCCAGATATGGGTAGATTTGGATTCCTCGTTGTCTGCAGAAGGCAATTACTGATGCCAGGCATTTCGTAAACACTCTGGGCGCAGTAGATAAGCCAAAGGGCAATGCAGAGAATTGGTAATGGGTTGAACCTGCAAGAAATCTGAGGTATCTTCTGCAATCTTGTCTGATAGGGACATGCAGGTATAACTCCTTGAGGTCCAACGTTACCAACCAAGACTCCTTGCCCAGCATGGGAAGAAGCTGCTGTAATGTGAGCATCTTGAATTTTGGTACCTCTAGATATGTGTTTAGGATGGATAGGTCTAAGATGGGTCTCCAATCTTTGTCCTTCCTTGGTACCAGAAATAGTCTTGAATAAAAACCTTGACCTTGTTCTTTTGCAGGTGCCTCTTGAATTGCTTTCATATCCATGAGAGTGGAAATTTGCCTTTGTGCCTCTGCCCATTGATTTTGTGGCAGGTTTGGCATGCCTCTCATTTTTGGAAGGGTGTGAAAGTGGAACCTGTAGCCTCTGTCTATAATATCCAGAATCCATTTGTCCTGTGTAACAATGTGCCAGTTTTTTGAAAATAAAGCCAGTTTTCCACCCAAAGGTGCTGCCATTATATCTTTGTTTGGCAGGCATAGGGGAAAGTCATTGCATCTGTTTTCTAAATGACTGTGGTCTGTCTTCTCCACCTCTGGGGGTTGGTGTTTGCCAATGTCTAGCTCTGTAAGATCCTTGAGGTTGTCCTCTACCCCTTGGGCGTCTGTATCTGCCCCTTTGGGGTCTGTCCGTGGCTGGAAAGGACCAATTTTTTGAAGGCCAGTTTCTGCTGAAGCGTGGAGGCTGCACCTGCAAGAAATCTTTCACTGTTTGCATAGATTTCGCTTTTTCCTCCATTTTCTTTAGTACCTCCTCAGCTTTAACACCGAACAATACATCTTTTTGTAGTGGTGCATCTAATAACTTTGCTTTGACATGCTCTGGTAAGGTTTGCTCTTTGAGCCAAGCATGCCTACGTATGACAGACCCTGTGACAGCGGCTCTGCATGAGGCCTCTAAAGCATCAAAACCACACTGCAAGGTATGTTTCCCCACTTGTTCTGCTCCATGCAACAAATCCTGCAACTCTTTCAAGTCTGGTTGTTCTGTTTGTGTCACTTTGCCTTTCAGCTGAGATAGCAAGAACTGTTGGTATTTTAACATATGAAATTGACAGTTTAATGCCCTCATGGTTAAAGTGGCTGATGTATACACCTTTTCCCCCACCTTTCTAATGCTCTAGAATCTCTCTCTGAAGGCAAAGGGTTTTTAGCAGTAGAGGCCTTAATCCCCTTGGGACCCTGTGGAATTGTTTCTGGGTCAGCAGTATGGCTTTTATAAAGGAACTGGTGAGAATCAGGAACCCGGTAATATCTGTCTGGTTTAACAGGGGCTGGAGGTAATGAGTCTGGATTAAGACTGGCTTCTGCGTACACATCATCCAAAATATCTAAGACAGGAGGTATAGCCAGGGGCCTATGCTGGGGAAGTAGTAGAAATTCCCTGAGCCTTTTCTTGGAATCTGAGTAATCTTGGCCTTCCCAGTGGAAGTGCTCTCTCAGTGTATGCAGGGTTTCCCCAAAAGAGAAGTCCTCAGAGGGGGAGACCGAGGGAATAGATTCCTCAGCATCTGAGTCTTCAAATGGGGAATAGGTGTAATCCTGGTCCTCAGAATGGTCTGAAGCAATAGAAGCCTGGTCTGAGGAAGGGTAGTCTTCCTCCAACCTGGGTCTTTTGTCTGTGGGAGGTTGAGAACCCCTGATGAGAGTAATCAAATCCTCAGCCATTTTAAGCATCTGTTTTTTAGGCATGGGGCCTTGAGAAGGGGTCTGAGGCCCTGTTTTTTTAATTTTCATTGCAGCTTTAGATTTAGTGAATGTTTTAAAAGAGGAGGTGGTAGGCCTGAAAACGCCTTCAGAAATGGCAGGCCTGGCTAAAATTTAGTTTTCCCTGACAAGAGTGGCGTCGGTATCTGCAGTGGGAATGGAGACCGAGGATCCTGAGGCCTCGGGTACTGAAGTCGCCGGTAAAATAGTTTCATCGGTAGTCAGGGGCTGCGTAGGTGCCTCGCTGAGAACCGGAGAACTGGTAGTCGGCCTAAACGTGATCTCAGTACTCGGTGCAGGCCTCGGATGCCTATCCTTATCCTTGCGTCTTTTGCCTAAAACTGGCGTCGGAGCATCCGACGACATGATATAATTAAACTTTTTGCCAAAATAATGAAGGGCGAACTCCGCCCGGTGCTTAATAGTGCGTTTGTTAAACCTAGCACAAAAACGGCAGGCCGAGACGTCGTGGTCTGGCCCTAAGCAAGGTATACAGTAAGAGTGAAAATCCTTATGCGGTATTTGCTTCCCACAAGAAATGCAATTATTAACTTTGTCTGACATTGGTCTGAGGCAAGAAAAGTTTCCCCAATGGGGTACTTAGCTTTAAAGAAGACTTTGGCTGAAATACTGTTCGTAAATCTCAGGAGCTGGCCGACCGGCACTTGCAAACTGCTTCTGCTTCGGGCACCGCGCGGCAAGAAAGACTGAAGAAAATGGCGTCGGCTGCCTCTTTTATACCCCTGCTGCACTAACGTCAGGGAAGAAGCAACGACAACCGACGCCGGACCTAGACTTTGGAATTTGGCCGACTGAGGACCCGCCTGACGGCAGGATAACCCCCAAGTGTGATGACTGCAGCTGTATGCATGATGAACATCCCTCCTAGCTAAAATGATAGCCACTAAGAAAATCATCTTGCAGGTTAAGAACTTCAAGTCACAGGATGATGCAGGTTCAAAGGGAGGAAGAATTATACAGGATAATACAAAATTAAGGTTCCATGGAGGTAGAGGTTGTTTAATGGGTGGTCTTAACAGGTAAATACTTCTCAAGAAAGCTTTACAAAGTCTGTGGGTCATAACGTTCAGTCCCCATCCTCAAAAATGAAAATTACAGATTGCTGATAATTGTTCTTGAAAAGTAGCTGCCGCTGCTCCATCATGAAAACGTTTTGCTAAAAAAATTCAGTATGGAAGATATAGGTGCAGAGAAAGGGTCAATATGACTTTTTAATGCCCAGGAGGAAAATCTTTTCCATTTGCTGAGATATCATCTTCTCGTAGAAGCTTTGTGAGAAGAAATCAGGATATGTTGTACTGAAGGTGAAAGGTCAGGTAGCCTGGCTATGTTTGGAATTGGAGCAGCCAAGCTGCCACCTTGAGGGTTTGAAGAGATGGATAGGGAATTCCCGACAGATGGGTCAGAGGTCTGGCACTGGGTCCAGAATCCAAGGATCCTCCTGAAGATGAGGCCACAAAAAGGGGAACCAAATTTGATGAGGCCAGTAAGGGCCTACAAATATTAAGGTCCTTCCCAATGTGCTGGCTTTCTGAAGAACTTTGGGTATCAAAGGAAATGGAGGGAAGGTGTAAAAAAGACCTGAGGGCCAATCATGTACAACTGCATCCCTTGGGGTTTCCCCTGGTGGGGGGATTAGGGCAAGGTAGCTGTTGCATTTGGCGTTCATGGACGTGGCAAAAAGATCTCTGCAACACTGGCCCCATTTTCAGAAAATCATTTCTGCTATGTCTTGCTTCAGGGACCACTCGTGAGGCATCAGAATTGCTCTGCTTAGTTTGTCTGCTATCATGTTGGATTTCCCCAGTATATGCATTGCTATCAGAAAGCATTGGAAGGAGGTTGCCCACTGCCATACTGTCAGGTCCTCTCGACAAAAGGGGTAAGATCTGGTTCCTCCTTGTTTGTTTATATACCAGACCACTGACATATTGTCCATTTGTATCACAATCGTTCCTAGTGGAAGAGAGTCCTGGAATGCCTGCAATGCAAGAAGCATCACTCTCATCTCTAGGACACTGATGTGCAAATGGGCCTCGTGATCCTGCCAAGTGCCTTGGACTGACCTTCCCTGCTAATGCTCCCCCACCCTATCTATGAAGCATCTGTGGTCACTGTGGCAAGTGGTTGTGGAAGAACAAAGGAGCGACCTAAAGTCACTTGATTGAAGTGAAGCCACCAAAAAAAGTCTCTCCTGCAAGATTCTGTTAACATAATCTGGTGCGACATTGGAAGTTCCTGCATCGACCAATGAGTGAACAGCAGGCACTGTAGAATTCTCATGTGCAGTCGCGCTAAGGGAATTACATTTATAGCTGCTGCCACAGTGCCTAGTACTTTTAGAACTGTCCTTGCTTGGTACTTTTAGAACTGTCCTTGCTTGAGACTTCCTTTTGAAAAGGAGGTCTAGAACCTGTACCCGAAGTGCTTGTACTCTCTCTGGTGGAAGCTTTACCATCATTGTTGTAGTGTCTAAATCTGCGCCTATGAAAATGATATGTTGAGATGGCAATAAGGTAGATTTTTTGTAGTTTATTGTGATCTCTAGACGAGAACAGAGTTTCAAAGTGGTGTCTCTCAATTCTGTTAGTAAATGCTTGGTTTTGGTGGTTAAGAGCCAGTCATCTATATACGGAAACACTTGGAATCCTAAATGTCTCAGGTGAGCCGTAACTACTGCCATACATTTGGTGAACACTCTGGGGGCTGTAGTGAGACCAAAGGGCAGAGCTCAAAACTGGTAGTGAGTGACTCCCAGCTGAAAGCGCAGATGACTCCTGGATGGCCTGTCCATTTTTATGTGGTAGTATGCATCCTGGAGGTCTACAGAGCACATCCAATTGTCTTTTCCCAGAAATGGAAGTACTGACTGCAGTGTTACCATCCAGAACTTCGTCTTTTTTACAGATTTGTTCAGTCTGCTGAGATCCAGTATAGGTCTCCAGTCCCCTGTTTTCTTCGGAACTAAAAAGAACCTTGAGTAAGTCCCGAATCCTATTTGGTCTGCGGGGACCGGTTGGATGACTCTTTTTTTCTAGCAACATCTGTATTTCTAGGGTTGTTTGTTTCCTGTGACTGGGTGGAACATCCAGAAGGTTTTTTTATGCGTGGGGTGGGGAATGAAAATGGTATGGAGTAACCTCTAGATATGATGCTTTGTACCCACTTGCTCTTGTTATTTTTAGCCAGGCATCTGGGTACAAGGATAATTGACCCCAGACTGCCTCCAGAGAGGGACAGACAGGCCTCCTTTCAGGAGCGCTGAAAGGGCTTACCAAAGAAGGATTCTCTGTTGCCCTGGTTTTGTGGAGCCCCTCTGATGTGTGGCCGGCATCCTCCATTATTGCTTCCCTCTCTGCCCCTGGGGGAAGGCTCACCATGTGTGCCTTGAAAAAAATCTCTGGGATTTTCGAAACCACATTTTTCCTCCCTTTTGACCTTTTGGATAAGGCCTGGAAGGTGTGGAAAAACAGACCCCGACAGCAGAGAGAGTTTTTCCTTCCCATTCACACCTGGTTAGTGTGTCAATGACCTCAGGCCCAAACAAGAACAAGTTGTCGAAAGGGGCATTAACAAAGGAGGACTTGAAGGGTTCTACAAAGTTACACAAGCGCATCCAAGAATCTCTCCTAAGGCAAATTCCTGAACCCGCTGCTCTAAATGTTCCATTGGCTGCATAAGAAATGAGCCTCATGGATGAGTTTACTACTGAATTTTAGATGGAGAGCTGGGAGGATACTTTATCTACTACCCAACAGCTACTAAACCCTGCAGAGTATCTTCTAGCTCCTTCAGGAGCTCTCTCTGCAATCTGGTGAAGTGTGTAAGATAATTCAGGGACCTGAGACTACAGATCGCTGAAGAAAACATGCGCTTTCTGTATTTGTCCATCATACGGGACTCTTTGCTTGGGGGATGGACAAAAGTGGACGTCTCTGACAATTCCATTTTGGTGGCTGCTGCCACCACCATAGCATCTACTGGGACACCTTTTGTAAGAAAAGGTTTGTCTTTGGGGATGTGATGAACATATTTGGCCCACGGGGAACAGGCTTCACTGAATCTGAAGACTCCCACACCTTTCGATAAACTAAATCCATAAATTCATCGAAAGGCAAAGACACCCAAGTGGCAGAAAGGTGAGACCCGATGGCCTTTCAGGTAGACAGACTAAGGGTTGATAGGCTTCCAGCTGCCTCTCTGCTTAAGGATTTCTAGGATGTCTGCAAAGGAGACATCCTCAGAGGGTGACCCTGGGGACCCTTCTGACTCATTGAGGTCTGTGTCTGATGTGAACGACTCCTCTGGGGAGACCAAATGCTTCCTCTTGCATAATCGCTTGGGAGGGACCTCTTCTGAAGGGGATTCTGGAGAGGTTTCGGAAGAGAGGGTTTCACCCACTGGAGCACCCTGAGGCCTTGGGTCTCCATGTTTGTGTAAATCAGTTGTGCTGAGACAGACACCAGTGCCTTTGGGGGGGAATGGCTGAACCTGAGAGTGAGGCTACCCATGGGCACAGTGCTCTCCTCATTGCCTCAAAGGCCCCCCGACCATGTTCCGAGGAGGCTTCTGGCTCTGAAGAACCAGAAGTTATCCCCGGCACCAAGGAGATTGGCTCCAAGGCCGATGTAGGAGCTGAACTCACACGCGCAGAGGCCCCGAGAGGCAGGTTTGGATCAGAAAAATATTCAATTTGACTTAACTCCCTGGACCCGACCAGAGAATGTCAGCTCCTAGACTCTTCAGATGACACTAAGGAAGTCGGATCAGTCAGAGCAGAAGATCCCGGAGCAGGTCTTGGCTCCGATGGTTCCACTACTATCAGCTCCATGCATTCCGGCTTCAAAACCACCCAGAGTTGGTCGGAGGAGGAATTGATGGTGAAAGGGCAGGTCTGGTCAGTTCCGAAGCCCTCTGGGTCAGTTCCGACAAAAGTTTGGCTAGCACCTGTGTCCTCAATAGTCTCCTCACCACACGATCCACATCATAGTAAGAATGGCTTCTGGAGGGTCGAGAAGAGGTGGCTGGAGATCTTACAGTCTGCAAAATAGGTGACCTTAGTGTTGGAGAAACCAGCTCCAGGTCCGGGGACCAGCTCCGAGCTTGGAACACCAACAGCTCCGATGTAAAAGGAGCCGAGGTGGAAGGTCTTTCGGACCCAACAGATTTTGATTGAAGATATCTTCGGCAACTTTCTTGATGGCTCCAATTGCTCCGAAGATGTAGAAGATTATCTTTTTGAAGTTTTGTCAGATTTTTGAGAGGGAAAAGAAGACTTTTTGAAGGACTTTGACCCTCTTCTAAAGCCACTGAAAAAGAAGATTTTAGTAATCCCTTTAAAATCAACTTGTTCCTTCTCTCATGAAGAAACCTTGAGCTAAAGGAGTGGCAAACTGAACATGATTCCTGCAAGTGTACTGCCCCCAAGCATTATGCACACTCAGTATGGCTATCTGTAATTGACATTTTTTTAATGCACTTAGGGTACTTTTTGAACCCTGGGGGTTTTGCATCTTTTGTTTGCATAGACACGGTACTAACACGATACAAAAAACCAACAGCACAACTACAGTAACTAGGAAGATGAAAGAAAAGGCTCTCTAACTAAAATGTGCTCAGCAGCTCTCTAACTGAAACAAACTAGCTCAAAAAAAGGTTTAGATAGTAAGAAAAAACACACTTCTCAATTTGAATACAGATATATGACAAGCTATGCAGACATACACACACTATTCAAACTTTAACTCCAAAACTGAAAAAGTCAACTTGACAGGAAAAAAAAATTATTCAAAACTAGTAACACTCTACAATAATATAGGGTTAGAAAAAAACTACCCTGTAAACTAACTACACACAGCGATCAAAAAACACTAACTGCTCAACGAACGAGCCTAATAAGACAAAATCTTAATGAAGAAGTCGGGATAAGGTAAACTATTTAGGCCTAAATATAACGATGGCCAGAATATTAACAACACACTCGTGAAGATAGAAAAGAAATGCTTTCTAAATAAGCATAAGCTAAAGAACTAACAATCTAATTAGAAAGGGAGGGAAATATGTATATAGTTAAAGAACTGCATAAAATAAGCAAAAATCACTTAGCCAGAGCTAGATGAAGCAACCAATCTATTTCAGTGGCAAACAAGATCTGGGGAATGCCCTACAGCATCATGGGATAGGATTAAGCCACAAGCTAGTTGGAGACCTTGAGCTTTTGTAAACGGCCGAGTTGGAACCGAGGACCAGTTCCGAACCCACAAATACAGAATGAAGGTGAGATAAGACAACTTCACATAAAAATATTTGCTTTTCTTTTGTGAGAAACTTCTGCTTTATTCTCTTGTAACATCACAAATGGATAGTCACTGTCTATTACCAAATTATCACTAAGTCAAATTGATCATCCTCTGATACTAGTCTTGATATGTGTACCAGCTGCCCTTTGACCAATCTCCTTTTCTGAGACAGTGGATGACTGTTGGAAAAATGCAAAAAATTATTTGAAGAAGTAGATTTTCTGTATAATCTAGAATGAAACATCCAGCAAGCATAGTCTTTCACAACCAAGACATCCAAATAATTTACATCAACAGAGTGGGTAAAAGTAAACCTCAAAAAATCAGTAGTAGAATTTAAGTAACACATAAAATCATTTAGTTGTATTAAGCTACCTTTCCAAATAATAAAGATGTCATCCAAAAAACACAAAAAAGGTAGCTTATATGTTGCATGCATTTAGATTTAATTATAAAGTTCTGTTCCCAGTGTGACAATATAATATTAGTGCGTAAGGGGGCACAGGCAGCACTCATTGCCACAACCAATGCCTGCTTAAAATACTCCCCTTCAAAAATAAATAAAATTGTTGTTAAGAATAATATCCATTTAATCCCCCAGAGTAAGTGTCTCTTTGTTAGACAGAAAATCGCTCCCATAACATGGTGCCTCTCTAAACCAATTAATTCCTGTCTGATGTGGAATACAGGAAAACAAGTCAATTACACGTACTGTGACCAAAAAAACAACTTTTATGAAAGTATTCATGCTCGATGGTGCTCAAAATTCCCATGAATCTTTTAAAATATATGGATATCTACTAAGAAACTGCTTTAGTTTTCCATCAACAATGACAGGGGGATGGGTCTTAAAACCTGTGGCAGTTACGACAGGACATAGGGGGGAATCTTCCACATTCTTAAGTATTTTTGAATACCTTTAAGAACTTGTATAGCTTTTAGTAAATGACACCCTAGTCAAAAAAATCTTGTAACAATACATCAGTTTTGAAAACACAAATTTTACTTCATTTCCTGAAACCCTAACATATTGAAATTCATTGTTATGTTGTATGTTGTACATCCTTGTCAAATAGTCTATCACATTCATAAGAACTATCCCTCCCCTTTTTTCATGTTTCATAATTCTAATTTCTCTATTCCTGGTTAAATCATTCATAAGACAATATTTCTCTTAGACAAATTATGGTTCTTATAATAATGTTGTTGATAAAACTTACATCTCTCTCTCTCATAATAATGTTGTTGATAAAACTTACTCACATCTCTCTCTCTCTCTCATAAAACGTCTCAAACAACTGTAAAATAACATTATCAACAAAAGTAAAGCCTTCACTAAAAAGCTCAAATGTCTCTTATCAACATCTAGGTCACTGTAATTATATATTTAAAGCCTTTATACTCATTTACAACTGATGTTGAGGAATAAAAAGTTTCAACAATTCGTATCTAAGGAAAATTAGAATTAGAACTTACATTAACTAAGCAGGATGTATCACCAGGTGTAGAATCTAATACGTCACCTAAAAAATCATCTAATAATGGTGCCATCCTCCCTTTCTTGTTCTATTTCCCTGTTATGTCCATTGGAAGTGTAAGGACTGACAGGCCTACCTGCATCTTGAGAAATACTTGTCTGATTCCTCTGAACTATCGAATCTGATCAGTGTAACAGAGGAAACGGTTCTAGGTCTAAAAAATCTGCTTGCTTTTTCTTATCAGTTCCATAAATTTACTGTCGTTTTTTTCTTTCCGCTACTTATTTCAGTCTTCTTCTTCTTCTTTCGGCTGTTCCCATTAAGGGTCGCCACAGAGTATCATCTGTCTCCATTTCTTCCTGTCCTCTGCATCTTGCTCTTACTCATTCTCACCAACCACCTGCATGTCCTCTCTCACCACATCTATAAACCTTATCTTAGGCCTTCCTCTTATCCTCTTACCTGGCAGCTCCATACTTATACCCAGCATCCCTCCTCAGTACATGTCCAAACCAATGCAATCTCGCCTCTCTGGCTTTGTCTCCAAATTGTCCAACCTGAGCTGACCCTCTAATATACTGATTCCAAATCCTGTCCATTATGGCACACCCAATGTAAGTCTTAACATCTTTAACTCTGCCACCTCCAGCTCTGACTCCTGTCATTTCGTCAATGCCACTGTCTCCAACCCATATACCACAGCTGGTCTCACTACACTCTTGAAGACCTTCCCTTTCACTTTTACTGGTAACCGTCTGTCACAAATCATTCCCGACACTCTTCTACACCCACCCAACCCTGCCTGCCCTCTCTTCTTCACCTCTCTTCCACACTCACCATTACTCTGAACATTTGCTCCCAAGTATTTAAATTCATCCACCTTCTGCAAATCTACTCCCTACATCCTCACCATCCCTCTATCTTCCCTCTCATTCACACACATATATTCTGTCTTAGTTGTGCTGACCTACATTCTTCTCCTCTCTACAGCATTATCTCCACCTCTCCAGGGTCTCCTCAACCTGTTACCTACTCTCACTACAGCTCACAATGTCATCCGCAAACATCATAGTCTATGGGGACTCATGTCTGATCTCGTCTGTCAACCTCATCATTGCAAATAAGAAAGTGCTCAGAGCTGATCCTTTATGTAATCCCACCTCCACCTTGAATGCATCCTTCACTCCTACCGCAGATCTCACCACTGTCACACTACTCTTGTACATATCCTGTACCACTCTTACATACTTTTCTACCACTCCTGACTTCCTCATACAATATCACAACTCCTCTCTAGGCACCCTGTCATATGCTTTCTCTAAGTCCACAAAGACACAATGCAACTCCTTCTGACCTTCTCTATACTTCTCCGTCAATATCAGCGCAAATATCGCATCTGTAGTGCTCTTTCCCAGCATGAAACCATACTGCTGCTCACTAATCATTACCTGCCTTCTTAACATAGCTTCCACTACTCTTAACTTTATGCTGGGACTGATCAGTTTTATCCCTCTTTAATTACTACAGCTCTGCACATCACCCTTAGTCTTAAAAAATGGTACCAAAACAACTCTTCTCCACTCCACAGGCACTCTCTCACTTTCTAAGATTTCGTTAAACAATCTGGTTAAAATCTCCACTGCCATCTCTCCTAAACACCTCCACGTTTCCACAGGTATGTCATCTGGACCAACAGCCTTTCCATTCTTCATCCTCTTCATAGCTGTCCTTACTTCCTCCTTGCTAATCCACTGCACTTCCTGATTCCCTATCCTCACATCATTCAACCTTCTCTCTCATTCTCTTCATTCATCAACCCCTCAAAGTACTCTTTCCATCTGCTCAACACACTTTCCTCACTTGTGAGTACATTTACCTCATTACTCTTTATTACCCTTACCTGCTGCACATCTTTTCCAACTCAGTCCCTCTATTTAGCCAGTTGGTACAAGTCCTTTTCATAGGTTCATAGGTAGGTACTTGGCTATTGGCCATAGGGCCTATATAGGCCTAGCCAAACGGTACCCTGGCTTTTGCCACCCAAGAAAATTATTTTCCTGTGCCCCTGTCAAGCAGAGCCACAGAAGTGATCCCCGGGGTGAATTTCCTATCTCCCATCCAATCATAAAATTTTTTTTGAAGAGTGTAATGAGGAGCTTTGTTTGATATAGATAGGTAGTTTGTTCCAGAGTATGGGAAGTATCTGGGACAGGAATCTATTGCTTCAGCATGTTCTCATTATTGTGGTGACAAGGTTTAGGTCCCTAGAGCATGTAGCTCGGAGGGATTGTGATTTCTTTAAGTGGAGCATGTCCAATAGTTGTAGTGATGGACAGGTTGACAGATGAGATCAGACAGGAGGCCCCGTGGACTATGATGTTTGCAGATGGCATTGTGATATGTAGTGAGAGTAGGGACCAGGTTGAGGAGACCCTGGAGAGGTGGAGATATGTTTTAGAGAGAAGAGGAATGAAGGTCAGCAGGGCTAAAACAGAATATATGTGTGTAAATGTGAGGGAGGGTAGAGGAATGGTGAGGATGCAGGGAGTAGAGTTGGTAAAGGTGGATGAGTTTAAGTATTTGGGATCAACAGTTCAGAGTAATGGTGAGTGTGGAAGAGAGGTGAAGAAGAGAGTACAGGCAGAGTGGAATGGGTGGAGAAGAGTGTCAGGAGTGATTTGTGACAGACGGGTACCAGTAAGAGTGAAAGGGAAGGTCTACAAGAGGGTAGTGAGACCAGCTATGTTATATGGGTTGGAGACAGTGGCATTGACGAAAAGGCAGGAGTCAGAGCTGGATGTGGCAGAGTTAAAGATGTTAATATTTGCACTGGGTGTGACTAGGATGGACAGATTAGGAATCAGTATATTAGAGGGTTAGCTCAGGTTGGACAGTTTGGAGACAAAGCAAGAGAGGCGAGATTGCATTGGTTTGGACATGTGCTGAGGAGGAATGCTGGGTATAGTGGAAAAAGGATGCTAAGGATGGAGCTGCCAGGTAAGAGGAAAAGAGGAAGACCTAAGATAAGGTTTATGGATGTGGTGAGAGAGGACATGCAGGCAGTTGGTGTGAAAGAGCATGATGCAGGGGACAGGAAGAAATGGAAACAGAAGATCTGCTGTGGCGACCCCTAACGGGAACAGCCGAAAGAAGATGATGATGTCCAATAGCTCTTGGTTTGACATAGCTTTGCATGTTAGGCAGAGATTGCCTCTGAGTAGGCGATATGCGACAGAGTTAAGCTGGAATTTTTTGAGACGGTCTGCATAGGGCATCTGTTTGAGGCCAGTAATCCTCTTTGTGAGGTATTTCTGTGGCCTTTCTAGTTGTTGTAGATGTCTTGTGAGTTACATGCCAAAAGGGGCATTGTACTCTATAATGGGTCTAATGAGTGATGAGTAAAGGGGAACAATGATCTCTTTTTTCCTGGATGAAAAATCTTTTGTGATGAGGTGTGCCATGTAGAAGGATTTCCTGACTACTGCGGCAATGTGATTTTCAAAGGAGAGACTACTGTCCACCTGTGTCCCAAGGTCTCTTATCACACATTCGGTGTTAAGTAGACTACCGCCTATGCGGTAGTTCATGGGTACAGAGTTTTTACCAAAAGGGAAGACAACGCATTTTTTGGCATTTTGCTTGAGGCCATGGCTTTGACACCAGGCATCTGTCTCAGTGATGCCCTTTTGTAGGATGTCCCCATCGTTAGGAGTTTTGATTATGGCTCCTAGTTTGCAGTCATCTGCAAACTTTGTTAGCCAAAGACCTTCTATGTTAGCCTGTACTTCAGAGAAGTAAATACCAAACAGGAGAGGACATAGGACCGAACCCTGTGGTCTCCACTTGTCACTGGTCTGAAGTTGGATTTAGAGTCTGCTACTTTCACAGTGTGGGTTCTGTGAGTCAGACAGTTGGCAACCCATCTTGTGACACAGGGATTTATACCTAGTTTAGTGAGTTTATCTGTAATTCCAGAGTGGGGGATGGTGTCGAAAGCCTTGGGGAGATATAGATAGGCTGTGTGAACCACCTTACGCTCATCTACGGCTTTGGTGACTGCTTCAAATAAGTCTATCAGGTGTAGAAGACATGATCTGCCCTTTACAAACCTGAACTGGGTAGGGTCCAGAGTTTGGAGATTACCAATGTCATTATTTATAAGTTCCATGAGGATACATTCCATAGCCTTGCAGGCCAGGCTCGTCAGGCTAATGGGGCGGTAGTTCCCGGGGTCTGTGGTGGCTCCCCCTTTGTGGAGTGGGATAACCATTGCTGTGTGCCATTCAGTGGGCACAAAGCCTGAGGTAAGGCTATGATTGAACATGGTACTTAGGTGGGGTGCCAGTTCGTTCTGTAGTTCATGTAAAGCGCAGTCTGGGATGTTGTCAGGTCCAATGGATGCTGTGTTCTTGGCTTTGGAGAGTGTGTTTTTTACCTGTGCAACTGTGATTATAGGAACTTTGCATTCTTCTGGTATAGAGACGGGCCCTTTAGGGGATAAGAGAGGGGTAAAGTTAGAACTGAACCTATCTGCCAGGATGTTGGCAATATCAGTTGGTTCTGTATATTTAGTGCCATTGTGCTGTAACTCAGAGCAGATCTGAATGTTGCTATTGAGATTCTATACATAGCTATAAAATGCTTTGTGCTTGTCTTTAAAATCAGTGGTGATTTTGCTTTCGTAACTAGCTTTGGAGAATTTTATGAGGGATCTCAGCTTCTTACTTAGGCTGACCACGGAGTTCCTCCAATCATGGGATTTTACTCTTTTTTGCAACAGTTTTTTTCTTCTGTTGTAGAGTTTGTTTATGGCAGGGGACCACCAGATTGGCTTCTGTTTTTTGGAGGATAGCATCTTGGTTTTGTTAGGGATAGCACGATCCATGCACTCGTGTAAGTGCTTATAAAGTGCAATTGTATAGGATTCAGCAGTCGTACCTCTATTGTCCGTCAGCATTGGTGTTGTGAAGTTTGCCACTTCTGTCTTAAGAAGTGTGAAGTTGGCTTTGGAGAAATTTTTTACAGTGGTTTCCCTAATGGGAGGTGGGATGTGGATGTCTAGGGTGATTTGCTTGTGGCCGGATCTGACCAACGAGGAAGTGACCTCTGGTGTGGAACATCGGTTGCCCATGTTGGCAATGACCAGGTCTAGAACATTACTGCCCCTGGTGGGGGTGTGGATAAGTTGATCCAAGGTGTTGGAATTTATGAATTCCAGAAAATTTTGAGCATAATAGTTGGTACATGAGTAATTTTCCCAGTTAATGGTGGGGTAGTTGAAGTCGCCCATTATTAGGGTGTTAGGTTGTACCCTAATATTTTCCAGTGTATCAAGAAATGAGGAGTGGGAATCCTGGGGCATGGTAGGGGATCTGTAGCAAGCTACAATTTGGATTGCAGTCTTGCCCACAGTTAGTTGCACTTGGATAATCTTGGATGCATTATGCTGAGCAACTAGCCTGGAGTTGTGGATATCCTTAATGAATATGGACACGCCTCTGCCTTTAGTGCTTCGGTCAAAGTTAGGTGGCCGAAACGTGTGGTATGAATTATAGCCTGGTAATACAGGGGTACTTTCTAGAGCCTTGAACCAGGTCTCTTTCACTGCACAGATGTTGATGTTCTCCATTTTAAGGAGTGCCTCGAGTGAGTGCATTTTGAGGTTTAGACTTCTACCATTAAGTAGCATTACCCTCAGATTTTGCTTGCTTGTACCTGTTATGGTGGTGAATTTGTCATTTGAATATTGCCTAAAACAGGCACTATAGGGGTGGCAAGAGCCTTAGCCAGTATCCAGAATCCCAAGGGCGACAGGTGCAGGCCATCTTTGGCAGAGCATCGTGGTTTGTCGATCATGTCATCCCAGGAAGACAGATACTGGATCCCCTTAGAATAACACCAAAAGCTTAGCCAATTGTTGAAATCAATCATTTTGTTCTTGTACTGTGGTATCATTCTGGGTGATGGCAGGATGCTACTCAGGGCTAGGGTCATACCTGCCTGGGCTAAAAGATCGGACAGCTCCTCCATGTCTCTTTTCATATAGTCCAGGGAGGTACGTCTCAGGTCATTCAGACCAACATGGACAATGACAGAGTCATATTTGTACTTGTTGTGGAGTATCCTGAGTGCATGTGTTATGTGGCGGATCCTGGCACCTGACAGGCAGCTGACAGTAACTTTCTCCTTGTTTAGCCTGTTGAGTGGAACAGCACTGTGCCTGACTATAGTCACCTATGACTAGAGTGTTGGGTACGTTGTTATGCCTTATGGGCTGTGGTTGAGTAGTTGGTGGGCTATGTGTCATTTGGGTTGGGTTGGGGAGGTGGAGGTTGCTTGCGTTTCTGCTTTGGAGGTCCCTGTTGCTTGGGTAGATTTTGAGAGCCTCCATGAATGTAGGTGTGTGTTTTGTGTTTCTATGTGTGTGTTTTTGTGGTGTAGGTTTTGAGGAACTATGTCATGAGTGTGGTGTGGTGCAAGTGTTTATCTTCTCCTCTTGACTGTCTAGTCCAATCTTGGGTGAAGAGAGCTTTGCTTCCAGTTTAGCTATATAAGTGCATCTCTCACAGGTTTTAGTGTTGGGTGGTAGGAGGAGAGGGTTGTCTGTGTACATGAGGCAATTGCTGCATTGCCCCATGATGCCCAGATTCATAAGGTAGACAAGAGAAAACACTGGGAGCTGACCCTTAGACATGCCTGGATAGGTGCTTATTTATTAAGTACTAAAAACTGTTTTCCTCTAGATAAGTGAGGAAAGTTGAGTGCTGTAGTAATTTGTAGCTTATTTAGTGCTTACAATGAGTTCTGAACAAACGCTGAGCTCAAAGAAACAAGTGCTGAGCTCAAAGAAACAGATTTGAGTGCTGAAACTAGAAAACTGGCTAGTTCTAAGAAACAAAATTATGCTAGAAGGCTTCCCTCCAACACAAAAAAGCTTGGGGGCTCAGAAGATTACAAACAGTTCTGGATACAGCAAATCTGTATCTGGACTAGACGACTTACAGGAAAGGCAGGAAACAAGCTTAGAATTTTTTTTTGTAAAGTGTAAAGGGGAAAGGAGGAGCAGAGACTAACTGGGTTGGCCTTCTCAAATGTTCTCCCTGGATTAGGTAGAATGAGGTAATGGCACTAGACTGGGAGAAGTGTCCCAGATCAAATTTATGGTAGGGGCGGGCAACTGCAAAGCCAGCAAGTATAAAAAAAGGAAACCAACAGGGAGTGAAGGTGGGAAACAAAAATCAGAACAAACAAACCCAACCAGATGCTTAACCATTGTAGAAAATTTCTAGTTAATACCTCACACAGACAGTGAAACTAGCCAGCAAATATATGCAGACAATAAAAATGCTATAAATAACTCAGAAATAAGCAAAAAACAGGATACTTAATGTTATATATCACAGATTAGTTGGCTCAGAGCCCTTCCTCTGACTTCCTCTGATTAGCTCAGTGTGAAATGGCAGAAACACGCACAAGTTAACTCTTGCTCAGTGTGAAATGGCAGAAACACGCACAAGTTAACTTCTTAAGTAACAAAATTGAAACCTGAAGCAACTTAAAAAAAAAAGCTTGAAAGAACCAATAAAGTGCTTACTCCAAGCCGTAGTCCAGGCAACCCCAGTCAGCCAATGACCACAAACAATTCAGTCTCACTGAAATGCTATACTGGCTTTGGCTAAGCTATGATTGGAACATGTGCTCAGACATACAGCCTCTACTAACAAAAAGCTAGGCCCAAAACACAAGCCTGAATATGGACAATGCTACACTACCAACACTACTAAGGTAGAAAAAAACTGCAGAAATGTTTAAACAGATAAAGAATCAAGGAGAATCTAGAGAATGCTTTTAACTGCAAACAAGTTATATCATACACTCCTTAGCAGGAAATCAGAACAAGCAAACCCAACCAGATGCTTAACAATTGTAGAGAATTTCTAGTTAATACCTCACACACAGTGAAACTAGCTAGCAAAGTATATGCAGACAACAAAAGTGCTATAAATAACTCAGAAATAAGCACCCTTTCATACAACTCATCATATGCCTTCTCTTTAGCCTTTACCACCTCTCTCTTCACCATATGCCTCATTTCTGCTTCTATTACTGCTATCTACTACTTCTGCTATTTACTTCAGTACATTTTAAAAATATTGCCCATATATTGTAATTAATGTGTTTTGTACATTCCGGTTGTGCTAGTCACATCAGGATAAGAGTTTTATTGTTTTATTATGTGTATCTGACTGCTGAATCTCAAAAATAAACATTAAAATGAAAATAAATAGACCCAGTCAATGAGTAAGAACAACACTGTTTGAGAAACACATGCAATGACATTTTTGTTTATAGATCAAATTGAGCATTTTAAGCAAATTTATCTATGAACACAATATGAAAAATGAAGATTAAAAAAAAAATAAAAAGCAGCACGATTACAGGACCAGATTCCAAAAGACTTGCTCTCAGTGTAAGTTATCATTTACTCTGCTAGAAGGCTAACAGCAGGTCTTTTGGAATCTGGCCTCCTGTGAAAGCCTGTTTATAGCTAGACCTTGCACTAAAGTAAGTCACTTACATTGACAGCAAGTCTTTTGGATTCATGGCAGACTTACACTGAGAGCAACTCTTTTGGAATCTGGCCTATTGGTCAAACTAAGATGTGTACTGACATAAATCGATATGTATGTTACATATACAAAGATAATGTGATAATATATTTATTATACCTGAAGATCCTGAATAGTTTTCATCTGGAAAAGCATCTTTTCTTCAATTCGTATTTGCCGTGATGTTGCTAGCCTCTCAATTATAGAGGCATATGCAAAGACTACATGAACATACCGTTCAGCAACACCCTTTTCCTTCCCTGCAAGTTCTGCGAGGCTCTGCAAATACTGCACGATGACCCTAAGAGTCTAATGACATAAAGAGAAAATGTTTATATGGCAAGGTCAGCACGTAAGCAGAATTTGCTATGCATAATTAAAATACATTATTCAAACAAAACAGTGTTTCTGGAGCACATATTTGTGCAGAAATGAAAGGTACATGCTTAAGAAATAACGATCTGGGTGACCAGGTACATTATAATCAACAACAGAACTAAAGTCTTTAGCCATTAGACAGCTCCATATCTGAAAGTTTCCCTAGCTATTAGCCACTCACCTTTTACCCCTAATGCTCTATGTAAAGTCCTTTCTCTCCATATCTGAGATATGCCACCCAAAACAGAGGACAGAACAAAACATATGACATCTCAACCAAGTCAGCAAAGATGATGAGAGAAGTTGGGCAGGTATGTTGATAAAGATGGACTTATTCACCCAGATCTATTGGTATGGCAAATGCACAATTTTTATATCTAGCATTAGAAGGCTTGTCCTCACCAACAACATGACAGAGTCCTAAATCTCATCTTCCATGATGACCTCTTTCATGAAAACATACTTCTGAGCACTGTGGCCACAAACGACGACCTAGAACTAGAGCTCACATGCAGCTTATAGTATCTTACTAAAATTATTCAGTGAAGATCTAATAGCTGCTACACAAATGTCTTCAAAGTCTGCATTACAAAAGGAGGCATGAGAGGTAGCCATTATCCTAGATGAGTGAGCCTTAGGTTGGAAGGGCAAGAGCATAATATACTTTTCATAATAATATTTTATGCACTCAGTCAACTGCTTAGCTATGGACACTAGACATTTTAAAATCAAATATATAGTGCAGTAAGAGACAGCTTGAAGTAAGTGGATAACTTGGGATTTTTCCTAAATCATGCAGTTATCTCCATATAACATCTGACTGGGCTATAATTCGTACAGTGTAAAGTACAGTTGTTTAAGGAAATTTAAAATAACATTAGGTGTTTGAATATATCACTGTTGCAGTACTCTTAGCTATATGGGTTATATCTTGTCTAGGATATAACTAGAAGCAAGCTTCCAAAGTTTAAGGGCACAGGGCACCTTCAATGTACCCACACTGTTGACAGTTCAAACAGGGCTGGAAAAATATCAAAGGTCTGGATGCCAAGTCCTTCAGAGCTTTGAAGCAAAGTGATAGAGGGAGGCTAGAGTCCTGAAAAAGGTCAATGATAGATAAATCGAAATTGATGTCCTCACCCAGGAAGGATGAGGGTCCAAGAACCCCTGGAGAATGTTCCTAGCAAAGCCTGTTCTAGACCTATAAAAGATGTCTAGTCTGCAGTGTTTTGTACAACTACATATACAGGACCAAGCTGATGCCTCTAGAATACTTCTAGAGATTGCCCCTTCCTAAAAGGTCACTGAAGAAGCTGAGGTCTAAGCAGTATGTGCTTTGACTATGTCTAGAATTCACTTGTTATGGTGGAAATAACAACAGGAAATAGCATGGAACAACCATTTAGAAATAGTCTATTTTGATACAAGTTGTCTATTTTTCTTACTTTCATGAGAAATTAATAATTAATCAGAATTTTTGAAAAATTGAGTTCTGTTAAAGTAGATATAGTTGTCTGTGGATATCCAAAGAATAATGAATAATTTTGCCTTTATTTTTACATTTTGGAAAGAAGACAAAGAAATGGGTAGCCTGACTCAAAGAAAACCCAGATAACACTGTAAGCACAAAAGGAGTCATTCTCAAAGAAATCCTATCTTTGTGGAAAATGGCATAAAGCTGACTCACCATGAGAGCTTGCAACTCAAACACTCTTCTTACAGAAGTGAGAGCAATCAGCAAAACTGTCTTCCATGTTAAGAACCTCAAATCAGTCTGATAAGGTGGTTCAAATAAAGAAAGAGTTAATTTTTCCAAAATAAAATTAAGATCCCGTTTTCTAGGTGGATGGGTACGCATAACCCCTTTTAAAGATTTTGACATACGAATGCTTTGCAACAGAGGGATTCATGGGCAGAAATGCTGAAATGGTCAAGAAATAAATCTTGTTAGAGGAACAAGAAAGGACAGAGGATGACTTTCCAAGATGGCTGCACACTGATCAACAGCTTAACTTCAGCTCTCCCAGTATGAAAAAAGAAACTGAAACACAAGGGTTAGGAACTCTGTCACTTTTAGTAAATTCAGCTACTGATTAGTAAGTATGATGCCTGAATGCCAGCAAAGAAGAAACTAAAAGAGCCTGACAGAAAATCAACTAGAAAAGGTTAAGAGAAAGCACCAACTGGGAAGAATCCTACAGTTGTTCAGCAAAAAAGCAGTTCCTGCTCAGCTTTGGTGTAAGACATGGCTTCCAGTAATATTGAGGAAAAGATAAGTCAAATGTGGTCGGAGCTGATTAAAATAAATGAAGTAATAAACTATGAATATCATCTCAAATACCAAAAAAGGTGGAAAATGCAAGAAGCTTTAAACAGATATTCAGATGAGCTGATAAAACTACAAAAATCAGAGGATGAAATGAAGAAAAGACTGAGAACAAGACTGCTCAAGAAGAGATGTTTCAAAAATCAGTAGAATTAGAGGACAGTGCATGTAGGGAAATCTGAGATTTTCTGCTCTACCACAGAAACTAGAAGGATCAGACTGTATTCATTTTATGAAGGCACAAATGAGCAATTGGACTAGTATTCCACAGCAGGGACTGTTAACTGAAATGGCACACCATGTGTATGCTCCAAATCTGACTATGAGAAAGGCACATATTAGTAAAGATGCAAACCTACCAGCAGAAAGAGTTGATCATGACAAAAATGTGATAAAAACGCAAAGCATTAAAACTTGGAGACATCAGGGTATTTGCGGAAAATGATTATTCATCGTATATCAAGCAGAATAGAAACATATTTATCCCAGTAATCAGGGAATGTCAAAAGGCAGGTGTGAGATTTAAGTTGCTGAATCCAGCTGTCTTCAGAATATTTTTCCTGAATAATCAAAGTCATTTTTTGATGCAGAACAGGTTAATGAGGAAATATAAAAGTTTGTCCAACAAAAAGAGAGCCATCAATCAGGAAACTGTGCTTCTCATTCTTCCGATAATAAAGCACAAGACTTTGCCAGTGAAACATTTTCCCTTGATCTAGATGAAAATGCTTGTCAAACAGAGAAAAGCACAGGAGTTAACTAGAAGAATCAAGAGTACCTTGATACTAGACGAGAATCTGCAGATTGAAGATGGAGATGAACAGAAAGAAGATCAGCAACACAGAAATTAGTGAATAAATGTGAAACTGCAAAGCATCCATAGTATATGTGAAATATGGCTGAATAAGAAAAAGTGAGAAGAATGGACTTTTGTTGACTGTCGGGAAATGAAAAGCATTTGCCACACTTCATCTCATTAATATTTGGAAGGACATTCAGGGGAGGGGAAAAAAGAAGGAAAATGATAAGGAAAAAGTCTGTACGTGGCACTATTTCTATGAAACTTTTCACAATATAAATTGTATGTTTTATAATAAAGTATTTTTAGTTGTTCTTATATGTGATAAAGTTACTAAGGTAAACAGATATCTTTTTCTTCTTCAAAGCCAGAACACTGGTTTCTTCAAAGCTAAAAGTTAATGTTTTCTGAAAACATGCAAGTTGTTTTCACATCTAAGAAGAGGGGAATAAAGATAAGAAAGAACAGACATCAATTATTATAAGTAGAAGCACAGACAATAACATGCGTACTAGCATGGATAACCCCAAATTCAGATTAAGGCCTATGTTAGCAGCTGTCTCTTTGGCACAAATGTTCCTATTAGGAGAGATAAACTTCATTAATTGAAAATATGCACAGTTATGCATGTTTGTACTAAGTTAATGGTTTATGGAGGTATCTGGGAGAGGGTCTTTCAGGGACCTTCTTTAGGAGTCCACCAGCACATTCTCCTATGAAGGAATGTATGTGTCTGTCAGTGTCAAGTTCATTTGTCTGGCATCATGCCTCCTGTGCAAACCTGCACAGTGGGTAAGACCTTGTGCCCCCCTGTTTGCTTAAAAACCACATAACTATAGTGTCAGTGTACACCATGAGTGTGCTTGGTTTCCATAGCTGGCAGAAGATCTGCAGTGTTTGCACAACAGCTATTATTTCTTTCAAGTTGATGTGCTCCTTCAGAAGAGAAGCCATTTACCCTGCAGATGTTGAGATCCTGTCCATGTCCCCCATGCCTTGTCCAAGGCATCTGTGACCCAGGATGAGGGTGACCTGTTTCTCCCACAAGAGTAGCTCATTTTTGATGAAAGGTAGTAGAGGAAACAGTGTATCCAGGGGGTGGGAATGTTGGGACTACACAGATTTCAGGTACCACTGATTTTCCTCATGTGTAGTCTGGACAGAGAAATCATTGGGATGATAGCTCTCATGAAAAACAAGGCCCTGAGAATCTCCCTTGCTGTGCAATGTGACACTGAGTAGAAGTTTTGGTAGAAGCTGGTCAGACTGAAAACTTTTTCCTGGGAAAGAAATGGATGACTTTTGCATGTGTCTAGTCTGCAACACATTAAAATTATGTCCTGAGTGGGTGTGAGATGGGATTTTTTTTTTAATTTAATTGCAAATTTCAGGATTGTCAAAAGATATACCATATAATGAACATGTTTGAGGAGGATATCTGTGGAGACAGCTTATATCAGTAGGCTCTCCAGATAAGTTCAAATTTAAATTCCCTCTCTGTGTCAGAAAGCCACCACTGGAGCTTGACACTTTGTAAAAACTCTTGGTGCTGTAGAAAGACTAAAGGGCAAAGGAGTTCACTGAAAATGCAATGAGCCAGATGACTCTGAGGTATTTCCTGTAAGAGGGTCGAAATGGAATGTGAAGGTAGGAATCCTTAAATATAGGGATACCAGAATGGTCTGGGGAAGAATGAAAGGCAAGAGAGTGTGAAGACAGAGTATTTTAGAAGTAACGACTTTCAGGAAAGTGTTTAGAAGAGAAAGCTCTAGAATGGATCTCCATTATCCTTCCTTCCTTGGTAATAGAAAGATTCCAGAAAATAATCCCTGCTCTATGAAGGACACTGGCACTCTTTCTATGGTGCCCTGATCTAGTTAAGTCCTGAATAACATGTCTAAGCAACAGAAGCTGGTTGAGTGATGGAAGAGGCAGGCTCTTCAGAGAGGGGAATGTTTTCCCAAGACATGTCATAGCCTTCTCTGATGGTAATCATAACCCATTTGTCTATAGTTACCACTTCCCAAAATGGGACAGACAGAAAGTCTTCTGGCTAGAGGAGTACATGGACTGAGTAGAGTGGAGGGGTAGTTGAGAAGGTAGTCACAGGTTTTTGCTTTAAAGGGAGACCCCCCCCCCCAAAGGGGATTTCTTATATAGTTTGTCTGGAAATCTTTTTCTTGGTGTTTTTCTTTGTTTGTGAGTGGACCTACCATCCCTATTAACAAATGAAGTAGACTTGGCTTGGTAGTTTCTATAGTATCTAGGGTCTGTAGAAAGCAGAATTTGCAGTCTTGCCTGGCTCTTATAGGGCTTTGAAGAAACTGACAGCCTGTGAACCAAACAAGAGATGTTTGTCTAAGGGTGAATCTAGGATTTTAGATTTGAAGTCCTCAGGGATGGGCTGACTGCACAGCCATGCATACTGTCTGATGACTAAGCTTGTGGCAGCAGCCCTGGAGGTGGCATCCACAGCATCATAACTGCATTTGTTGCTCTATCTGGCTATTTCTGCAGTTTGAGATGGTAAGGTCTGTATTTGCTTAGGATCCACTGACTATGGGTCTGACATAACCTTTGGCAAAGACTTTAGTACAGAGAAAAATATTTGGTCATTTGTCTCTGGCAGTTAATAGCTCTGAATGCTAGGCTGGAGCAGGTACAGATCTTCTTCCCCACCTAGCTATAGCTCTACTATCTTTGTTTGTGGAGAGAGTGTTAGTACTGGGGAGCAACTTGGATGGCTTATCTGAGGAAAGAGAGACAGCAGCAGGATCAGCCACATGATTTTTATACAGGTATTTAAGGACTTTGGGTACCTTACAGAATCTTTGTTGACTGAAAGGCGTCCTGGTATTCTTGTAGTACTGGAGGGAATGGAGAAGGGGCTGGTGTTCCCATTTCCAGAAGGCTACAATATGTTTTTTGCACATCAGAGATCTGCTTTGATTGTCATTCAAAGAGCCTCCTTATGTTCTGAATAGTTGCCTCCAAAAGAAGCCACTTCAATGAGAGAATCTGAAGAAAAGGAGTCCACTTCATCCCAAGAGAGCTGTATTGGAGAATGCATTTGTGAGGAATAATGCAGAGAATGATTAGAGTCTGCATCTTGCTCATTCTCAAAGGAAGATGAATCTTGAGTATGTATTTGTGGTGTGGACTATGGCAGCTGGGTCACAAAAGAAGGAGACTTTAGGGCCACAAGAGCTTTAAATAAGCCCTGGGAGAAATCAATCTTTTTTTTCCTAGAAACTGTAAGGGAAGGCATATGTCTAGTTTTTTTCTTTTTCATTTTAGGCACAATGTCCATTTAAACGGGTCTCAGAGGATCAAAACCTTGTTGTACTTCAATCAGAGAACCTGGAACCTTTTCCCAGGCTAGAATTTGAGGGACTCTGTGTGGTCCCTCCAAAATGATAAGATGTGGTTCATCTGAGATATCTGCAACCTGCAAGGCCTCAGGAGGCATAACGGCCTCCAGCAAGGTCTCTGTAGCAGGCAACTGAGAAGACATCTGATGTAACGAGGGTTCTGCAGTGGGTACATCTGACTCAGAAATGTTAGACTGTGAATTATCCTGGAGTCTCCAGTTTCTTCTTTGGTGGAAGAGTGATATAGGATGCTGGGGATTCTGCCATCTTTGCTTGGGCCAGGCATTATAAATACTGTGTTTCAAGGAACGTGTCAAAGGAGCATTGACCTAAATTTTTTTGGAACAAATGACTGGCAGATCAACCAGGCTTTGTAGTTGTGCTTTGGGCCTAAGCAAAAAGGCACACAATATGCAAGTCCTTGTATTAAATCTGCCTACTGCACTTGCACGTACCCATCCTAGCTGACATCTAACGAAAAAAAGATGTTATATTCTTACCATAACATTCCATCTGTGTTGTTGATCTTCATTCATTCATGACGGATGGGTTTTGGTTCCGTCCTCAGAACCGAATCGGCTGTTTGTGCCAGCCAAAAAACTCTTGAGCTAAGCTTACCCACAGTGCCCCTCTCTTCATCTCCTCAGACTGAGTTTGACCGAAGAAAGAAAAGCAGAGGCTATTGTCTGAGCAAATGCCCTATCATGATGCTAGGTCCAAATCTGAACCTCCA
Organism: Protopterus annectens; assembly: GCF_019279795.1. Lineage (NCBI taxonomy): Eukaryota > Metazoa > Chordata > Ceratodontiformes > Protopteridae > Protopterus > Protopterus annectens. Next base: position 212,268,492 of record NC_056741.1, on the reverse strand, counting down.
AGAGGGGGTAGGAGGGTAGGATGTCATGAATGAATGAAGATCAACAACACAGATGGAACGTTATGGTAAGAACATAACTTCTTTATCTGATGTTGTTAATCTTCATTCATTCATGATGGATGGGACAGAGTCCCTAGCTACTTTATTCCCTGGGAGGCCATATGGAAGGATATTCCTGAGCACCACTGAACCAAAGGATGCTCTCCCCCTAGAGACCAAGAGCAATGAGTGATAAAGGTATGAGGAGTAGCCCATGTGGCTGCTGCACAAATGTCCTCCATGGAATCTCTGGAATGAAAAGCAACAGACATAGCAACTGATCTGGTCGAATGCACTTTGATTTTAGTTGTTAGATGGATTTGGTTCTGTTGGTAGGCAAAGGAAATACAGTCTCTCAGCTATTTTGCTAAGGTTACTTTAGTAACAAGTTTTCCCAATTTTGGTCCTGAGAAGGACAAGAATAATTGGTCAGATTTTCGTATTGATTTAGTCCTATCCAAGTAAAAACATAATTGTCTATGTACATCCAACAAATGTAAACAATATTCTCCTTTATTAGAGAAGTTTGGGAAGAAAACTGGCAGGTCAATGGATTGATACTCAAATGCAAAACAACTTTGGGTAAAAAGGATGGGTTAGTCCGAAGTGAAACTCTCTCTTTGTGGAAAACTATGTACGGGCTTTTTACGCACAAAGACTGTAATTCTGACTTTTGTCTGGATGAGGTAATTGCTACCAAGAATAAAGTTTTCCAAGACAAAAACTTCATATCACAAGTGGCAGCAGGCTCAAAGGGAGGACGAGTTAAAGTTTGTAGGACTAGCGTCAAATTCCAAGGTTCAAATGCCTCTTTGAACAGTGATCTAATATGTGTGACTTCTTTCAAAAAGGTCTTACAGAGATGGTGAGATATTAAATAGGAATCCTGGAAACCATTGTGAAAGTTTGAGATAGTTGTCAAGTGGATGCAAATAGTGGAAGCTGCAGCTCCTGAACTGAGATTTGATAAATTTTCCAAAACCAAGCTAATCATAGGCAAAAAGAGGTCTAAGTCCCTTCTCCTGAGACCAAAAAGTGAATCTTTTCCATTTGCTAAAATAGATTTTCCTGGCAGATGGTTTATGGGAAGCCAGAAGACTTTTCTTGTACAGGGGAAGCTAGATTATTTTGCCTGGCAATTACTGGAAGTGGAGGAACCAAGCTGTCAGCTTGAGGCACGATAGGTTTGGATGGATCAACCCTTGTGGGTGTGACAGTAATCCTGGAGTTGGATCCAGAGTCCATGGACAGTGAATTAGGTGAGGCCAAAGGAAAGGGAACCAAACTTGTCGGGACCAATAGGGTGTGATGAGGATTACTTTGCTTCTCAACCAAAGAGCTTTCTTTAGAAATTGCGGGATCACAGGAAAAGGTTGAAAGGCATAAAGTAGTCCCGTGGGCTAATTGTGTACTAGAAAATCCCTTGGGGACTCCCCCTGAGGGGGGACTAGGGCAAAATAGCTGCTACTTTTATGATTGGTGGGAGATGCAAATAGATCGCAGCAAGGCTGACCCCAGTGAGTGAAGATCTCTGCCACTATGACAGGACTGAGGGACCACTCTTGAGGCAGGAGAATGCATCTGTTCAGCTTGTCCACAATCACACTGGGATCCCTGGGAATGTGCATTGTTATCAGAAAGTGGTTGGAAGATATTGTACATTGCCAAACTCTCATGGCTTCTCCACACAACAGGTAGGATTTGGTTCCCCCCTCTTTGCTGATATACCAGACAACTGACATGTCCGACTGCATAGCAATTCTCCCTGATGGAAAGACAGATTGGAATGCTTGCAATGCCAGAAGCACCACCCTCAGTTCTAGGACATTGATATGCAAGTTGAACTCCACGGGGAACCAAGTGCCTTGGACCATCTTTCCCTGATAATGCTCCCCCTACCCCATCTGGGATGCATCCGTGGTCAGTATGGCTTTGGGCTGAGAGGGTGAAAAGGGGTGGCTCCATAGTACCTTTTCTGGCTTTATCCACCAATTTAAGTCTTGTTTGCAGCAGTTTGTTGTGTGGATCGGAAAGGACATAGGATGCATTAAAGGGGACCACTGTGATGCTAGGAGCCATTGTAAGAGTCTCATGTGTAGTCTTGCTAGAGGGACTATAGTAATCATTGCTGTCATTGATCCTAGTAGTTGAAGGGCTGCACAAACTGGGACTTTGTCCTGAGAGAGTATCACTTGGAGTTGAGATCTTAGTTTTTGGAGCCTGTGAAGCAGGAGGGCGACCACGCAAGACTGAGTGTTGAATGTTGCTACTATAAATTTGAGATTTTGAGTAAGTATCAGTTTGGATTTTTCTTCATTTATTGAGATCCCTAAGGATCTTGCTAGCCGTAGGGTGTAAAATAAGGCTAGAAGCAGCAGATGCTTGGTAGGGGTAGTAAGGAGACAATCGTCTAAATACAGAAACATCCGAAATTCTTGTAGTCTCGAGTGAATTGTTACCACTGCCATACATTTGGTGAACACTCTGGGGGCTGTATAGAGACCAAAGGGCAGCGCTCGAAATTGGTAGTAATTGGCTCCCAGCCAGAAGCAGAGAAATCTCCTGGAGCATTTGTCCATTTTTATGTGATAATACGCATCCTGGAGATCTATTGAGAACATCCAGTCATCTTTCTCCAGAAATGGGATGATTGAATGGTGACCATCCGGAATTTTGTCTGTCTGACGAACTTGTTCAGGATGCTGAGGTTCAAAATTGGCCTCCAGTCCCCTGTCTTTTTTGTCATTAAAAAGAACCTTGAGTAAAATTGGGATTCTCTGTAGTCTGGTTGGACTGTCTGGATGACTCTTTTTTGGAACAGCTTTTGAATGTCCTGTGCTGCTGCATCCCGTTGACTGGGTGGAATGTCAGAGATCTGCCTTAGCGGCCTCAGGTAAAGATCGAAAGGGATGTGATAACCTCTGGTAATTATCATCTGTATGGAATGCCAGGCTAGGTGGTACACAGAAAAATGTCCCCAACTGCTTCCAGAGGCAAGCAATTAGGCTGCTCTTTAGGAGCACTGGTAGGGATGCCCAGAGAGAGAGAGAGAAAATCTCTGGACCCCTGATTATGCAGACCCCCCCCCTGCCTTGGGGAGGGAGTCTTCCTGATGAGTTTCCCCCTCTGCCCCGGGGGGGATAACATGCCACGTGCGTCACGGAAAGGGCACTGAGATTTTTTGATCCACATCTTTCCACTCCTTTGATTCATAGAGTAGGATCACAGGGAGGGTGAGAAAATGTATGCTCACAGCAGACAGGGTCTTACAATCCTTTTCACACCTGGCTAATGTGTCTTTAACCTTTGGGCCAAAAACAGAGGAAGTGTCAATGGAAGCATTGATGAAGGAAAATTTAAAAGGGTCCGCAAAGTCACATAAGCGCATTCAGGCATGACGTCTCATAATGTCTGCACCCGCTAATCTGGCCGCACCTTCAGCAGTATGAGAAATCAACCGCATGGACAAATTAGATATGGATTCTAGGGTGGCAAGCTGTGAATCAACATTGTCACATACCTCATCAGACACTGCTCCTGCTAAGGTTCCTGAAAGTTCCTTGATCAGGTCTCTCCGGAGACGAGTAAAGTGTGCCAAATAATTCAATGACCACCCACTTCCCTAGTCCATACATTGTCTGAGAATCCTTGATTGGAGGATGGACAGCAGGACTCTCCTCAGCGAGTTCTTTTCTAGTGGCCACTGCTACCACCATAGTGTCTACTGCCAAGCCTTTGGACCAATGAGGGTGATCCTCTGGAGGGGAGAGTATTTTGTCTGGTCTCCAGGGGATTGGCTCAACAGTGTCAGGATTCTTCCAGGCACACTGCATGATGAGTTGAACTAGGTCATCTGCAGACATGGTCACCCGGGAAGTAGAGGGTCAAGCACGGAAAGCTTGCAAGAATACAGATTCCTCACAGGAAAGGTTGGTGGGCTTTCAGTCACCCTGCTGCTTTAAGATTTCTAGAATGTCTCCAAAGCAGACATTCTCAGGAGGCAACCATGAGGACTTTTCTCCTCATCATAATCTGTATCTTCGGTAAGGGATTCCTCAGGGGAATCTACATACTTCCTCTTGCTTGATCTCTTATGTGATGGCTCTTCAGTGGGGCATCTGAAGAGGATTTCGAAGAGAGGGTGCCCTGTGGTAGGTATCTTCAAGATCCCATGCCCAATGTCCCAGGGTAGTGGACTGTGTCTGCTGCGGACCAGAGGATATGTATATGTGGCATTCCGGCACAGAAGGAACCAGCTGTGAGCCTGCTGAGGTGAGTGCCCTCTCCATCACCTGGAAAGCAGGCCTGCCCAAAGAGGGATGGGATCCCAGAACCAAGAAAGACAACCTTGTTACCAGAGTCACACCCTGCTCCAATGAACCCACCCCCAGGGAAGGAACCGCAAGAGGACTTGGAGTTGTCAAAGCAACCGGAACCGTAGACAGCACCATAGAAAAAATATGTACCGTACTAGGGGTCATGGTGCTGACAGACCAGTCACAGTCCCAAGGATGGGTCAGCTCCGATTGAGTCATGGACCATAGGGTAGGCTCTGGAACCATGGTAAGATCTACCACTGGAACAGAAGGAGCTGAACCCGGGATAAGTGTCAGCATTGAGGGCTCCAATACCTGTGAAGAGGTTGAAGGAGGAATATATGTTGGAGTCTGTGGAGAAAATTCATCGGCTCCAGGTGGCAGGAAGGATTTAGAAGGAGTTGGAATTCCTCTGGCTACCAGGAGCTGCTCCATGAGTCTAACTACATTGAGCTCCGAAAGGCTCCTGGTGGAGCAGGTTGACATCCTTGATGGAGAAACAGGCCACTCAAGAAATGGGCTCAATTGCTGTCCAAGAAACGGCTTGGTAGATGAGGAATATCGGGTTTGAGCTACAGTCTCGACCTTTGGCACCGTGGTTGAAGGACCAGAAAGTTGTATTGTGGGGGGTAATGACCTATATTGGAGGAGAGACTATTTTTGGTGCTGAGAAGGTCTGTGATACCGTAGAAGTAGTTGGTACCATAGGTGTAGCAGTTATAATCGGTTCCATAGACAAGGGCACCATGGACGGAGTTTTAGGCTCCGGTGCCAAGTGGGTGCAGAAGTCAATTTCGGCTGTTTTGATTTTGGTTCCATATGAACCTGGGCCTTAGCAGGTTTCGATTAAAGAGAATGAGGAGAAGATGGTACTGACCGACTTCTCTTCTTCGGTTCTATTTTAGTAGGGGTTGAGACCTCTGCCTCAAATAAAGCCTCCGAGAAAGGGGATTTCAAAAGACCCTTTAATATTAACTTATTCTTTTTTTCAGCTAATGTGCGGGCACTAAAGCTCTTACATAACTCACAAGGTAGTTGAAGTTTCAAGTGTGGAACTCCAAGACAATATACGCAGGACAAATGCCCATCGGAATTAGGCATTTTCCTGCCATATTTATCACACTGTTTAAAACCCATTGTCCCCTTTTTATCTGCCATGTTCACAAGTCCAGTAATCAACAATCTAGTTCTATAATAAACAGCAGTCAGAAAGGAAATCCTGTCACAATTAGTTGTATAGACCAAAAAAACCCACACATACAGACAAGTAAGAGAAGACAGTTTTTTTTTTTTTGATTACCAACAATGGTAGATAAAGAATACCCAACAAGTAAAAGGGAAGGGAAGGAGGGAATACCAATAATGGTATTAGAAACTACCACAGAGGTAAGGGAGAGGGCCCTTACCACCAATGGTATGAAGAAATACAAAAATTTGATAAGGAAACAGAGAAAAAACTCACACACGCAAAATATTAGCAACTAACAATATTTTTATTTTTTTTATTTTATTTGCAGTTGGTTTACTAGGATAGTCCATTGGGCCAAGATGAACCCATTTTCAGTGGAGTCCTGGGGAGAAAAGCTCCAAACAAGCAAGGTTACAGTAAGGATTTAGATTACAGTCATTACAAATACTACAGACTAGTGAAAAACATTACAGATACTACAGACTAGTGAAAAACATTATAGATACTACAGACTATTGAAAAACATTATAATATACAATATTGAGAAGCCATTACATCTTAAGGAAACTTGCACTTAGGAGGTGCATACTAATACATTCATTGTAAATAGCTTAGTACTAATGAAAAACATTACAATATAGAATATTGAGAAGCCATTGCATCTTAAGGAAGCTTGCACTTAAGAGGTGCATACTAATACATTCATTGTAAATAGCTTAGTACAAGCAAGAGCAGGATGTATGAGCTAGGAGAGTACGTAAAATGAAAGTTGCCAGTGTAAAGATGGGAGGAGATTATGTGGAGTGGGAGCAGGAGCATTCCCACTGGGATATTAGATGTGAGTGAAGAGATTTTTTGAACAAAAAGCAGTTTGAGGTGGCATGAATGGATGGTGATAGGGAGTTCCAGAGACGTGCTAGACCATAGGATAGGAAATTTTGACCAGGAGGACGAGTTGGTTTATACAATTCTACTAGGTTTTGGTTGTTAGATCTTAGTAGTCAATCAGGGAGGTGCATTTTGCAGGCAGAGGAAAGGGAGGGACATAGTGAGGGGTTGAAAATGAAATTGTGTGCAAGAGTAAGTTGAGTGTAGGTGAGATGATTGGAGAGTTCTAGTCATTTTAGTTTGAGGAGAGATATACAGTGGTGGGTGGAGGACTTATGGCTGGTAGCTCATTTAGCAATTTTGTTACAGCAAGAGGAGAGTTGTGTTTTAAGGGAAGATTGTAGGTTAGTTTGGAGTGGGGCTCCATAGAGAAGGGAGGGGATGAGAAATGTAGTAGAGAGAGTGAATTTAGTGGAGGGTGTGAGAAAACGATTTTGTCGGTAGAGCATGCCAAGTTTTTGGTGGGTTATTTTGATATTTAGTTGAAGGTGGGAGTTGAATTTAAGCTGACTGTCAATTTGGACCCCTAGTAATTTGGCCTCTGATACCAATTTGAGAGATGTGTTATTATGGCTAGTGATAGATAATGTGCTTATATTGAAAGAGGTGATATTGAAAGAGGTGACTTTAGTGGGAGTAAATACCACTAATGTGGTTTTAGAGGCACTGAGTGCTAGGTGATTTTATTCATCCATTGTTCGGTGGTTCAGAATGCATCTTGTGTAAGCTTTAGGAGTGTAGGCATAGAGGTGGCAGAACAGATAATAGTTGAATCATCTGCGTATTGGATAATATTTGTGAAAGGGATGGAGATGCGGAAATCGTTTATAAATATATTGAAGAGGAGGGGACCCAGTATGGATCTCTGGGGAACTCCAGTTGGGGTGTTAAGGAATTCGGAGGTGGCTTTTTTCCATTTTACTGCTTGATATCTATTGGATAAGTAGCTGGTGAACCAGTTCATAGAGGAAGGTGATAGGTTAAGCTTAGAGAGTTTAGTTAGAAGTAGACTGTGGGAGATAGTGTCGAAGGCATTAGAAAGGTCAAGTAGGAGGGTAGAAACAATGTGGCTGGAGTCTCAGGCTTTATTCACACTTTCTAGGAAGGAAAGAAGGGCGGTCATAGTGCTGTGACCGGGTCTAAAACCATGTTGTGTGGGAGTTAGTAGGTGATTGTCTAAGAGATGTGGTAGGAGTTGTAGATGGACACACTTTTCTAGGAGTTTACAGATGGGAGATAGAATAGTAATGGGCCAGAAATTAGTGATATTGTTACTGCTGCTGCCTTTATGCAAAGGTATAATAAAAGCCTTTTTCCAAATTTGGGATACAAAACTTTCTTGGATACAGCGGTTGGTTAGAATGCTGATGGGGTAGGCAATGGCTTCGGCAGCTATGCTAAGAAAGCATGAAGGAATGTTATCGGGGGCATTAGAGCATGGCTTCAGTTTCTGAAGGAGTTTTTTATGGTAGATGTGGGTATGGGTTTTAATGAGAAAGGTGGAGAGTGGGAAGAGGGGGTATTTGAGGGTGGTGGTGATGGAGAAGAAATGAAAGGAGAAGCAGAAGTGGGGGGTGCAGTGCTGGTAGAGGAGGATGGGGTTGAAGTGGAGGGTGTGGTGGTGTTAGAGAATGATGAGGTTAGTTTGTAAATAGAATCAATGAAAAAAAGAGTTAAATTGTGTAGAAAAATCTATGTCTAGAGCATTAGGGTTTGGGCTTGGGTTATCTGATTTGCTGGGATTAAGGAGGGTGGAGATTCCTTTCCAGAATTTTTGAAGGTTTGTTTTATTGTTGTTTTGGAGTATGGAGAAGTAATTCTGTCGGTCAGTGATAATGAACTTGTTTACTTTGTTTCTAAGTGTTTTGTATTCATTATGGGTGGGGGGAGTCCTATTTTTCTGGAATTGTGCCCAAGCTTTATCTCTGAGGCACATGGTTGCTAGTGTGTTTTTGGTTAGCCAAGGGGCAGTTCTGATTTTTGTTCTTTTAGTCTTTATGGGAGCATGGTGATCTAGGAGGTTTAAGAAAGTTGAGTTGAAGTGGGCAACTGCGTTTTCCAGGAGTAGAGTTTAGAGTGTTCCAATTTATTGCCTTTAGCATGTTAGAAAAGGTAATGGGGTTGAAGTTTTTCTGGTAAAGAGTAGTAATATAATTATGAGTAAGATGTAAGGGTGAAGGAAGTCGATGTGTGAACATGGGTAAGTGGTCACTAAGGGGATCGGAAAGGGTGCCACTGTCCGAGAAATAATGGGGGTGAAAGACTAAAATCCAGTCTAGGGTACTACCACTGGAGAGTTTTTTTGAGGGGTGGGTTATGGAGTTGATTAGCTGTGAGAAATTGTAGAGGGTGATGTTAAATGGGTCTGTGGGAGACTGAATGGAGGACCAATTGATATTCATGTCTCCTAAAATTATTGTTCATAGGTTCTTAGATTAGTACTAGGCTAACTGCCCTTGTGAGTCATTTTAAGCCTAGCCAATTATTCTTTGTGAGACTCAAACCCTGCACCTCGTGTTTGTAAGGCAAACACTTTAACTATTAGGCCACCCTTTCAACCCCAAACATTTTTAAAGCACTGCAGGTCTTGAACCCTGGACCATGCACACCATAGTCATGGGACTTACCACTAAGCCATCTGAGCTGTATACAAACAAACAGCCCCTGCAAGGCTCAAACCCAGGACCTTGCACACCATAGTCAAAGTGATTTACCACTAAGCCATGTCAGATATTGTGGAGTTGTGCGAAGTGAGCTGAACAACCAAACACGGCCTATACGGTGAGCTGAAGACAACCAAACACCACCTATATGTTCAATGGAGATGTACGTTACTGCTAAGGGTACATGACACTAGGGCTGTCCTATGCAGGGGGGTCTATCTCCTATGGAAAATGGCTAAAACAATTTGATACAGACTTACTGATGTGTTGGGTAAACCAAATGATATTACTTACTGTAAAATTGACCATCTTCAAAGTAAAATTTGTCAATCAAAGTAGCGGCAGGCAGGTCAAGGGATGGATTCCACGGAGTTTAGATGAATGAAAATGAGGAATGACGAGAAAAGGGGAGCAGCAGCTAAAGATGACTAGCAGCAACAGTTGGGGCTATTTAAGAGGCAGTGTGTTCTTTGTTTGACTATTTATGCAAATGGTTGCATGTAAACATGTAGGCTTGTTGCCTTCTACTGTATAAGGTGTTAAACTCTAGAAAAACAGTGACTTACTTAAATAGCTGTAATTTCTAAACAGTTTCTATTACAAATATTTACCTACATTTTGAATTATAGAGGTAGCTGTTTGCATACAAACTGAACCTGTTTATGCATCATTTTACTCTGCTTTATCTATGCAACACTATACATGGTTTAATATGAATGTAATTTACATGTAGGATTTTTTCTTCACTATATCTGTCATGTTTCTGTGTCTTTCCTGAAAAAAGGGGCACCTTTTATAAAGCTAGCTAACAAGCAGATGCTCTGCATGTAAAGTTTACATTCCATGAACTAACCAAACTGAAATGCATGCAATGACTGTTTTAAATATGAGCTTTTTATTTCTTTTTTTTTTTGTGTGTGTGTGTGCTGTTATACATTATGCATTAACTGGAATAAATTATTAAAACTGATTTGGTTACAGAAAAAAAAAAATCACAGATAAAGAAATAAAGAACCTGTGAAAGAAAAGGTCCATTATATGTAATTCTGGCGTGGCAAAATACAGTGTGAAGTCATAAAAATTAAAAAGTACCAAAATTCTGAGTAATGACCACTGATATATTTATCAAATGAAATTAAGAAATGGCACTGGGGAAAGGCTGTTGTGTAAAACTGTAAAAGTTACAACTCCTATTGCTAAATTTCAATTCTGAGGCTTTGCAGCTGTTATTTTCCATAATGTTTTCAACTCAAGATATTTTTATGTGTCGACAACAACAATAAGTGTACAGAAGCATTAGCTGCTTGCTATGTAAAGAAATTATGTTAGGGATTGCAAGAAGACACCATGGTTAGATCTGAAAAAAAGGTTTCTACTATAAAGAATCTGTTAAGGGTCTAAATACTGCACAGACGTGCATGTAAGATCGACAGCCTTGGCTTAAAACTGTTCTTTCATCACTTTAAACAAACATTTCAAAATGGCAGTGTAAAAGCCCACATCAAAAAGATGAAACTTTTTCAAATGCCATACATCTTGAAAGATTTATTTCTACACAATGACTGCAAAATCATTTATCAAGACAGACAGACACACACCCACCCCCCACAAACCCCCCCACACACACACACACACACACACACACACACACACACACACACACACACACACACACACACACACACACACCATATTGGAGGGACAAGTAAATTTGCCATATCCTACACAGCTGGAATAAACATCCCCTGCATGTTAAGCAGTGCAACTCACTATCTTCCTTTAAAGATAAACTAGACTACTGGATTGGTATCCACAAATTTTCTCTTGTAATGACTGGTAATGTTTGTAGAAAGTCAGGAGAGGATGTCCTCGAGTGTAGAAATATTGTCGCCAGGAGGGATGTAAAGGGAGGCTATACATATGTGTTTCTGTTTATTAACTTGAAGTAGTGCTAGGAGTAATTTGGCATTATTGAAGTGGGGAGTAGGTTTGTTATAGGGAGTATCTGATAATGAGGATGAGTATAGGTGAGCTACTCCTCCCCTTTTTTTGTGGGTTCTATCTTTCTAATGATAGAATAGTTGGGTGGTGTTATTTCAGAATCTTTTATATGGGGTTTTAACCAAGTTTCAGAGATGGACAGGATGTCACGTTTATTATGTGTAAGCCAGGCATGGAGGTTAGGGATTTTGTTAGTTATACTTTGAGAGTTTAAAGAGGTAAATAGTATGGATTTCTCTGTAGGGGGGGCCTGGGTTGAGGTGTATATCTCCAGATAGTAGAATGGTAGTTAGATGTAGGATTAGGTTGGAGAGGTACTTGGACTGCTTAGAATCTAGGTTGAGCTTTATTACATTTGTGAGGGTTTTGTTAGTTATTGAGGGGGTAGGATATTTATGAGGAGTAATAAGTTTATAGGGAAAGAGTAGATGTTCTTTTATAGGATATAGGCAGGGAGATATTGGGATATGTGGGTATAAGAGTGGTGAGGTAAGATGGTTGGTTATATGAAAGGATGGTGAGTGGTTAGTGTTAATGGGCTGGGTGAGGTAGTAGATATAAGATATGTTGAGAAGTAGTAGTAGCTGAATAGAGAATGATGGGGGTCTTGGAAGCATGGTGAGATAGGACTGCTAAGAGTAGGTATCTTGTGGCTGAGTAGTGTAGAAGGGCAGGAGAATTGTATGTTTAGGGGGAGCAGATAAGACTCTAGTATATGGGAGGGTAGTGAGAGTTGAGTGATGGTTGATATGGGTGGGATTAGGAAGTAGCTGTTGAAATAGCAATGGAGACTAATTGGCCAGGTAGTGTAGTCGGTAGGGTTGCCACCTTTTCAAATGCCCAAAGTGGGACATTTTTGGTACAAATGTTAGATTTTGCAGGGCGAAACATACCCACGGCCAGTACAAAGGACAGCACTTCACTTTTTTGCCTAAATGAAAGCTTATACTTGTAGTATTTTAGTTGCTTATTCTGTTTCTTATAATATTTAGGTGTTTCAGATACAAAATAACTGTTTTATGCAACTATTACATAAAATATAGGAAATAATTTTGTCAGAAAATCTCAGGACATTTGCCATTTTTACAATTTTTTTGCAGGACACAACTGCCCAAAGAGGGACTGTCCCTCGCAAAGTGTGATGGGCTGTAATCCAAGTAGTGGGAGTAGTTATGAAAGAATAAATGTAGAGGCTCTGGGGTGGGTGGGATATGGGAGCAGGGTAGGGGAGCGGAGTGAGCCCGCAGGGCGTACAGAGCGGGCAGGAACAGGAGAACTGGATACTGCAAAAAGCTATCAGTTACTGCAAGATCACAACTGATCCAGAAGGTGAATAAAGCCAAATTATAAAGGAAATTATATTTGTTAAAGGTGATTGAACTATGGTAAAATTCTCAAGGAGGGAAAGGATAGTTGGGAGCTCTAGGTTGGAGGTAAAACTTACTAGAATTCAACTTGCATTAGAAAGAAGGGGAAAAAGGCCTGGAGAATAAAAGTGGAATCTAGCTTATACGTCATGTAATGCTGCCACCTAGTGGTATAAATAGATATGGCAAATGGTGTGTGGTAGGCTGCTATAAGAGACACACACACGGAAGGGCAGCTAGTACAGATAGGTATTAATTACAAAGAACTAATAAGTAGGCACATACATTCAAAGTTGTATGGGGAAGTCCTCATGTTAGCAACTTTCTTATGAAGCCAAGCTGGCAGACAAAGTTCAGGGTGTCTTCTGAGGATTGGCAAGAAGTTTCCTTAAGACCCTAACTGCAGGGAGGGAGAACCTGGGCAGTGTACTGTAACAAGGAGAGAGAGAGAGAGACACACACAATGAGTTAGGTGAGTGGAAGATGATACAGGATAAGGTGGAGGGGTAAGGGAGAAAGGTAGGAGGGATAAGTGCAGAAATAGATAGATATGAAGAGTGGGAAATTTAGAAGGGTAACTATAGAGAAGCAGCAGGCTTAGCCCAGTAGAACAGTACAAGGTAGGCAGTTCACATTCAATAAAATATATAGTTACATCACTAGGAAAGCAGCAGGTAAAGCCCAGTAGAACAGTGCAAGGTAGGCAATACACATTAAATAACAATATTCAGTTCCACCACAATTCCAGCATAGCACAGTACCCTAAACCATATAGGGAGGTAAGGTTTGATTGCATTAGGCACTAGTCATGAACATATACATCAAGATACAGTCACAAGCAGATACATCAAGGTACAGTATTTCATCAAAAATAACCACAAATAGTGCAACATACAACTGCAGTATTGCTGTGGACGCAGACCCAATAGAAGGAGGGAAATACACCAAGAGCTAAAGAAATATTATTGAAAAATTATAGAAAAAGAAATTCACTTAGCTGGAGAGCTGGTCTGACGCATCTTGAAACTCCATGTGGCAAACGAGATCTGAGGAGATGAGGAAAGGGTCACTATGGGTAAGCTTAGCTCGAGAGATTTTTGGCTAGTGCTAGCTTGTTATAACAGCCAAGTCGGTTCCAAGGACAGAACCGAAACCCATCTGTTATGAATGAATGAATGAAGATTAACAACATCAGACAGGAAGGTTCCCCGATGGGGCACATATCTGAAAAAATGAAGAAGCAAAGCAACAGTAACAATGACTCAACATAGATCAGTCCGATAGTTGCATGACCTGCATTCAGGCTGGCGGCGAGATAGTCTGAGGTATTCATGCGTACATCCACTTATATATCCTGATACATACATACATACAAGCAGATGGCATGCATTGGCCATTAGCCCACAGGAAGGTAAAACTTTGGTACCTTTACTAGCGTCAGTGAACGAAACCCCTATGTTATGAATACTGCAACACTGATTTCAGTCAAAACATTTTCTTTTTCTTTTACCAGTAAAACAAGAATATGAAAGGTTAAGAGAATGAACAAAGCCTAGCCCAACAAATCTTGTCTACCTAGAGAAACAGAGACCATGAAAGACAAATGACTAAGTTTGCAACTTTTAAGCAGGAAGTTCCATAGAAGGAGGCCAACTCATGTCAGTGACATCACCCTAGGGAACAGGCATCTTAGTCTGGCCAGGCAGAGAAGCATTCACAGCTCCTTCCTCTGAGACCAAAAGGAGTGGTTCTCCCATGCAAATGGAGGACATTCCAACAGCTACAGAGGACATATCTAACCCCTGGTTCATGGCAATTGAACAGACTACACTAGAGGAATACAAGCAAAAAGATGAGTGGTCTGAGGAATCTGAAATAGCCACTACAGGGCTACACATCTGCAGCTGAGGCAATAAAACAGCCTGCTGTACTTGCAAAGACTATCTGAAAATTTCTTTACCTTCTATCCAAAGGAAGGAAAAATTGATGAGCCTGTAAGCTGTCCCATGGTTAAACTGAGAAAGAAGCGTTAAATATGGCTAATTATGCCAGTAATAGTCGTTAAAAGGTTTTTACAACTACATAACACCACCACAAGCGCTAAACACACTTGCCCCAACTCCTAAAAATAATTTATACATTTATAAAATTATCAATAAAAAGTAAATCAATGTCTCAAAAATAAAAGTTTACACAAATAACAGAAAAAGAACCATGCTACTTCAACTGACAGAAATGTCTTGTGGCAGTCATAAAAAATTATAAAAACCTTGCTAAAAATAAACCGCTCTTTTATAAAAGTAACAGCAAAAACGAACTATCCCAGTGAGTAAAGTTTGATAAAATACTAAAACAAATCTAAAGCAGATAAATGTAAATAATGACCATGGCTGTGTCAAATAAGTGTCAAAAAGTTTAATAAAAGAAAAAACAAATAGAGTAGGTAAGTGGTTTCACTGCATGTGCTGCTTCATCAGACCTTTGCATAAAATCCATATAAAACCACCAATTTAAATAATGTTAATTTTTTTTTTCTAATTAACTAATGCCCTGGCTAAGCATGTGAATTCTTATGGTAGTGAGCTTTACTTCAAATTTATTGTTCCTGAATTACTGAATATAAATGTCAGAGGTGGTGACTGGAGCAATACGACAGAGTTTAGTGAGTTAAATGGATTTTAGAATTACAGGGTAATAGGAGCCCTGGTTTGAATGAACATATATCTTTAAAACCAGTTCTTAGGTCAGAAGACCTTGTTCACTGATGGGATTTGTTGTTATATTATTTAAATTGAAGGTTTTATATGGATTTTATACAAAGGTCTGATGAAGCGGCACATGCTGTAATAGCGCTTACCTGCTCTGTTTGTTTTTTCTTTTATTAAACCTTTTGACACTTTTACAGCCATGATCGTGGTTTACTTTTATTTGCGCTTTTATAAAGTATTTGTGACATCTGGTAACTATCCCACCAGACTGCCACCAGTAATGTGATGCCCCCCACTTAAAACCCGGGTCAGTAATTAACAAGCCTCAATCCTCACCACTGACACCAGTGTGGAAGCATCACGGAAAACATCAGAGCACAGAGCACAAAAGAGTAAAATTCCACAATTTCCCTTAAGAGCACAACAGGAACATGCTCTATTACCTGGGACTGTACTATATTGTACACTCCAAATGTAATCCCTTATTATACACTTCAGAGCAATGTTCCAATTTAAGACCTCTGACTAACTCATACTCAAAATAAATTCAAATCTCACACACACAAACACTTATGGGAAGCCTGACACAGATTTGCAGCTGTGTCCTCTTTTCAATACAAATAGTACATGTTGCCACCAGAGTCAGACAGGACTATATGCCCTTCAAAGGGTGATCAATTATTAAAAATTAAATATCAAAATAAATTACATGTATGACCAGAAGCACCCAGGCATTTGAGGTGACCTGGGTCGTATCAAACAGGTATAAACCCTCTCTATCTCTAAATAACACACTGATTGTCCAGCCACAATGTAAAGTAATGAAAACACATTTTATAATAAGAAAAACGATTACAAGAATTGTAATCAATACTTTTCAATAAACACCACAATTCAATCACCAGAAATATAAAATTATACTGTAGGATAGAAGTCCATCAATTTTAGAAAAACTCTGTCTAAATAACAAGACTTTCTTAATCTAACTAGAGAATACTATCCCTGATCTAATCTAAAACATAACAGCAAGGCAAAGGCAGGCTTACATTTTTTGGTGAGCCCTTTTTCTTGGGTATCTACTGCACAGCACTGTAACCAACCACAACTCTTAACTAACTGCTCTTCAATTGATTTCAGCAGGCACTTTTATCATCCAGGTTAACAGTCTCAACTGTCATATTTTAAAAATAGCAATCAACTGTTTGAAAAAGTTCTTCTTCCTATCAGTCATCTGTTCAAATAATCACACAGCAACCAAGAACATTCTAATGATATCACCTACTGATCAGCTGATTTCCCACAGACAGTTTGTACTTTAGAATCTCCCTCACAAACATGTGAAATTAGAAATGTATCAAAACACTTACAGATTCATTAAACATTTTGTATAAACAGGGAAATACTCAACATTTTAAAAACTTTACATTTTCACAATAAGACATGCTGGCATACAATATAAGTTAATCTAAGACTATATGCAAATCTCCTGCCAGACATGCCACCACAGATGACGGTGTTTTCATTTTCTTCACAGTACTCTTTTCATCATGAAAATAAAACGTGGAAGTTTTCCAAAGGGAACTTATTTGCACAGAAATGGAGAAATACTAGCTGACTTTCGATCCTTGAAAGTCCACAAGAGGATCTCTCTTCAGCAGCAGGAAAACTCTGAAAGGACTGGCTCCTAGACCACTGGTTTTCTCCTTGCTCTGTTTGAGCTTCCAATGGTCCTGGTGCATGGAAGGTGTCCTTAAGGTTCTGAAGTTGGCTATCTGTTATATCCTAGATAGGATATAATGAATATTTTTATTTACTTCTTTTGCTTTTGTTTACCAGTTTTTTTCTTTGACTGAGTTTAGTCATAAAAACTTTTCAGCAGAGGTCTGGGGAGAAAAGATCCAACATTTGTAAACACATTCAGTAATATACATGAAAATACATTAAGTAATATACAGTAACAATTACACAGATATTTAGATTACATTCATATGAAATAAAGGCAGTTATTACAGTAGAAAATATATTTATGCATTAGTGAATGTTAAGCACTGACCATTTGAAGATGTGAATTAGTAAGTTTGCCAAGTAGATAATATATTATGTAATTGGTGCTTTGAAATTCAAAGAAATGAAGGTGAGTGGAGGAACTAGGTAGAGCAAAATTTGGCAATACTGTAGTTAAGGGGTGGGGTATAAAAGCTTCATATATATATATATATATATATATATATATATATATATATATATATATATATATTTATGGCTATCGCAAAGTTTATATTTGAAATACAGAGGTGGGGCATGAACAGTGTTAGAAAATTACAGCTGAGAGATGCTAGTAAGACTATTCAGGTATTCGGGTGTTGGTGAAGACTGGCTGTGCAGCGTAGGCTTCTTAATGAAGAAAAATGGTTTGATGATACAGCAAGCTGAAGATAGCTGTGGCAATTATCCTGAAGATACACAGGAGCAAATCCATTGGTCTTACAAGTGAAGTTTTAGGTGTGTTTTTAATGAGTTTGCAATATGAATGGATTTCTGTGATAGCTGGATGTGATTCCATGGTTTAGCTACTCTATTTGAATATAAAATCATCAGCAGTATTGGATGATTTGGCTACAGTGATTAGCGATTTTTCTCTAGAGAGTAAAATTCTGTTTGAGGAGTAGTGTTGTATTAAGTTGTTAGGGGTGGGGCAATTGTTTTGCTTATATAGAAGTCTGTGTATTGTAGTTAGCTGAGAAAGAACTAGGTGATGCATTAGTTCTAACAAGTTAAATTCTCTGAAAGCAAGAGTGTGTTCTACTGTTACAGTTTACTGCACATTTGGCTATTTTATTACAACATTGCCCAAGTTTAGACAGTTGAAAGACCTGAGGATTAGTTAAGATTGGAGCAGTATAGAGGAGAGATGGCAGTCAGAAAGTAGAGGTTATTCATCTTCTGGCTGTCAGTGGGGTGTGTAATGTGCCTGATTTTTGTTGAGTTTTTTAACAACGTGTGATAGATAGCTGTTGAATTTCAGCTGGTAATCTAAAAGTAATTTTGTGTGATTTACTTGATCTGTCATATAGTTCAGACAACTGTGGCAGTGATCACACGATGAACATATAGTGTTCCCAACCATCAAGCCTAACATTATTTGTTAGATATAGATATATTTAGAAATTTATAAATGCATCTGCACATCTGTTTGCTAGTTAGATGTATATACATTTCTGTTGCTATAATATACGTAGAAATAAAATAGTCCATTAAATGCATGTATTTCTGTTTGCTAACACACATATATTAAAGGGTCTGCTCTTAGCTGAGAAGCAATGAAAAAATCAAATAAATAAAATGGCATTCATGCAATGTAACATGCTGGTACAGCTTGAGAATGTTCAGTGTTTAATGCAAGCTTCAATGACTACAGATAAGGATCCAGGTGTGAGGAAAGAAATGTTACATAATTCACCTTGAAACAAGAACACAAAGGAGCTTATTAACAGACTGTATGACATCAAGTGAGGAGGTATCCAAAGACAGTTTTCACACAGACCAGAAAAGACTCCCTAAGTACCAAAGTAATGACTTTGAGAGTTCCCAAAAGATTGCTTTCATAAGAATGTATATATGTGAGATGTGATCTGATTTTGGGGAAATCTGTTAGGGCTGTTTCATGGAGAACAGAATTTATGCTGTGTTGAAAAGAAACCTGAAGACATTAAACCCTGCAAGCTAAACAGTATTGTGTGTCTCATCTGTTGTATAGACAGTTACTTTAATAGTTATTGCACACAGTTTAAAAGGTTAATAATCTGCAAAGTTTATGTGCAGTCATTACACTTTGGTTTTCTACAAGGAATGCAGCATTTAGACTGTCATTCTGCACATCTAAACATCTACAATTAATTTATCAATGGTGGGCCTAGCCTGCATTTGAACACAGGAGGAGTGGTGTGGTGCCTGTGCCTTGTATAAGGTCATGTCAGTGAAAGGACAGTAACTAACATTTATGTACTTGACTTCAATTTCCACAGTTTGCAGCAGTACAGTTCCTCAGATGTCTGAATCCAGAGAAGGACTGCCATGCAGGAAGTAAGCAGTGCCATAAATTCTCCAGGATTGGTAACACTTCAGGTTCGAGTCTGTAATTGTCAAATTCGTGTTATCAGCTTTTCAAGTAACTACAAAAGTTTTCCAACCATCTACGTGCTCAGAAGTGGCCAGCTGAAGTCAATGTGGACTTTGGTAAAAAAATGTGGTAGTTGCATAACAGCATGAATGCCATAAATCAGGCTAGTACAAAAGATAGTAAATACAATATGACTATTATTGTGTCAATTTTAGACAGACTACAGAAGTTGTATAAACAGCATATTAGCAAATGTAAAACCTTATTAGGGCAAGTTGACAGTCAGCAAATATGTAAATGCATTACGTTTGACTGGTATCTTAAACAGCAACATGATTGGTATGACAGTAAATGTTTATAGTGCAAGTCATATGAAACTGTTTTCTGTGTGCAATGTCATAAAAATTACTATTGTAAATAGTAAACAACCAGATAAGGGTCATGTACTTGCATTATGTCCTGTCAGCACATGTGAAATGTTAATTTCAGAGTTACATCATCAGTCAAGTCAGTTATTGACAGAATCTTCTGTACATCTTGTTAGACAAAAGTGGCATAAAACCACTGCACAGTACAGCACAGATAAGAACAGAGACAATGTTCATGGTGAACTGACAAAAAGATTTAATAAACGTCTAAGATAGAGTAAATTCAGAAAGTTTAGACAACATATGCAAACACTTTTTCAGAAATGCATAAGAGCTTTACAGTATGAGACAGCCCATGCAAAATCACAAGACAAAAAAATCTGGTTAGTAAAGAGTTAAAACACACAATCCACTGGTCGGTACAATAAAGGTATATCCTCCACAAACCACGCTTCAAAAAATGTAATAAAACTGGATAATAATTTTAATGTAGACGAACACCAACAGCACAAAGTACAGCTGTACTTTGTACTGTTTGCGTTCGTCTACATTAAAATTATTATCCAGTTTTATTACATTTTTTGAAGCGTGGTTTGTGGAGGATATACCTTTATTGTACCGACCAGTGGATTGTGTGTTTTTTCGTTCAAAAGGTGTGTGGAGGTTCGTGGTGGTTGTAGTAAAGTGTTAAAGCAACAGAAATTAGCTACACTGACAAAAAGAAAGATTCTAGATCTGACCCAGCAGTTAACTACACTAATAAAAAATAATTCATGACATACTATTCTACACTTAGAAAATGGTTAGCGTACACAGCAGGATCTAATGTAACTTTCATTCAGTTAAAGCAAGACACTTATCAGTTAAACAGTAACGTAAAATGTATGACGCTGTTCGCATAGCATACACACAGGGATAGTCTTATAGCTAAATCACCATTTTAAATAACAAAACAGTTCTAGGGCATAGAAATGAAAGAAAAGTAGTTAAAAGCAGTAAAAACATCAGGTCACAAGATGACATGCATGTATTTTCTTTTCACCTACAGTGCAACTGTTTAAAATGCAGAAAAGCAAAAGGCAGACAACAGCAAATGTAAATAATGTAAATATGTCTGTTTTAAGCATGTGCTAGTTAAGACAATATCTACTTTGCTTCTTAAAATATTTTGTAATTGTATAATAGCATTAAAAAATAGCAGACTCCAGCCAAAACAGTATTCAAAAGCAATCTTAGTAATATAAGATTTTACTGAGTACATAATACCACACATAAAACCCAGTTTTAAAATGTATGCATAATTAGGCAAATTGTAAATACTTATTATAGTTCTAAGTGTTTTACAACCGCATTTTAATATCAAGTTGCAAGTGTATTAGCAAATGACTGAAGGTAAAGTGCTGAAGGGGTTAAGAGATGTACTATGGTTTAAGAGTCTGAAATGTGCAAAAAGAAAAAAGTAAAGAGATTTTGTTTTATTTGAGCTGAAATCTTTCCAGGCTGGAATGGGTAGTTACAAGAAATGTATGAGATAAAATGTTACTGATACTGAAATTTACAAGGTTAAAAACAAGAAGTATTCACGTGCAGCATTAAGCAAAAAGCAACAAAGTCTGCAAAAATCCTATTTGGTAATTGTAATAAAACGTCACAATGGTGCATATATGTCATTACTAATCTGTTTGCAGGTAAATGCTAAAAGTAAAAAATCTTAGCTACACTGAGTACAAATAGTAAATAGCCCATGGTATGCAGTTAAAATAAATTATGTAGGTCCCTTGCCAACAACAAAAGGAGAGGTACAAATACCTACTCATAGTAAACATATTTTCAAAATGGGTAGAGGTAATTCCTACTAAAACTATGACAGCATAGGCAACAGCAACAGCTTTATAAAAAAAATTGCTGTTATTGAAAATGGCCAAAAATTATCAAATCAAACAATGGTCCACAGTTTGTTAGTAACCTAATAAAGCAAATGTGTAAGACCAAAGTGTCACAGTCTGGGTAACAGACAGATGGCAGGCATACATTCAATTCTCACAGCATGAAGCAAATAAACAATATTACAGTAAAATACTGTATACTACAGGGGAAAAACAGTTTTCAATTTTACACTGACTGTGTAAATAGTACCACAGAAAAGACTAAAATAAAGGTACAAGAAAAAACATATTGGTCTGTGTTAATAATTCAGTAATTGTTAAAAGACAACCATGCTTTTTTATTGTCATTAAGTAATTAGAGTATCATCAACATGTACTATAGTAAGACAAACATAGCAGAAATACATTTTAATATTTCAAGTAAGGTAATTAGCAGGGTCTATATCAGCTTATCAAAAGCTGATAACATTGAACACTATTTGATTGACCTCTAAAGGTCGAACAACCAAAATAGCGAAGACACGGAACAGCAATTTTTTTCCCAGGGAAAAAAAACACTGGGCCGTTGTCGGGAGTTTGACATTTCCTCCACTGTGGTGCAATCTTGAAGTTGGTATATTTAAGTAGAGGGGAGTGGAGGGCAAAGCCCCCCACTTTACGTTGTGTTTTATTTTTATTTATTTCTTTTACGGAACAGTAATTTTTTTCCCCTGGGAAAAAAACTGCTGTTCTGTTTCTTTGCTATTTTGATTGTTCTACATTTTGTGGTCGATCAACTAGCGTTTGATGTTAGCAGCTTTTGATAAGCTGATATAGACGCAATTAGCAGGCTTCAGTTTAATACTAAGTTTGTAAACTGGGCTGAGTGTACATTCCAGCTATGTATGATGTACAAATGCAAAAACATTCTGTACAAGCAAGCATATGTGTACAGTAAATGGTTTAATATGTAAATAACATTCTTCAGTGTATAAACCATGTTTTCTCTCTGTGTAAATGGACAATTTTGCATTCAAGTTTTAAACTGTTCACAGAAATTGCTCCTCAGTTTATTTATATGTATAGTAACAAGTCAAAGCTTGACATTTGAGACATATGTGTTTATTCAAAAAAAACAAGACTACAATGCCTTTGCAATAAAATTCACAAGCATTTTCAATGTAAAATCACTGTATAGAGTCATATTCAGCAATTGCAAAATACAGCTCATACAGAATGGTCTTCAAAGAAAAAGGTTGTTAAATTAAATAGTTCATCCAGTTCTAGTAGTAATGCTTGCTAACACTGTGTTGACAATATAACTTGCTGCAGCAAAAAAAAAACTAAAGGTTTTGTTTCCTAGTTTTAAATAAAACAGAGGGAACTGTTAGATATAGATATATTTAGAAATTTATAAATGCATGTGCATATCTGTTTGCTAGTTAGATGTATATACACTTCTGTTGCTATAATGTATGTAGAAATAATATAGATGCATGTATTTCTGTTTTCTAACATACATATATTAAAGGGTTAAACTACTCTTAGCTGAGAAGCAATGAAAAAAACAAATAAATAAAATGGCATTCATGCAATGTAACATGCTGGTACAGCTTGAGAATGTTCAGTGTTTAATGCAAGCTTCAATGACTACAGATAAGGATCCAGGTGCGAGGAAAGAAATGTTACGTAATTCACCTTGAAACAAGAACACAAACTGTATGACATCAAGTGATGAGGTATCCAAAGACAGTTTCACACAGACCAGAAAATACTCCCTAAATACTAAAGTAATGACGTTGAGAGTTCCCAAAAGACTGCTTTCATAAGAATGTATATCTGTGAGATGTGATCTGATTTTTAGGAAATTTGTTAGAGCTGTTTCATGGAAAACATCATTTATGCTGTATTGAAACGAAACCTGAAAACATTAAACCCTGCAAGCTAAACAGTATTTACTGCTGTACAGACAGATATTTTAATAGTTATTGCGCACAGTTTAAAAGGTTAATAATCTGCAAAGTTTATGTGCAGTCATTACACTTCGGTTTTCTACAAGGGCACACAGCATTTAGACTGCCATTCTGCACATCTAAACAGCTATAGTTAATTTATCATTATTCATCTTGGAGATTTCACCTATACATCCATAAACTGGGAAAATTACCCTACTACAAATGAAGTACAGACACTGCTTCCTAGAGTTCATTATTGCAAACTCTCTGGATTAGAGAGTGCAACCAGAGGCTCAAAAATACTACATATGATCCTCACAAACATAGTTATGTTATGTTACATGAGCATAGTTACCCATCACTGATCAGAAATGACTACCAATTTACGTAGTATTTACCATGAGAAATCAAACCCAACTTGTCTACAAAACTTAAATTGTTTGGAGCACTCAAAACCAAAGTTAGTGCAGCTAATCAATGTCATGATCATGTTGATTTTCTGTTTCTGATTTTACCGTGCCTCAGGCCACCACTGAAAATGGGCTCACTTTGTTCCAGTAGACCAACCCGGTAAACACATGCAAATATATAAATAAATTTAAGACTCTCTCCCTTCCCTAAATGACTCAAAAGCAAACACCTCTGCATTTACAGACATTTTTTATTCACTCCTTAAAACATGTACAGCAGTATCAGTCCTTGAATGACTCAAATACAATGCTAATTTTAGGAATAAACCTTTGTGGTGAAATCCTAGTATAAACAATGTATATAACAAAAGGAAAAATCTCCTTGACTCTTGGAGTAAACTGAATACCTCATGAATGTAAGAGGTTAAACAAAAAACTTAAGTGCAAAATCAAATACTCCAAAGATAACTCTGCAAAGGACAAACTTAAAGTCTTTTTTCAGCTATGTTAAAAATCTAATGAACAACTTACAATACCGCATCAAAAGAATGCATAACAACATCATATATTTAGTCCCTAAGGACAGTTAACTCACTGGCAGATAAATGTAGCTCAAACTTTACTTCTCTGTTTCTCCCACACTTCCCCCAGTGTGTTATCATGTTTTTATCACAAGATAGATCATCTCAAAACAAGTCCAAATGGCACTCACCCTCCAAAGCAAAGGAGAAATTCCCTTGAGCAGCAGGTAAATAAATCTAGAGGACACAGCATTTTTGACATGATTCTTATAAATATGTCTGCCTCTTGCACTACTCTTCTGGTATCTCCTTCCCCAGTAAAATCTGACCATAAATGTGTGACCTTCTCCTTTAAAGCCCAAAAACTCCTAGAGCATTCACCACTGAAGTTAAGGACTACAAACATGCCACCCTCAACCTACTATGTAATAAAATATCACAATTCATGTATGAATGCATCTCTCCTGACCTTAATACAGCAGCCAGCTTTATTAAGGAAGTTTACATTCATTTAGAACAATGCATAGAGTTAACAGTCCCTACTAAAACCAAGCACAAGCAGAAACTCGAAAACAAATCAGCCTGGTAGTCGATCACCACAAATAAACTATATAACAAAAGAAAGAAACTTCTTAAATTATTTAGTAGATCCAAAAATCCATCTTCTCAAGGATAATATGAAAAGCATTACAAAAACAAAAAAAAAATAAAATTGAAGAGTGCAATAAGGTCTACTAAAGGGATCCATGAACTAAGGCTGGCCTCTGAGGCTAATGATAATTATAAATCCTTCTATGAGTATATTACAAAACTAAAAAAAAAATACCCTACGATGTTCAGAACTAATTCTTAAAGGGGCCTTAATATTCTGAACCAAGTGACAAGCAAATTTAATTCCAACTTCATCAAAGACTTCTAGTTAATGCCATTAAATATTTGAATCCTTACACCACAATTATTTGTAAAAATAAATTATTGAAACTGTTAATCAAAATGAAAAAATATTATCCCCATGGGGCAGGACAACACACCCGATTGCCTAATTAATAATTTTAAATATGGCCTTGCAGACACACTCTTCAAAACTGTTTAACTGAAGTTTAGCTACTGGTTTGTCCCTGATGAATGGTGCACAGTAGTAATGATGTCCCTCCATAGGTGGCTACAGACATATCATCCTTACAAGCCTCATCTGCAAAGCCATGGAATGTATTACAACTGACCTCATAACCTTTAACGTCAAGAATCTCATTAGACTTGATCCCCATTAGTTGTCCTTTGCGAAGGGTAGACCCTGTCTATTTAATTGGGAAAACTTCTCCAAAATGGTTATGGAGGCTGTAGATGGTGACCATGCAGTGCATATGCAGCATATCTTAACCTGGCCAAGGCTTTTGACATCATTCCCCATGTTGGCATCATACAAAAAGCTAAATTCTTTAAAAATCAACTCATATGCTGGTAGATGAATATCAAACTGGCTGAAAGACAGAATCCACATAATGCAAATTTCAGGTGTCTCATCAGAAAGTAAAGAAGTAACCAGGGGTGTTTCTCAGGACTTGGTGCTGGGACCTTTCCTTTTTAGTATATACTTCTCAGATATCCAAACAGTAAGGCAAGACCTCTGGCTGACAAAGTTTGGAGACAGTTGCTTGCTATGACACCCACGCACTCCAGAATAAACTCTCCCTAATAAACTTTTAGTGTACTAAACACACATCCACACAACAGACCTCCCTAATGCAAACATAGATGGCTCTACACTTATATACACATCTGACAACTTGGCACATCTCTAAACAAATTATCATGTAAGCTTTAACACCAACTGGAACATGGCCTTGTAACTTGCAACTCATGCTTAATCCTAAAAAAATAAAAAAATAATAATACTTTTTCCCCCAAATCCCTCTCTCATGAAAAAACTTAAAATTCTCTCTCTGTCTCTCTCAATAATACAAATACTGAAGGCACTTCTCATAGCAATATGGATGATAGTGGATGATGATTTTAAATCTGATCTGCATATATAAAGTTGCATAAAAACTGACCAAAAACTAGGGATACTTTACAGAGCCAAAAACCTTCTAACGAATCTAACTAAAACTACAGTTGCCATAGCTTACCTCCTCCCCTCACTACTTTATGGCGATACCATTACTGTATAGCACAAAAAACTGTGTAGAACTACATCATCAACTAACATATACAGAGTTTCTTACCGCCTATAAAATTATTCAGCATCCATCTGCTTGTCCAGCACTAAATATCATTCTACATTCCCAATCAATTATTATGAACCGTAGATCAAAAATTCCTCTCTGTCCACAAACTTATCAAATCTGCTGGGCATGATCTGTACTTATACCATGTTGCTAAGGCCTGGAACTCCTTTTCGTTATCCATTAGGTGAATACCTTCCCACCACTCCTTTAAAATCATTCTGAAAGACTTCCTGCCCAAATCTAGCACTGTTCTTGCTCAACCCCAGCATAAACTACATCCATAAATATGAGCAAGTACCTAAGCATACCTTATGCCTTCTTACTTCCCTTCTTCACTCACTTCCTTACTTATATCAGTTTCTCTCCCCTGACTATCTAAATATGCCATAATCCTGTTTTTCTTTCACTTTATATTGCAATTCCTATTTGTATTATATCAACTTGCCTTTAATTTCTCTGTAAACTGACTAACCTTTCTCTAAACATTAAATCAGTGTCACATAAGCTGTATCTATTCTTAACAAAAGTTTTCACATTGTGTCAAATTTGGTATAATTATTAAAAACTGTAGATGTTTCTGCATTATTTTTGAAGATTGCAAAAATATTGTCCTTAAAATGTTTCTGTAATACTTTGGAGTTTTTCTCCCTGGGACTCCGCTAAAAATGGGCACCTACCCAGTTGGACTTTCCCCGGTAATAAAATGTCAACAAATAAATAAACTTGACATAACCTAAATGCTAAAAAAGGGTAATATCATTTTTGGTAGATCACCCCTCCCTTCATCATACTGCGTAGATAGAGACACCTCTTCAAAACAAAACTATAATTAGGGATTTAAGTACTTGGATTAATAGTGCCTTCTCTTTTGACTATCATCTGACAACAGTTGTCAAGAAATACTTTTATTTAGCCCAGCTAATTCCTAAAGGGATATCACCAAAGTCTAAAAAGTAATCACTCACGTATACTGAACATTGACCAGGCATCTACTGACTACAATACTCTCTTTGTGATGTAGCTCACTAAACATATCGAACAATTAAAGACCCCAAAGCTTCCTAACCAAAAATATCATAGACCTAAAATCCCTGAGCTACAAAGAGGGGCTGGGTTCTCTATTCCTTTATTCAGTGTTTTATACACTTTTGAAAAGGGAGATCTCTGCCTCACTTACCATGCCATTACACACCAGATTGTCCTGGGCCTTTTTGAGACAATATCAGTGAAATATCATTTAAACAACTGTTTATTTAAGCTGGTAGCATGTTAAGTGTTTTGTTTTAATGACTTGGCAGTGAATTTCAATAAAGCCATTTACTTGTTTAAAGAAAAAAGATTGTCCTGGGCTTTCTGTTTCTCTCCAAGTCCAATACCTCCAGCAATACTAGAAACAGGGACATAAATCTTCGCCAATAAAACATGGTGGAGGGACAGGTTTATAAGTCAGTGCCTCCCAAACCTCTGGAATAGATTTCCTGGCAAGTTAAGCATTGTAACTCACTACTTTCCTTTAAACACAAACTGGATGACTGGATGCATATCCACAAATTTACTCCAGGATTGACTGGTATGGTCCTCCTGAAGAAAGAATGTATGGCCTGAGGGAAGGTACTGGCAAATCGAGAATTGTCATGAGACTCAGTGCCCTTGGAATATCTATTAATCTAGAAATCCAAGTTTTCTGCATCCAGATAATGTACCTGGCAGCCTTTTTGTTGGTATGACACAGTGTCAACTAAAAAAGAAGTTATGTACTCACCATAACGTTCCATGTTTGTTGTCCTTGATCTCGCCTTCCTTCTTGTTGGCTGGGTTCGGAGCCGACTCTTGGCTCCGACTCGGCCGTATTCTAAAGCTCGAGAGCTTCCACTGGCTCAAGGCTAGACCCTATCCCATCAGCTAGCATTGGTTACCCAGATCTCGTTTGTGATAACCCATAACACTAGACCACAATGTGCAGATATATAACTATAGACATATATAACAAAATATATATGTGTATATACATTTATTTATAAGACAAAACCATCAACTGCTAGGTTCAGTTTCCTAACGAATAATTTTAGGTCTATGATAGTTTTAACCAAATCGCCCCTTCTATCAGGGACAAAAGACAGCCCTTTCGAAAAAAATTCAACAACTGGTTGGTCAACAGTCAAAACCGTGTAGTTGTAAATTTTAAAATCACAGTTTTGGCTTGTGAGAACTGTAGGTCCCATTATTGGAGGAAGCATCATCTCCTCCGCTGATTCCGTCTCTTCCTCCTCTGTGGTTGACCACCGTAGTTGGACCTGGTGTTGTTGTTCATATGTCTGTTGTTGTCCCTGAAAAAATCCTGATTACTGTCATTTTGCTCATGTGTATAGTTCAGATTTTGGTTATTGGTATTATTGTTACCACTGGTGGTTTTTATAGTCATATCTACATTTAAATCTAAATATAAGTATAATATACATACACATATATATTTATACTCACATGCATGTTGAGTGGTTTTTAAATATCATATATTAAATTTAAATCAATGTGTTTTATCCTATTTTATTTGATATTTATACTAATGTTTTTATGTAGGTATATAATTATATATAAAATTTGTAGGGGTAATATTAATTATGTAAAGTTTTACGTACTTGTCAGTTTGTCAATTTGTTAATTTGCTAATTGTTTGGGTCAGCTGAAGTGGATTGAATTATTATTATTTAAGCCCAGTGTAATGCTGGGGCTTTGTACTTTGTCTGAGGAAGGCTGTATATTATTGCAGCCGAAAGCGCTCACTTTGAATATCTGGAATAAACAGTCCATGCCGTTTTTCATCTGGTTGCTGCTGCCTGGTATTTTCATTTTTAGTTTAGCTGTTTGGTTTTTCGTTTGGTTGGGACCGTGTCCCCTACACCTTCTTCTTGGGTGACTCAATGGAATATACTCTTCAGAACCGTGGAACCAAAAAATGCCCTGTTCTGGGAGGCCACATCTACTTTGTAATGAGTAATGAAAGTATGGGGGTTAATCCACGTAGCTGCCACACAAATTGAGTCTAAAGGCAGTCTGGCCTGAAAGACAGTGGAGGTAGACAAAGCCCTGGTTGAGTGTCCTTGAATTTTCCCTGGTAGTTGTTTGTTCTGTGAGTTACAGATATAAATAATGGCATCTGAAATCCATTTTGATAAAGTCACTTTTGATACTGAAGTTCCCTTTTTGTTTTCTGCAAAGGATACAAACAATTGGTCTGATTGTTTGAATTCCTGAGTCCTGTGCAAATAGAAACTTAACTGTCTATGAACATCCAGTTGATGGAGTTTATACTCTGCCTTGTTGCCACGGTTTGGAAAGAACACTGGTAGTTCTATCAATTGATTCAGATTGAACTCTGAGCAAACTTTTGGTAGAAAGGAAGGGTTGGTCCTGAGAGAAACTCTATCTCTGTGGAAAATTAAAAAAAGGGGGACAAATGGAAAGGGCTTGTAATTCTGACACTATCCCAGCTGAGGTAATGGCAATCAAGAAAAATAATTTTCCAAGTCAAAAATTTTAGAGCACAAGAACTAACCAGTTCGAATGGAGGAAGAATCAAGGCAGCTAGGACAAAATTTAGATCCCAAGGAGGAAGTGGTTCTCTTATTGGGGGTCACAAAAGGATAGTACCCCTCAGAAAAGCTTTGCATAGCCTGTGGGACATAACATTGGAACCCATTTCTCCCACATGAAAGTTGGAAATAGCAGCCAACTGAACTCAGATAGTTGCTGCTGCTGCTCCTTGGTTAAAAGTTTCAGCCAGGAATTCTAGTGTCTTTGAAATGGGTGCAGTAAAAGGATCAATATTATTTTTGACAGCCCAAGAAGAGAACTGTTTCCATTTGCTAGTATACAGTTTCCTCTTACAGGATTTGTGAGAGGAGATGAGAATATGTTGTACGGCCAGGGAGACATCAGGAAGCCTAAGCCGGGAATTGGTGGAACCAAGCTGTCAGCTTGAGGGTCTGTAAGGAAGGATGGAATGTGCCCGACTGATGCATCAGCAGGTCCAGAGCTGGGTCCAGGATCCAAGGCTCCTCCAGAAAATGGTATCATAGAAACGGGAAACAGATTTGACGAGGCCAGTAGGGGGCAATGAGGATTAGCTTGCAACCCACTAATTTTGCTTTCTGAAGAACCTTGGGAATCAGAGGAAATGGAGGAAAGGCATACAGAAGTCCTGGGGGCCAATCCTGAACAAGTGCATCCCTGGGTGATTGTCCTGGTGGGGGGACTAAGGCGAAATAGCTGCTGCATTTGGCATTGATGAATGTGGCAAAAAGAACTCATCAAGGCTGGCCCCACTTACAAAAGATATAGTTCACAATGTCCTATTTCAGGGACCACTCGTGAGGCATAAGTATAGCCCTGGTTAGCTTGCCCGCTATCACTTTGGATTTTCCCGGTATGTGCATCGCGATCAGAAAGCATTGGGAGGACATCTCCATTGCCATACTCTTAGGGTCTCTCAACATAAGGGGTAGGATCTGGTTCTGCCTTGCTTGTTGATGCACCATACCACTGACATATTGTCCGTCTGAATCACAATCGTCCCCGTGGGGAGAGAGCTGTGAAGTGCTTACAACGCCAGGAGCACCGCTCTCATCTCAAGCTCATTTATGTGCAAATGGTACTCATGTTGTTGCCAAGCTCCATGAACA
This sequence comes from Protopterus annectens, assembly GCF_019279795.1. Lineage (NCBI taxonomy): Eukaryota > Metazoa > Chordata > Ceratodontiformes > Protopteridae > Protopterus > Protopterus annectens. Next base: position 212,237,175 of record NC_056741.1, on the reverse strand, counting down.
GTCTGTCCCAGATAATGCCCCCCCACCCTATCTGGGAAGCATCTGTGGTCACTGTGGTCATTGGTTGGGGGAGGACGAATGGTCTGCCTATTCTCAGCTGGGTGAACTGAAGCCAACATTTTAGGTCCTTCTTGCAGGTCTCCGTGATGAGAATTTCGTGGGACATGGGTAGATCTTGCATGGACCATTGAGCAAAGAGGAGACATTGCAATAACCTCATGTGGAAATGCACTGCCGCCATTGAGCCCAGGACTTGCAGAACAAATCTTGCTTGAGTCTTTTTCCTCCCGATTAGAGTTGGAACTTGTTCTCATATGGTCGACACCCTCTCCTGAGGCAATTTTGCTATCATGTCTTTGGTGTCCAGATCTGCTCCTATAAATGTAATATATTGACAGGGGAACAAGGCAGACTTTTCCTAGTTTATAGTGATGCCTAGCTGAGAGCAGAGGCATATTGTGGTGTCCCTTGTCTTGGTTAGTCGATGCTCAGTGGTGGCTGTATGGAGTGAGTTGTCCAGATATGGAAACACCTGGAATCCTAGATGCCTCAGATGAGCCATGACTACTGCCATGCATTTGGTGAACACCCTGGGGGCTGTGGTGAAGCCAAAGGATAGAGGTCTGAACTGGTAGTGAATGACTCCCAGCCAGGAGCATAGAAATCTCCTGGATCACCTGTCAATCTTGATATGGTAGTACGCATCCTGGAGATCGATGGAGCACATCCAATTGTCCTTTCCCAGAAAGGGAAGTATGAACTGCAGTGTCATCATCCAGAACTTTGTCTTTTTGACAGACTTGTTGAGTCTGTTGAGGTCCAAAATGGGCATCCAGTCCCCTGTTTTTTTTGGTACTAAAAAGAACCTTGAGTAAGTTCCGTATCTGATTTGGTCTGCAGGGACTTCTTGGATGACACTTTTTTTTTAGCAACCTTTGAACTTCTAGAGTTGCTTGTTCCCTCAGACTGGGTGGCACATCTGGGATGGATTTTTGTTTTTGGGGAAGAGGTGGCATGGAGAAAGGAATACTCTATCCCCTGGATATTATCGACTGTACCCATGTGTCTTCTGTGATATCTTGCCAGGCTTCTGGGTACAGTGACAATTTTTCCCCGACTGCCTCCAGAGGTGGACAGGTGGGCCCCCTTTCAGGAGCAGTGGAAGGGACTCCCAGAGAATGTACCTCTGTCACCCGACTCTTCGGACTCCCTCTGCCATGTAGGCAGCGTCTCCCTTTATTATTCCCCCCTCTGCCCTGGGAGGGGGGGAATCACTACATGCGTCAGGCAAAGTTCCCTGGGATTTCCGGAACCACATTTTTCCACCCTTTTGACCTTTAGGCTAAGGTCTAGACGGTGCGGAAAAACATACTCTCATGGCAGAGAGAGTCTTGCCATCCTGCTCACACCTAGTTAGAGTCTCTTTTACCTTTGGCCCGAACAACAACGACACATCAAAGGGGGTGTTGGTAAAGGAGGACTTGAAAGGCTCCGCAAATTGACAAAGGAGCATCCAGGAATGTCTCCATAAGGCGACTCCTGTGCCTGCAGCCCTGCTCACTCCATCAGCTGCATAGGAGATAAGCCAAATGGAGGAGTTAACTACCGAAGATAAGGTCGCAAGCTGAGAAGCAATCTTATCTGCAGCTCCCGCAGCTGTAGGAACCTGTAGGGGTATCTCCTAGCTCTTTCAGGAGATCCCTCTGAAGATGGGTGAAATGGGATAGATAATTCAGTGACCTGAGAGTAAAGGCCATTGAAGAAAAGACACGCTTCCTGTATCTGTCCATCATATGGGACTTTTTGTTCAGCGAATGGACAGATGTAGAAGTCTCTGCTAATTCCTACTTAGTGGCCATTTCCATCACCATAGCATCAACTGGCACACCCTTGGTTAGGAAAGATTTGTCATCTGGGGCTGTTATAAATTTATTGGGCCTCCGCAGAACTGGTTCCATCGAGTCCGGAGAGCTCCACGCCTTTTGACCTACTAACCCTAGCAGCAGGTCGAAGGGAAGAGACACCCAAGAGATTTAAGGTCGGTAATCAAATGCATCCAGGTACACAGACTCATCCTCAGAAGGGGAAAGGGACTTCTAGCCACCCCTCTGCTTGAGGACTTCTAGGATGTCTGAGAATGAGACATTCTCAGAGGTGGACCGTGGGGACCCTTCTGAGTCCTCCAAGTCCATGTCCAATGTCAGAGACTCAGGAGAGTCCACATGCTTCCTCTTACATGTCCTCTTCTGAGAGACCTCCTCAGGGGGATGTTCTGGGGAGGTTTCGGAAGGGGGGGTCGCCCCAATGGGGCATCCTGGGGCACTGATTCCCTGCACTTAGAATGGAGGGGTGGTGAGAGGGAAGACACTGGCTCCATAGGGGACAAAGTAGCTGAAGCCAAGAGAGAGGAGCTGTCTGAAAGGACAGCATACTCCTCATCACCTCGAAGGCACCACACTCCTGGCTTGAGAGTGTCCCTGGCCCTGAAGAGTTGAGAGACCTCTCCCACACTGAAGGTGATGGCTCCAAGGCTGATGTGGGAGCTGAGCTCACCTGCGCCAAAGCTCCAAGAGGGAGAGTGGGGTTGGACAAGGGTCCAATGCTGCTCCTCCCCCTTGGAGCTAACAAGGGAGTGTCGGCTCCCAGATCCATCGATAGAAGGAGGTATCGAGGAGATCGGAGCGGATGTCGGAACCAAGAGATCGTAGGTTTTCAGAACCAATGGTTCCACCACAATGACTTCCATGCACTCTGGCTCCAAGCTCAGGTGAGTTTAAGGAGGAATAGACGATCTGGGGGGTACAGTAGTCGGCACCACATCCATACTGGCTGGGCTTGATAATATTTTAGTGAGAGATGGTGTCTTGAGAAGCCTCCTCACCACCGTCTCCACATCATCATCTGAAAGACTCCTGGACGATCGAGAGGAGTGGGTGGACAATTGGTGACTGCCCTCCACAGACTGTAGAAGCAGTGACTGTGGAGCGGACTGCACCGGTTCCAAGGAAGGAGATCTAATCCTTTTATTACTCCTAGACAGTTCCAAGGACACTGACGGAACCACAGGAGATAAGGTTTTATCGGACCCGAGAGGTTTCGGATCCGACGAACTAGTAGATTTCTCTTTATGTCTCGATGGCTCCGAGGTCGGTACCAACTGATGTGTCAGTTTGGGGGATTTCCCTGGTTTACTAAGCTGATTCCCTTCCACTGGAGTGTCAAAAGGCCCTTTCAGTAAACCTCACAGAATAAGCTTGTTTTTGCACTCCTGCAGGACTATGGCGCTGAAAGCATGACAAATAGAACACGAGTCCTGCAGGTGCATGTCTCCCAGACAATAAACATAACTCGTATGTCCATCAGGCAGGGACATTTTTTGGGAGCACGAGTCACATTTTTTGAATCCAGAAGGTTTGGATTCTTTGGGCGCGTCTTTGGACATTATCACAACAATAAGCACAATACAGTAACGTACAACACACTAAGGTTATAGATATCAGGAACAGGAAATCTACAACTCTACAAAAACCAGGAAAAAAACTATGTCTAACTTAACTTTTTTTTTTTTTTATATATAAACAATAAAAGCAGAAGGTAATGAAAGTGGGAGAGCCTCTAAGTTAAATGACAACTCCCCAACCGAGGACAGCCTCTAACTTAAACAGCTACTCTACTCCTTATCAGAAAGGGAGAAGGAGGGATAAGAGGAAGCCCTCTAACTGAAATGGGCTATGAGCAAGGGGGAATCCTCTTAGAAAAACAGATCTGAAAGGGGGAATAGGCCTGAAGAAAAATGACGGCCTAAACAACAGCAATAACAACCAGAAAATGAAGACAGGGATGCTAAACAAACATTACTAAACTACAGAAAGAATCCTGAAAAAATATCAAGATTTAAATAGAGAATGTAATAATAAAATTCAAAAACTTAACTGGAGCCAGTATCCAGCAATCTTGAAGCTTCAAGCGGCAAACGAGATCTGGGTAACTAGCGCTAGGCATGATGGGATAGGTTCTAGCCTCGAGCCAGTGGAAGCTCTCAAGCTTTAGAATACAGCCAAGTCAGAGCCAAGGGTCAGCTCTGAACCCAACCAACAAGAAGGAAGGCAAGATAGGGACAACATAACATTTAAAGTTATGTACTCACTATAACTATGCATCTGTGTTGTCCATTTTCATTCTTCCTCAAAGAATGAATTTTGGATCCAAATCCAACCCTTGTTTCCAACTCAAAAACTTTCTCTAGAGTCTAGAATCTGACTTTCGAACTTCTCCCTTTACCCACAATGCCCCTGACCAATGCATTACCTCAGATCTCGTTTGCTGCTACTATACAATCTTCCAAATATAAAACATACTCATAATACTGCAGAAAAGTGGAACAGTAACAGAACAGGGGCTCAAACAGGAACTGTGGTTCCCTACAAAAAAACTTCATCATGTCACTCCCAAAGACATGGATAGGGGGAAGATGGAGGGGGAGTTGAGGAAGAATGAAAAAACAGATGCATAGTTATGGTGAGCACATAACTTTAATATCTGATGTAATTTTCATTCATTCCTCAATGAATGAGACAGAGTCCCCAGTTATATTTACCTTGGGTGGCATTCATGGAAGGATGTTCCAGAGAACCACAGAACCAAAAGCAGCCCTGTTTCTGAATATGATATCCAGCCTGTAATGAACAATAAAGGTATGAGCACTAGACCAAGTGGCAGCTGCACAAATATCATCAGTAGAAGTTCTGGCCCAAAAAGCAGCTGACATAGCCACTGGCTTAGTTGAGTGTGCTTTTGATTGTCTCAGCAAAGTTAAACCTCTCAAAGAATAAACATAAGAAATACAATCTGTTATCATTTGGCTAGTTTAGTTTTTGAGACTGGTCTTTCTAGTTTGTTACTGGAAAAGGAAACAAACAATTGGTCAGTTTTTTTTCTAAATTCTTTAGTCCTATGAAGATAAAAATGCAGTTGCCTATGTATATCTAAAATGTGAAGCATGTATTCTCCTTTACTGTCAAATTTAGGAAAGAAAACTGGCAAGTTGATCACTTGATTGATGTTTGTTTCAGAGGCAACTTTGGGTAAAAAGAAAGGATTAGTATGTAAGGTAACTTTACCTTGATGGAAAATACAAACAAGGTGGTTTTGAAGAGAATACTTGGAGTTCAGAGATTTGCCTCACAGACGTTATGGCCACAAGAAAGACTGTTTTCTAAGAAAGAAATATGAGATCTGCTTTTGCAGAGGGCTCAAAGGGTGATTGTACTAAACTCTGTAATACAACAGTTAAGATCCCAAGGTGGAATGGGATTCTTTATTGGAGGTCTAAGTAAAAAGGAACCCTTAAGAAATGCTTTACATAACTCGGATGAAGGTAAAGGGGGAGTATCTCCAATGTGGTAATAAGAGATAGCTGCCAGCTGAACTTTGATGGTGGAGAAACTCACACCTCTTTGAAAACCAGAGGTAAGAAAATCTAAAACAGCAGGGACTAGAGTGATGAAAGGATCCAGCTCTCTCTGATGAGCTCAAAAAGAAAACCTTTTCCATTTACTTTTATAAATCTTCCTTGTAGAGGGCTTCTGTGAAGAAAATAAATTTTGCTGAACAAGAGAGGAAGGCCTGGAATGTCTAGCCATCACTGGAATTGGAAAAACCATGCATTCCATTTGAGGCCTGCAATGTCCAGATGAGTCATCCCTGATGGATGTGACAGGAGGTCTGGAATGGGGACCAGTGTCCAAGGGGGACATAGTAGGTAAGAACGTAGGAAGGAGAACCACACTTCCTGAGGCCAGAAGAGTAACCTTGGGTGGCCGCAAATGGGATCAACCTTACTGTGATCTAGTCACCTATCCCCTCAACAACAAATGTAGCAGGTTCTTTGTCCCAATTCTCCCTCAGGGACAGTCACTGAGAGATGTTCTAGTTTGCTCTTGAACCGGAATGCTTGCTAAAGGAATTTGGGGATTAGTGGTAGGGGAGCATAAGCACGTAGAAGACTGGAGGGCCAATCGTGGACTAGAGCATCTCTCGGTGACTGCCCCTGAGGGGGAATTAGGGCAAAGAACCTGATGCATTTGTTGTTGAGGGGAGAGGCAAAAAGATCTCAGCAAGGTTGATCCCATTCATGGGAGATCATGTTTGCCACTGATCAATTGAGAGACCACTCATGAGGCATCAGGATAGTTCTGCTGAGCTTGTTGGCTAGAATGCTGGCTTTCTCTAGTATGTGCATCGCTACAAGAAAGTGGTTGGAGGAGACTGCTTACTGCCAGACACTCATTGCTTCTCGATAAAGGGGGTAAGATCGGGTTCCCTCTTGTTTGTTGATATACCAAACTACGAACATATTCTCCTTTTGGATAGCAAATGTCCCTAGTGGAAGAAAGTTCTGAAAGGCCTGCAATGCTAAAAGGAACGCTCTCATCTCTTAAGACAATTATATGCAATTTGGTCTATTTTGAAGACCATGTACCTTGAACAGTCCATCCCAAGAAATGCCCCTCTTAAGACATTTATATGCAATCTGGTCTCTTTTGAGGACCATGTACCTTGAATCCATCCCAAGAAATGCCCCGTGCCCCACCACAACTGGAAGGCATCTGTGGTCAATGTGATTTGGGGGTGGAAAGACAAAGGGACATCCCTGACAAATTTCATTGGACTGAATCCACCACAGTAGGGAGTCTTTGCAGACTCAAGACAGTTTTATAGGATGTTGTAAAGGTTGTCAAAGAATGGACTACTGTACTGCTAGATTCCTTTGGAGAATTTGCATGTAAAGATGAGAGGTAGGTATCAAGGTAATTGCTGCAGCCATCAAGCCTAGAGCTTGAAGAAACATTTTTACTGAGGGAGAAGATTGAGAAAGAATCTGTCTGACATACAATATCAAGGTAAAAACTCTGTTTTGTGGCAAAAGAGTGAGATGCTTGACTGTACCTAGATGAGCCCTATAAACTTCAAGACTTGCACTGGTTGAAGACGGAACTTTGAAAGATTTATTGTGATCCCCAGGAATTGAGATAATTGGAGTAAGTAATCCCTAGCTTTTACTAGGAAATGCATGGTTGGTGCAGACAGGAGCCATTCGTCCAGATACGGAAACACTCTGAAGCTGTGCAGCCTGAGATAAGCTGCTACCACTGCCATGCATTTGGTGAACACCCTGGGGGCTGTGGTAGACCAAAGGGCACAGCTCTGAACTGGTAGTGACTGGCTCCTAGCCAGAGGCATGGGTATCTTTGAGAGCACCTGTTCATTTTGATGTGACAGTATGCATCCAGAAGATCTATAGGGCACATCCAGTCCTCCTTCTGTAACAACAGCAGACTGGACTAAACCATGACCAGAATTTGGAATTCTTTACAAACTGATTCAGGTAACTGAGATCCAAAATAGGTTTCAGGTCCCCTGTTTTCTTTGGCACTACAAAAAAAACCTTGAGTAAAATCTGGCTCCTCTTTGGTCTGGTGAGACCTCTTGGATGAACCTTTTGTCTAGCAACTTTTGAATCTCTAGAGCTGCCAACTCAAGCTGATTGGGTGAAACATCAGGGAGATGTTTTCTTTTCAATGAGGGAAGTTGCAAAAAGGGAATGAAATATCCTCCAGATACGATCCTTTGAAACTATGTATCTTTTGTGATGGCTGTACAGGCTTTTGGGCACAAGGATAAGTGCCTCTCAACTGCCTCTAGAGAAGAAAGTACAGTTGTGTACACTTACCATAAATGTAGATGTTCGAGTGTATTCACTGTTGCAGTCATTACATTTGGGTAATCTGCTGGCAGGTTGCCCTCAGTCGGCCTGATTAACAAAGTCTTGGGTCCTGCGTCAGTTGCTGTCCCTTCTTCCATGACGTCAGGTCGTCAGGAGTATAAAACATGCAGCCGATGCCATTACCTCAGTTTTTCTTGCCCCAGATGTCAGGTGCCCCCAAATGGGGAGCAAAATATATATGTATAAATATATATATGTATATATATATATATATATATATATATATATATATATATATATATATATATATATATATATATATATATATATATATATATATATATATATGTGTATGTATACAAGTTAAAACACAAAAAAATATACCTCCAAACACAAGCAAATACACCAAAAAGGCTTTTAAGCATAGTAAAAGAAAGGAGAGGTATAGTAAGAGAAAAACAGGGGGCTGGAGTTTGGGTAACCAGGGCTGCAACAGTAAATACACTCAAACATCTACATTTATGGTAAGTGTACACAACTGTACTATGTGCTTCATGTTTCACTGTTGCAGTCATTACAATTGGGTAGAATCCTAAAGCTATGGTTTGGAGGATGGATTTATACAGCATTAGCAGCAACTATAAGGCCCTGCAAGACAGCAGTGGCAAAGTCAGCTCTGGATTTAGAGAAGAGACGTAAATGGTAATGTTTGGTGAACGTATGAACTGTGCTCCAGGTAGCAGCTTCTAGGATGTCTCTGGTAGGAACCCCTCTGAGAAAGGCTGCAGAAGTAGATGCAGCCCTGGTGGAATGAGATCTGATTCCCCTGGGGATAGGTTTACCATGGTGCATATAGCAGAAAAGAATACAATGGCTTATCCATTTGGAAATGGTCTGTTTTGAAATAGCCTTTCCCTCTGCCCCTCCAGCAAATGCCACCAATAGTTGTTCAGATTTTCTTAGAGATTTTGTCCTGTTTAAGTAGAATCTAAATTGTCTGTGTACATCCAATGAATGGAGAATCCGCTCACCCTTGTTCTGTGGATTGGGAAAGAAAGTTGGCAGATAAATGGTCTGATTAAGAGCCACACTGGATACCACCTTAGGCATGAAACATGGATTGGTCCTGAGAGCCACCCCTCCAGATGAAAAGTAATGAAAGGCTCCACTACCATAAGAGCCTGTAATTCTGAAATCCTTCTAGCTGAAGTGACTGCTAAAAGAAAAGCTTTTCCAGGAGAGAAATTTTAGGTCAGCAGTAGCAGCTGGCTCAAAAGGAGGGAGAGTGAGTTTTTCCAAAAAAAAAATTGAGGTCCCATGCAGGAATGGCTCTCTACTGGGAGGTCTTCATTTTTTGGCCCATCTGAGATACTGCTTTAGCAGAAGATGAGAGAAGAGGGGAGGTTCTGTGTTGTAATGAGCTGAAATGGCTGAGGCATGGATTTTTATGGAAGAAAAAGATAGGCCCTTGTGAAGCATCTCAGTTAAATATTGCAGTATCTGAGGAATATTGGGCATTGCTGTGCTTATTCCTTGTGATTGGTTCCAGGCACAGCATCTTTTCCATTTGTCAGCATAAGATTTTCTAGTGCTAGGCCTTCCAGCCTCCAAAATGACATCCATCATAGGTTTGTTGAGGGATGACAAGGGTGAAATTAGTTGATTAGCCATGCTGCAAGATTCAAGGTTTGGAGGTGAGTGTGCAGAATTTGGTAGTTCTTCTGAGACAGTAGGTAAGGTGTCTGAGGCAGGTGCCACGGAGGAAGGTGTGACACATTGCACTGGAGTGGGTACCAGTGTTGGTGAGGCCAGTCTGGAGCAATCAGAATCATTTTTGGTTTCTCCTGTCTGACTTTTAGTAGAACTTTGGAGAGCAGAGGCAGAGGGGGAAATGCAGAGACTGATAGGTTTTTCCAGCTGAATGATAGAGCATCCACTTTCCAAACTTTTTTGTGATGAATTCTTGTGCAGAATTTGTCCAACTGATAGTTCTGGGGTGAGGCAAAAAGATCTATGTCTGGACTCCCCCATTTGCGTGTCAACATGCTGAAAATTTGTGGTTCCAGTTTCCATTCGTGTGGGTCAATAAGATTTCTGCTTAGTTCATCTGCCAGAGTATTTAGCTTTCCTGGCAGGAATTTAGCTTGTAGTTGTATTTGGTAGGTCAAGGCCATGTTCCACAATGCTATGGCTAGTCTGCAAAGGGAGTAGGAATGTGTACCTCCCTGCTTGTTTATGTACCACATAACTGTGGTGTTGTCTGTCTTTATCATTAGTTGTCCTGGATGAAGGTAGTCCTTGAAGGCTGTCAGTGCATTCTGTACAGCTAGCATCTCTTTCTGATTGATATGTAGGTGCATTTGATTTGGGCTCGATTTTCCCTGAATGCACTTTCCTGCCAGATGAGCCCCCCAAGCATAGTCTGATGCATCTGTAGTTATGGTTTGTGCTGCAGGGGGTGGAGTGAATGGCAGTCCCTTGTTTTGGTGGCAGGCCTCTGTCCACCATAGGAGCTCTAGTTGCAGGCAACGTATGATAGGAATCATTGTTTCCTGGCTGTGACAATGTTGACTCCATAAACTTTTTAAGTACCACTAAAGTCTCCTCATATGCAGTCTTGCATACGGAATTATAAGAATGCAGGAGGCCATGAACCCCAAGGCTTGCAGAATTTGTGTTGCAGATAGCAGGATTTTTGTGGCCACCTGTTTGAAGTAAGTCCCCAATTGAATTTGCTTTTCTGGCATAAGGTAAGTCATATGGGCAGTTGTATTCAAGCTTGCAGCCAGGAATGTAATTTTTTGAGAGGGTACCAGTTGTGATTTATTTTTGTTTATGGTGTACCCTAGACAAGTTAGAACCCTTTTTACAAATGCCATATGCTTTAGAAGAATGTCCTTGTTTTCTGCCTGAATTAGACAATCGTTCAGGTATGGATATATTTGAATATTTCTTTGCTTGCAAAATGCAATTACTGGAGCCAGGCACTTTGTGAAGACCCTGGGTGCAGTAGATAAGCCAAAGGGCAGTGCTGAGAACTGGTAATGCAAGTAGCCTGCTTTGAAGTGGAGGTATCTTCTGCAAGATTCCCTGACTGGGATATGCAGGTAAGCCTCTTTTAAGTCTAGAGTTACCAACCAGGCATCTTTGCATAGCATAGGTAGTAACTGTTGAAGAGTCAGCATCTTGAATTTTTGAATGTCCAGAAATGTGTTTAGAGTGGATAAGTCCAGAACTGGACGTCATGATCTGTCTTTTCTGGGTACCAGGAAAAGTCTTGAATAGAAACCTTGTCCCTTTTTCTCTTCTGGTACTGGTTGAATAGCCCCCATGTTCATGAGGGACAGAACTTGTTTCTGGGCCTCTGCCCACTGATTTGGGGGCAGATCTGGCCATCCGTTTGGGATTGGCAATGTGTGGAAATGAAATCTGTATCCCTGGGATACTATATTTAAAACCCATTTGTCCTGGGTAATAAGTTGCCAGTTTTGTGCATGAAGTGCCAGTTTTCCCCCCAAAGGGGCGGCTAAAAGGTAAGTGCTTGGTAATTGTAGAGGGAAGTCATTGAGACTGTTTACCATAGGGAGGTGCCTTGTTGTTTCCAGATTTGGAGGTGGAGGCACCCCATTGTTTTGTTCTAAAAGTTCCTTGTGACCGACACCTGGAGCCTTTGGAATGTCTGGATTTGACTTGAGCGGCTCTCGAAGGGACTGGAAAGGACCAGTTTTTAGTACGCCAGTGCCTACTAAATCTTGGAGGTTGCACTTGTAAGAAATCTTTCAGTTTGCATAGATTTAGCTTTATCTTGCATCTTTTTTAACACTTCTTCAGCTTTATTACCAAAGAAACGGTCCTGTTGTAAAGGAGCATCCAACAATTTTGCTTTAACATGGTCAGGCAGAGTTTGCTCTTTGAGCCAAGCATGCTTTCTTAGCACAGATCCAGTTACAGCAGCCCTGCAAGAGGCCTCCAAGGAATCAAAACCACATTGCAAAGTATGTTTTCCAACTTGTTCAGCTGAATGTAATTTGTAATGTTGGTAATAAATCCTGCAAATCTTTATTTTCCACACAGTCAGATATTAACATCATTTTCTGTTTAAGTAGTCCGATGATATGCTGTTGATATTTAAGCATATGAAATTGACAGTTTAAAGCCTTGATTGCAAAGGTTGCAGACGTGTAAACCTTCTTACCCCATCTATCCAGCGCCCTGGAATCTCTATCAAAAGGGGTATGATTTTTAGCAGTAGAGGCCTTAATGCCCTTGGGACCCTGAGAAATGGTTTCAGGATCAGCAGAAGGATTTTTGAAAAGGAATTTGTGGGAGTCAGGAACCCTGTAGTATCTGTCTGGCTTACTAGGAGTCGGAGGCAGAGAATCAGGAGCCATACTAGATTCTGAAAAAACATCAACAATATCTAGAACATGAGGTACAGCCAAAGGCCTATGCTGAGGAAGAAGAAGAAAATCCCTAAGTCTCTCTTTAGATTTAGGGAAATCCTGACTTTCCCAGTGGAAATGTTCCCTTAAGGTATGTAAAGTTTCTCCAAAAGAGAAATCCTCAGGAGGAGAAGCAGAAGGAATGGAATCTTCTGCGTCAGAGTCCTCATAAGTAGGTATAGATAAATCCTGTTCAGTAGAAGAGTCAGAAGAAATAGAATCCTGATCAGAAGATTCATAATCAATGTCTTGCCTAGGCCTCTTAGCAGGAGAGGGTTGGCTACCCCTGATCAAGGTAATGCCATTTTGATCATTTGCTTTTTAGGCATAGGGGCCTGCACACGTGGCCCAAGAGTCAGTTTTTTAGACACAGAAGTAGATTTTGGTCTTAGTTTTGAAAATGGCGTCGGTTTAATATACAAATCTTTAGGCCTGAAAACACCCTCAGAAGCCGGTGCCTGCACAGTGGCTTCCAGATCCATCTAAGGTAGAGACATCCAAGGGTTCAATACTTAAAGCATCTTGCGGCATACTGGACTCCGAATGGGTCTCAGTAGAGGCCTGCAAATCAAAAGTAGCAAGCATCAGGGGCTGCGAAAGCTTCTCACTGAGTACCGGCAAACTAGCGACTGGCTTAGGAGAAGCGTCGTCGTCAGTTTTGGACCTCGACGGCCTGTCTCTGTCTTTTTCTTTGTGTTTTTTAGGTATTCCCGTAGTCTGATTGCTAACTGACGTCATTTCTGGATAGTTAAATCGTGAGCCAAAATATTCAGAAGCAAAAATATACTGACGTTTAATAGTGCGTTGATTAAATCTAGCACAAAACCGACAACAAGGTACGTTATGATCAGGGCCTAGACAAGGAATACAGTACAAATGAAAATCCTTATGAGATATTTGCTTCCCACAAGTAATGCAATTATTAACTTTTACTGACATCAGTAAGGAGCAAGAAAAAGTTTCCCCAATGGGATACTTAGCTTTTAGTTGAAGACTTTGGTTCTGAAACTCGAAAACGAAAAGTTCAGGTGTCGGCCGACTGGCACTTGCAAACTGCTTCTGTTTCGGGCACCACGCTGCAAGGAAGACTGATGTAATGGTGTCGGCTGCATGTTTTATACCCCTGACGACCTGACGTCATGGAAGAAGGGACAGCAACCGACGCAGACCCAAGACTTTGTTAATCAGGCCAACTGAGGGCAACCTGCCAGCAGATTACCCAAATGTAATGACTGCAACAGTGAAACAAGAAGAACATCAGCCAGGCAATCCTTTAAGAGCACTGAAAGGGTCTATCTGAGAATGAATCTTGGAACCCTTGATTTTGTGGACCCTTTGTCACATGGCCGGTGTCATCCATTATTATTTCTCCTCTACCTCTGGAAGAATAATTTCCATGTGAGTCTTGAAAAGGTCCTTGAGATCTCCAGAACCACATTTTCTTACCACCATGCTGATTCCTAGAAAAAGGTTTCTGCGGGTAGAAACGGATTCCCACGGCAGACAAGGTCTTTCCATCTTGCTCACTGCAGTAAAGTGTCTCTTTAATGGTAAGTCCAAAAAAAAAGATCCATCAAAGGAAGCAATGATGAATGACACTTTAAAGGGCTCTGCAAAATCACACAATTGCATCCAGGTCCTGATGACTGTGCCTGAACCTGCAACCCATGAAGAACCTTCAGCTGCAAAAGAGATTAACCTCATGAACCCATTAGATATAGATTGTACTGTGGACAGTAGGGAGGAATAAGTCTTCTCTTCCTTCACCGACCTGCACCCAAGGGTAGAGTAAGACATTTCCTTAATTAAGTCTCTCTGTAATCTAGTGAAGTGTGCCAGATAGTTTAGTGACCATAAGGCAAAGGTCACGGAGGTGTAAACTCACTTCCTGTACTTAATGCCTAGATTCTCTATTAGGGAGATGGACAGAGGAGCTCTATTCAGCCAGCTCCTTTTTGGTGGCTGTCATAACAACTATGGCATCTACAGGTATTCCCTTACTGTCTATCTTTAGGCACTCCAAGAATCTTATCCAGATGCCTTGGAATTGGTTTGATAGTGTCCGGTTCCTTTCATGCCTGGCAAGAGACAAGATCTATAAGCTCGTCCGTTGGGAGTGGTAACCCAAGACGCAGATGGACCAGACCCAAAGGCTTCTAGGAACACTGACTCCTCCTGGGAAGGGGTTTCAGAAGACCAACCACCTTAATGGCATAGGATTTCTAAAATGTCTCAGAAGAAGACATCTTCAGGTGGAGATCTAGGGGACTCTTCCACTTCATCAAAATTGGTGTCTTTCTAAGTGCCTCCTTTTGCACAACCTCTTTCAGGGGACCTCTTCAGTGTGGTGGTCTGGACAGGTATTGGAAGACATGAGGTGTTCCTCAATTGGAACTGCCTGGAAGCTCTTAATAACTTTCTGAGCCTGTGGAGTAGGATGAAGACACTCAGACACAGGATTTTTATTTTTATTTTATTTTACATTTGTTGACCGGGATATTCCGACTGGATACATGTCCATTTTCAGTGAAGGCCCAGGGAGAAAAGCTCCAAGGTACAAGCAATAAGAAATTACATGGTTTGAGATAAACACAGTTAACTTTTTATATACTCGTTATACAAGTGCAGAAAGTTGAGAATTCACAGGTAAAAGACCTATTGATTACACGTGGTTAAGTTGTAGAGTAGTTAGCACACCATCACAGGAAAGAGCTAGTCAGGTTTGGAACAAGGACATAACCAGTTTAATTTAAAATACTGTTTGAGATGCTTCTTAAAAAGACTTAGAGTGGGTTCTAGGGTGATGTCCACATAGAGTGAGTTCCAAATTTTACCTACAGAGTTGGCAAACAGAGAGACACCTGCTGAATTATTGGTTCTGACAGTTTGAACTAGCAATCTATTGAAGGAGTGCAGTGATCCGAGATTGAAGTACGGATTGATAATGTTTTTAAGTGCAGGAGTATTTTCAGGTTGGTTAAGTACTTTATATGCCATTATCAGTTGGTTGTACTGAATTAGTCTAGGCAATTCTAACCATCCTAGGCAGTTTATGTTGTTACAATGGTGTGTCCTGTAGGGCATCCCTGTGACAAATCTGGCAATGTAGTTGTAGCAGCTAGAAAGTTTATTGACGTCGGATTTGCTTAAATCAGTGAATAGAGGGGAGGAGTAGATAAGAGTCTAGAGTAGATGAGATCATGCAATGGCAATTATAGCTGGTGGGGTTAGGAAGGGTTTTATCTTGTATAGTGACCCACGTTTTTTATTGATGGTTTTGATAGTATGGTTGACATGCAAGTCAAATTTAAGGTTATTATCTACAACACCTAGGAGTTTTGTATAGGTGTCTGGGGAGATTGTGGTGCCATTATTAGATTTTATGGAAAAGGAGAATGCAGTCGACCTATTAGTAGGGGAGAAAAGTAATAACTTTGTTTTATTGAGGTTTAAGATCAGACGATGATCAGAGCGACCATTTTCAACAATGTTGAAGGTATTTTGAGATAATGTCTACAGATCTGTCTGAGATGTGGCAGAGCAGATCAGGGTGGAGTCATCTGCATATTGAATACAGTTTGCATCTGGGATGACAGTGTAGCGATCATTAATGAAAATGGAAAACAGAAGAGGTCCTAGTATAGAACCATGGGAACTCCCAGGGTATTGGGTAGGAGGCTAGATAGTTTATTTTGCCATAGAACAGCCTGTTGTCTACCACTCAGATAAGATTGAAACCACTGGAGAGCTTGATTATCTAAGCAAATTGTTTTCAGGGTGTGGATTAGTGGCTGCTGGTCAACCATATCAAAAGCCTTGTCAAGACTGAAGAAGAGGGCAGAAGATAGTTTATTATTTATGGTTAATGGCATTAGAGAAGGCAAGGAGGGCTGAGGTGGTGCTATGATGAGGTCAGAAGCCATGCTGAGAGTTGGTCAGGAGATTGTTCTGGATTAGATGGTGAAGTAGATGTCTGTGGATGCATTTTTCCATAATTTTAGCCAATGGTGACAGTATAGCTATGGGTCTGAAATCAGACGATTCAGTGGAGCTCCCACCTTTATGGAGTGGTATCACATGGGATACTTTCCAGAGAGAGGGAGTGATAGCTTCTGATATTGTACGATTGATTAGAATGGCAATGGGGTAAGCTATGGCATCAGCAGCTTTTTGCAGATACTCTGTGGGGAGAAGATCAGCAGATAGAGTAGTGGGTTTTAATTTTTTAATTAGGGCACAAACAAGTGATGTAGTGAATGGTTGTAGGCTAAAGGAGGGATGGGTACTCAGATCTGTGGACTTTGAGCTGGTGCAGCTTGGAGGTAGTTTGCTGGCTAGGGACTGAATAGTCTCTGTGAAGAAACTATTGAAGGTATTTGCTTCTGCCTCTGGTAGTTTATCATTATAGGCTGTGGGGGTTGGAGTGGTGGTTTGTCCTGGGTACAGGAGCTTGTTTATGCCTGCACTGAACTTTTGAGGGTTACTTTGATTTTTCTACTGTAGATGGCAGTAGAAGTTTCTTTTATCTAGTAAAATGGATTTTTTAGTCACATTCCTTAGCTGCTGATATTTAATTTGATCTAGGGGGGCTTTTGTGGTACGCCATAAAGCCCATGCTTTGTTTCTGCAGATAATTTTTGATTTTGTGTCTTTAGAAAGCCATAGCGCTACTTTTGTTTTAGTTCTAATGGTACGTGCGGGAGCATGAGAGTCTAGGATAGCAAGGAATTTGTTATTAAAGTAAGCAACAGCTTCATCTAAGGGCAAGTGTTTTAAGACTGACCAATTGCATGCTTTGATTTCTACTTGGAATTTGGCCAAGTTAAAGTTCTTATTGTTTCTTACTGTTCTAAGGGTGGACTGATGAGGGATAACAGCTTTGTGCCTAATTATATGAGTAAGAAGATGATCGCTTAGGTCATCGGGGAGGGTCCCTGACTTATACATTTCGGACTGACTGTTAATAAGTATCCAATCTGGTATATATTCTTTATGATTAAGCTTACCTATCCTGGTGGGGGTAGATATGGTCTGGGCAAATGCATAAAGGTTTACATGGGTGGTTGGTGAATCAGAGGAGCAAGAGTTCCAGTCTATGTTAAAGTCACCAAATATTATGGTTTCTTGAGGGCAGGTACTAGTTAACCAGTGGAGGATACATTCTAGAGTAGCTTCATTTTTCCCTGGGGGAATGTACATACAGACAATATTCATACATTTATTTTTATTAATTTGCAATTTGTTAATAAGAATGTCTGTGTTATTAACTTGGGGTGGTTGTAAAGGGTCACTAGTAACATTTAGTGTTGATTTATACAGTACAGCTACCCTGCCTCCCTTCCTTATAGTGTGGTCTAGCCTGAGTATGTTATACCCAGGTGGTAGTACTTCATTGTCTACAGTTGATGGTTTTAGCCAGGTTTTGGTTAGACAGAGTATGTCAGGGGATTAAACAGCCAAGAGGGCATGCAGTTCATGTACTTTGTTATTTATACTTCTAATGTTTAGGTGACAGGCCAGGAGAGAATTAGGGGGTCGATTGATTGAAAGTGTATCGGTGGGGTTAATAGTACAGGAGGTAGTATTATCAAGAGAGGATGGGCCACGGTTTGGGTGGATGTCACCATCCATTATTAGTTTATAGTGTAAGCTTATAATAAGCTTCAGGAATTTCTTTATTAGTTTTGTATAGTGTTTTGATTTGGAGCTAATATATTTGGCCCTAGTAGGTTGGTGATTTGTATTGGCTAAGGGGTTGGATATATGGCAACTTGTTAGGTGTCCCACCATATTGGGGAATGCTTGAGTCATGGTTTGGCTTTTTGGGTAATGAAATCCGAGGTGGTCCTGATTTTAATAAAAGGTGATGAAGTACGGAATAAGGCGTAGTAAAGAAAATAGCAACATTGTATAGGATGGTGACTTTGTGGGTTACAGTGACTATATTTCTTAAATGGTTTATCACCAGGGCGAGTACAGAGATAAGAAAAGGTAGTGGAGGAAGGGGTAGTGGAATTAATGAGTTAGCTAAAGCTAATTGGTTCTGAAATGTGGAGTGTGGTTTACTTGCTATAAATTTAGCACTACTGGGGGGGTGAGAATTTGGGGCAGGGTGGGGTGCGGAGCGAGCCCGAGTCCAGCGAGAGCAAGCAGAGCAGGGTTTAGCCCGACCACAAGGTTTCTTTGAGCATGAGATTATAAGGTAAGTAGAATAGGGTTTTAGAGTAAACTGTTTGTTTTTTTCTTTGGCTTTTTAGGGGTTAGAAATGCATTCTTTAAGGGTTAGAATCCTTATTTTATATTATGTCTATCCCCAATTTTATGCTAGTGAAGGGAGTCCTTGGTTTGTAACCACCAGAAATAACTTGGTATAAGCTACTGGGAATTAGTCAAATATTGTAATAAGTTTAGGGAGATCAATTTAAATGCAAGGGATGACCTAATAGCGCTGTAGACCCAGTTCAGCCTATAATGAGTTACAGTCAAGTGATTGTAAATATATTAACCTTTGCAAGGTTTTAGTTTGCCGTAGGACAATACAAGAGAGACTTTCAGATGGAATTCTGCAGGGTGGCATCCTTCTAGTATCGCAAGCGTTTCAGTAGGTCTGTTAGAAGGGGATAGCACATAGGGATGACATTAAATTAAGAAAAATATGAGTAGCTGAATAGTTAAAGACTTAGGAATAAAATGTTCCTTACACAAGGCAGCAGATATTACCAACAGTACCCGCTGTTTGCACTAAACTAGCACTATTGAAGACTAAAAGTGTGGTACTGCTGTAGCTTGGGCAGTGCACATTAGCTAACACAGAACCATCCTGTTCATATGCGGTTTAGAGTGTATTGTTAACGGTAATACAGTTTGTCTCAAGGCAGATTCAGAAGTCAGACAACTAATAGTTACACATTTAAATCCCAAAGTAATTTCAGATACAGATTAAGTCACCAGGCAGTTTCAGGTGGAAAACGACAGGCAAAAGCACTTCAGACGAAGTGACACCATTCAGGTTAGTCAGACAGAGAAATATTAGCTTCGCAGACACATTATGGTACTCTAGAGTGCTCAAACAAAGAAATACTGATTTTGCATGCAGATTACAGGATACTATAGCTTTTGACGTAGTACCATTAACTATTTAGACAGTAACTCGTAAAAATGTTAAAGTTCATGCCAGCAAACAAAATCAGTCATGTATAGCCCTTATCGCTATAGGTTTTAAATTGGTGTGGTCAACTATTTAGACATTAGCAGGTATAATGCTGCTTTCAAGCAAAAAAACAGAGCTAAATTATATATTACAGCAGAACACACGCAATTTCAGTTTCTTTCTCAATATAAGAACTTTACAACATTTAAATAAGGCAGTTCTTATTATAGGCTACAGTCCAGAAATGAATGGTTACTGATATAGTTAGATGATCAAAAAAATCAAACAATTACATACCACATGGGAGAGAGGCAGCCGACTGGGTCTAGGAGCACAGGGTGTTTGAAAATGACGACTCCAGTAGTTGGATATGAAACGTCGCATAAGTAGCTAGGCACGGGGAGGGGATTTCAGATGTGATAGGCTTAACCCGACCACAAGGTTTCTTTGAGCCTGACATTATAAGGTAAGTAGAGCAAGGTTTTAGAGTAAACTGTTCGTTTTTTGTTTTTCCTTTGGCTTTTTAGGGGTTAAAAATGCATTCTTTAAGGTTTAGAATCCTTATTTTATAGTATGTTTACCCCCAATTTTATGCTAGTGGAGGGAGTCCTTGGTTTGTAGCCACCAGAAATTACTTGGTATAAGCTACTGGAAATTAGCCAAATATTGTAATAAGTTTAGGGAGATTAATTTAAATGCAAGGGACGACCTAATAGTGCTGTAGACCCAGTTCGGCCTATAATGAGTTACAATAAAGTGATTGTAAATATATTAACCTTTGCAAGGTTTTAGTTTGCCATAGGACAATACAAGAGAGGCTTTCATTTGGGATTATGCAGGGTGGCATCCTTCTAGTATTGCAAGCCTTTCAGTAGGTGTGTTAGAAGGGGATAGCACCTTTGCAAGGTTTTAGTTTGCCATAGGACAATACAAGAAAGACTTTCAGCTAGGATTCTGCAGGGTGGTGTTCTTCTAGTATTGCAAGCCTTTCAGTAGGTCTATTATAAGGGGATAGCACCACATGGGAGGCAGGCAGCTGACTGGATCTAGTAGCACAGGATATGAAGAGGGAACAGGGATTAGATCCAAAGAGGTAATAGTCAAAGCAGCTCTCAGATGAGAGAAAACCCTCTCCAACTCCTCAAGCAAAGAGGGACCAGGAGAAGCCGAGGTCAATCTAACTGAAGCTGAAACTCTCAGATCAGATAAACTGGGGCCCTCCCCAACCCTTCGCTCTGAGGGAGGAATTGGAGCCAAGCTGTCTAGTGCCGAGGCTCTGAGGGGGAGCGACGGTTTCAAAAGCTTCAAAGTCGTGGTCATTACAAGGTTTTAGGTCTCCGAGACAAGCCCTGCTCAAAGGGAATTGGAGCTGAATGGATCAGGGAAGTAGTTGGAGTCAAAGACAGAACAGTCTTCAGATGTGATGGTTCGACTCTTGATGATCTTGGATCTGAGGGCTCCGAAAAAAAGGTCAGATCGGAGAAGGAGTAATGATGGTAGTGGCTTTGCAGCAGAGGAGACTTTGAAGTAGGAGGTATCAGATCTGAGGATTTTAGATCTGAGTGTTTGGGAACATTAGCCGAAGACTCTGATGTCAGAGCAGATTTGGGAGACCTGACAGGAGAGAACTTTCTATGCTCCCTGGGCTACCTGCATTTTGATTTCTGAAAAGGAGTTTGAGCTCCTGAAGTAGACACAGCAAAAGAAGGCACAGAAGCAGGGATAAGGCCTTTAAGCACTAATTTGTTGCATTGATCATTGATGGGTCTGGCACTGAAGCCAGCAGAAATAGTACAATAAATATCTATGTAAGAAAGGCCTGAACAATAAACGCACTCCCTGTGGTATCAGAGTTGGGTCTTGCATCCTGCTCAACTATACAGATTTTCACAGAATGTCCAGTACATTTGGTACTATACAGTACAGTATAGTCCAATACATTTGGTCTGTTTCTCATAAAATTGTGATTTTTCTGGCATATCATTGAGGACTGACGTCAGGAAATAATGGTACACATTTAAGTTTCAGACTTCATATCCTTTAGATAATTCATGCTAATGCATAACCTGTTATTCTATCCACTTTCTAAGTTTGTAAGAGCAATATTTAAAAAGTGACCCTATTTTTAGGCCTTTGTCCAGACTTCTGGCTCTAACAGGTTGAGTGGTATAGTATCTTGCACCCACAGGAAGGGCACTTTTTAAACCCAGTAGGCTTTTCAGCCACTCCTATGAACTATGCCTAATGGCAAAAGCCAGTGAAGACAGAGAATTTAACGAAAGTTGTTTTTTTTTTTTATTTTAATAAATACTAGATAGATTAAAGGAAAATTATATCAACAATGGTAATAGTACTACCTTACAGAGAAGGTAAATGAAAAAGAAAAAAAAATACCAATGGTAAGGAAGAATACCAAAGGATGGTGAAGAAAGTTACAAAAAAGATAAACCAGCTTAGCAGGTAAAGAGAGGATGCCATAAAAGGTGATAAACAAGAAAACGAAGTTAAACTGTAATGTTTTTACTCACCATCCCAAAAAACAAAACTGTTGCGCTAGAGAGAATGCAATCCTGACCAAATCTTTAGAGCAGCAAACGAGACGTGAGGTAATGCAGTAGTCAGGGGCATTAAGGCTAAAGGTAGGAGCTCAAGATTTGGATCCTAGAAAAGTACAGTTGTGTACCTACCATAAATGTAGATGTTCGAGTGTATTCACTGTTGCAGTCATTACACTTGGGTTATCCTGCTGGCAGGCGACCCGCAGTCGGCCAGAGTTCCAAAGTCTAGGTCCGGCGTCGGTTGCTGTCGCCTCTTCCCTGACGTCAGTGCACCAGGGGTATATAAGATGCAGCGGACGCCATTTTCTTCAGTTTTTCTTGCCCCAGATGTCAGGTGCCCCCAAACAGGTAGGCAATACATATTGCTAATAAAAGCATACAGTGAAATAAAAAACAAAACCTTCATCTACAAGCAAATACACCACATAGGTTGTATAGGATAGAAAGGTATAGATAAGTCCCAGCAAAGAAAGTGGGGATGGAGGGTGGGTAACCTGGACTGCAACAGTGAATACACTCAAACATCTACATTTATGGTAGGTACACAGCTGTACTATGTTCATCGTGTTTCACTGTTGCACTCATTACACTTGGATAGAATCCCAAAGCTGAGGTAGGGTGGCTGGGTCTAAATAGGATTAGGAGAGGCTACCAGGCCCTGCAGAATTGCAGTGGCAAAGCCTGCTCTGGATTTAGCATAGAGAGGTAAGTGGTAGTTTTTAGTGAAAGTGTGCACTGAACTCCAGGTTGCAGCCTCTAAAATGTCTTTGGTTGGTACTCCTCTGAGGAAGGCTGCTGAAGTGGCTGCTGCTCTGGTGGAATGTGGCCTAATGCCCTTAGGCACTGATTTGCCATGTTGTGAGTAGCAGAAGCGAAGCAGTGTTCTATCCATTTTGAAATAGTCTGCTTTGAGATAGGCTTTCCTTGTGATCCTGCAGCATAAGCTACAAACAGTTGCTCAGTTTTTCTGAAAGCTTTTGTTTTGTCCAAGTAGAATCGTAGCTGTCTGTGTATGTCCAATGTGTGCAGAAGTCTCTCCTCTTTATTCTGGGGATTTGGATAGAATGTTGGCAAATTAATTGTTTGGTTAAGAGCCACACTGGATACTACCTTTGGCATAAATGTAGGGTTTGTCCTTAGAGAGACCCTGTCCTGGTGAAAAATGATGAAAGGTTCCACTGCCACTAATGCCTGTAACTCTGAGACTCTTCTTGCTGAAGTTATTGCTAGGAGCAGAGCAGTTTTCCATAATAAGAATTTTATATCAGCTGTATTGGCTGGCTCAAACGGAGGCAGTGTGAGCTTTTCTAACACAAAATTGAGGTCCCAAGTAGGTATTGGTGCTTTTCTTGGGGGTCTTATGTTTTTTGCCCCTCTGAGGTACTGTTTCAGTACTGGATGCGAGAAAATAGGAGGTTCCGTATTGTAATGAGCTGAAATGGCAGAGGCATGGATCTTAATTGATGAGAAGGATAGGCCTTTGTCCAGCATCTCAGTTAGGTATTGTAAAATCTGAGGTATATTCGGAACAAGTGGTTCTAGTCCTTGTGCCTGGTTCCAAGCACAGAATCTCTTCCATTTTTCTGCATAAGATTTCCTAGTGCTGGGCCTTCTGGCTTCTAAAATTACCTCCATAACCGCCTTAGAGAGTGGTGTGGTCTGAGTGGCTATATAATTTGCCATGCAGCCAGATTTAAAGTTCGGAGTTGACTATGCAGAATCTGATTGTTGTGTTGAGTCAGAAGATGAGGAATTTGAGGTAAAGGCCAGGATGGGCCTTGAGACAAGCTCTTTAGGATTGGGTACCAGTACTGGCGTGGCCAGTCTGGGGCAATCAAGATAATTTTTGGCTTCTCTTGTCTGACTTTTAGGAGCACCTTTGGAAGAAGAGGTAGTGGAGGAAAGGCATAAACTGTCAGGGTTTTCCAGCTGAATGATAGAGCATCCACTTTCCAGGCTTGTGAGTGATAAGTTCTTGTGCAGAATCTCTATAGCTGGTAATTGTGAGGGGAGGCAAAAAGATCTATGTCTGGGCATCCCCATTTCCTTGTTATCATGTTGAAGACCTGTGGATTTAGTTTCCATTCGTGAGGATCCATGAGACTTCTGTTTAGTTCATCTGCCAGTGTATTTTTCGTTCCTGACAGGAATTGTGTCTGCAGATGTACTTGATAGGTCAGTGCTGTGTTCCACAAAGTCATGGTTTGCCTGCAGAGGGGGTAGGAATGTGTGCCAGGAAAGTATTTAGGATTGACAGGTCCAGTATTGGTCTCCAGGCTTTGTCCTTTCTGGGTACCAGAAAAAGTCTTGAGTAAAATCCTTGTCCCTGTTCTTGCTGTGGTACTCTTTGAAT
The DNA here is from genome assembly GCF_019279795.1 of Protopterus annectens. NCBI lineage: Eukaryota > Metazoa > Chordata > Ceratodontiformes > Protopteridae > Protopterus > Protopterus annectens. The sequence goes on along the minus strand of NC_056741.1, from coordinate 212,212,946 downwards.
AGCTCTCATGTCCATGAGAGCAGAAATTTGTTTTTGTGCCTCTGCCCATTGGTTTTGTGGCAGGTCCGGCATACCTTTTGATTTTGGAAGGGTGTGAAAGTGGAACCAGTAACTCTGAGAAACAATATTTAGTACCCACTTGTCCTGGGTGATCATGTGTCAGTTTTGTGAGCAATGTGCTAGCTTTCCCCCCTAAGGGTGCTGCCAAAAGTGAAGTGCTTGGAATTGGTAGAGGGAAGTCATTGGGACTGTTTCCTGTAAGGTTGCAATTTGTCTTCTCCTCCTTTGGGGGCTGAAGCACCCCACTGTTTAGGTCTGTATGTGCCTTAGGGCTGAGATCTGCCTCTTGGGCGTCTGTATCTGCCTCTTTGTGGCCTGTCTGACACCAGAAAGGACCAATTTTTTGAAGGCCAGTTTCTGCTAAACCTAGGTGGTTGTACCTGCAAGAAATATTTTACTGTCTGCATTGATTTTGCTTTATCCTCCATTTTCTTTAACACCTCTTCTGCCTTAACACCAAACAAAGTATGCTGTAATGGAGCATCCAATAATTTTACTTTAACATGTTCAGGTAAAGTTTGTTCTTTCAACCAAGCATGCCTTTGAATGACAGAGCCTGTAACTGCGGCTCTGCAAGAAGCCTCTAAAGAATCAAAACCACATTGCAGAGTATGCTTTCCCACTTGTTCAGCTGCATGCAATAAATCCTGCATTTCCTTATTGTCACGACATTCTGAGTTTGTAACCATTTTCTGTTTTAACAAAGACACGAGGTACTGTTGATATTTAAGCATGTGAAACTGGCAGTTTAAAGCCCTTACAGCTAAAGTAGCAGAAGTGTAAACTTTTTTTCCCCCATCTATCCAGAGCTCTGGAATCCCTATCAGGGGGGACAGGGTTTTTTGCAGTAGAAGCCTTAACCCCTTTGGGATCCTGAGAAATTGTTTCTGGGTCATGAGGAAGGTTTTTTATAAAGAAATTTATGAGAATCTGGGACCCTGTTGTACCTGTCTGGCTTGACTGGTGCAGGGGGTAAAGAATCAGGAGACAGACTGGATTCAGAGAAAACATCATCAACAATATCAAGCACAGGGGGGATAGCTAGGGGCCTGTGTTGAGGCAATAAAAGAAAATCTCTGAGCCTTTTCTTGGATTCTGAATAATCCTGGCTCTCCCAATGGAAATGCTCCCTCATGGTGTGTAAGGTTTCCCCAAAAGAATGATCCTCAGACGGAGAGGCAGAAGGTATAGCTTCTTCTGCATCAGAGTCCTCATAGGGAGGGAGAGAATATCTCTGATCTGAAGAGGAATCAGAAGAAATAGAAACCTGGTCAGAGGAGTCAAAGTCATAGTCAGTGTCTTGCCTAAGCCTTTTATCAGGAGGGGGATGGAAGCCCCTGATCAAAGTAATTAGGTCTTTGGCCATTTTAAGCATCTGTTTCTTTGGCATGGACTGTCCAGGAGAATGCTGTACTTGTTTCTTTGTCTTTAATGGTGTTTTTGACTTTGCCTCAGTTGCTGTAGTAGACTTAATAGTAAGCTGTGAAGGTCTGAAAACACCCTCACAAGCCGATGCCTGCTCAGCGGCTCCAGACCCATCTGAGGGAATAGTTTCCGCAGGCCCAATACCTTGAGTTTCCAGAGGCCTAGGTGTCTCCACGTGGGAATCGGATACGGCCTGTGGCTCTGAGGTAACGGGTGTCAGGGGCTGCGAAAGTGCCTCACTGAGAACCGGCGACTGGCCTAGAAGAGGCTTCGTCGTCGGTTTTGGACCTCGGATGCCTGTCTTTTTTCTTGTCTTTGCGTTTTTTATTAATTCCGGTCGTTGGTTGTTCCGACGGCATTATGTAATTAAACCTTTGGCCAAAGTAATGTAAAGCAAAATCAAACCGACGCTTAATAGTGCATTTGTTGAATCTAGCACAAAACCGACAACTAGTAACGTCGTGATCAGGGCCTAGGCAAGGAATACAGTAAGAATGAAAGTCCTTATGAGGTATTTGCTTCCCACAAGAAATACAATTGTTAACTTTTACTGACATCGGTCTGGAGCAAGAAAAAGTTTCCCCAACGGGGTACTTAGCTTATTGAAGACTTCGGTTCTGAAATTCGTTTTCGAAGATCTCAGGAGTCGGCCGACAGGCACTTGTGAACTGCTTTTGCTTCGGGCACCGCTCGGCAAGAAAGACTGGAGAAAATGGTGTCAGCTGCATCTTATATACCCCTGGCGCACTGACGTCAGGGAAGAAGCGAGAGCAACCGACGTCGGACCTACACTTTGGAACTCTGGCCGACTGCGGGTCGCCTGCCAGCAGGATAACCCAAGTGTAATGACTGCAACAGTAAAACACGATGAACATCTAGAGAAAGCGGCTGAGTCAGACTAAAGGCCCATTTGTTGAGAAATGAATGAAAATGACAACATCAGATATGCTAACTCCTAATCCTACTCATTGCTAAATCTGTTCAGCTTCAGCCTCCCAAAGGTAGGTGAGGCAAACAGTGTGGTCTCCCCCCCAACAAAGTTGGACTCACTACTGATCCTGTCAGCTACAGTCCAATAAGTCTTACCAGCATTATCTGTAAGCTAAAGGAGCACACAATTATGGAACTCATTAGCAAAGGTACTGGCAGCTTACATTTTCTGGACCCAAACCAATTTGTGTTTATAGGAGAAAAATCCTGCCCAGTAAACTCAGTAGACATCTTTAAATTCCCTGAGGCATTAGTTGGGAACATGTCAGTAGAAAATTCTTCTGTAGCAACATATAGAGTATTTTCTGAGGGACTGGGAAACCTCTGTGTTATACCACTGTAAACATTGGGACATTGTAGCAATTGTCTCAGAGAAAGAACCCCCCCTCCCCCCCAAACAGGGAGAATCAGACACTGAGGTCTCCTCTTGAGTCTGAATCAGAAATCTCAGAAAAAAACTGTATCCATCCCTCCATCTTCTTTTTTGGATTCAGAATCTTGGATCTCTTCAAGAAAAGAGGAACCCTTCTTTCTTTTACCAGAAACTACTTCACACAAAAAAAAGATTAATAGCCTGACTTAAACCTTGATCTAGACCCAGCAAACTACTACTACTACTATCGAAAGAAAACAGATACATGCTTGGATTTCTGATTCTTTCTGACAGGAAAATGGGGCCAGCCGTTACTAATGGCAACAGCTGCTTCTCCAGGGATGGGCACAGCATTCTGACACAACAAGGAAACCTTCCCTGTTCCCTCTCTGAGGACCAGCAAGAGTGGCTCTCCCTTGACAACTGAGGGAACCCCTGGCCCACAGTGGCAGTAGATGCATTAGAGGAATCCAGGGTAAAAGGTGATTGGTCTGAGGTATAACAAATGGTAACAGCACAGTCACCTACCTGTGGCTGAGGCAAACTGCTAGCCTGATGTAGTGGCAAAGGTTGTTTGCTTAGCTTTTTTCTTTTTATAGTTGGAAGAAGGACCAACTGTGGAACCAGTAGTCTGTTCCATGGTCAAGCCGAAAATGGTGACTCTTTCCCGAAGAAGACAAGCAGCTGTTAGCGGTAAACACTACCAGTCCACAAAGTTACTTTCTGACAGAAAAAAAACACAGTAAAAAGCACTTAAAACACTATACCAGCTCCACAAAATAAAAATTTTAAACACAAATTCTCCAAAGAAAAAATATTTCAGTTACTTTACATCACTTTTAAACTGACAGAAAAATGAGTGCTCCACTCAAAAATACATTAGAGTTTCAAGATAGTCTGTTAAAACACGACATTCTTAGATTTAAAACAACCTTCTTGAACAGGAAAGTAGTAAAATATCAACAAAATTAAAAATGGAAGTTCTCCCCAAATGGAACTTATCTTCCCAGCAAAGGAAAGCACAAGTTGTTGTTGGTTTTAGAAAGAATACAGGGAGAATAACAGATTGGATAAAGGTAAACTCCAAAACCACTGTGGTATAAAAGAAGGATTTGTTCTCAAAAACATGTGTCTGTGATAAAATAAGCTAAAGTTGGCTCACCATAGGAACTTGCAATTAAAGACAGGCTTCTTGCAGAAGTCAGAGCAAAGCAAATTTCGTTTTTCCAAATAAGAGTTTCAAAATAGCCCAATGAGCTGTTTCAAAAGGAGTAAATGTTAGTTTTTTACACACAAAGTTGAAATCCCAAGGAGGAGACACCTGTTTTCTAGGCAGACTGAAAAGTAATTCCCATTTTAAAAACTGAGATGAAAACAGTAGAAGGGGGCAAACAAACAGAAATGGCTAAAAGATGAAACTTGACAGATAAGTAAGACTGTCAGGACAAGAACTCACATAATTATCTATAACTAGTGGCAACTGGGCCTAAAAAGGTCCCAGTTTTTATATGGCATCAGCTAGAAAATCTTCTTATCCATGCCTTATTTTCTAGTAGCAGGTATTTTGCCTCCTTTAGTACCTCCTCAGAAAACCAAATTGCCTAAAAGATCTCAAAACTGAAAGTCCAGACAGTCATTAGAAGTACGTACAGGTTGGGGTGTATCAAGCACCTCTTGCTTATGTGAATAAATACAGAAAGTGGGGAGTCTGTGGTAATTGACTAAGCCCATTTCATATTTAAAGAGAACCACAGATGCTTGGGTCGAAAGGGAATCACCACCACTATCCTTGGGGAGTCCTTCTGGAATTTTCCAAAAATGCTTAGTATCAGTGGACAGGGTGGAAAAGCATAAAAGAACATCCTTGTCCATGGGAAAAAGAAGGCATCTGTATTAAAAGCCTGTTCCACAGAATCATGTAGCAGAATTTCTTTAACTGCCTGTTTTGAAAGGAGACAAACAGAACTGTTTGAGATATTCCCCACAGCTGGATATGTTTCTGGAAAATTCTCGGTAGTAGTTCCCATTGATGAGGGTCTGTTCTAGTCCTAATCAGCTTGCATGCCGTAATGTAAGTAGCTTGAAGTGTCAAATGAGCTGAGATGCTACCTCAAAGATAGTCATAACAATTGTGCAAAGGTAATAAGATGTGCTAATTTGCACAAGTCCTGGGGACCAAAGATGATTTAAGGCATAAACAGCTGCCAAAATCTCTGAAATTTATCAGCTTTTTTCTGTCCTTCTTGTTCCACAAACATTTCACTTTCAACTCTTTTGATATAATCTCTCAAACAGTCTAAAGCATGGATTATGACAGACTGAAATGGAGGTAGAAGGGAGAAGGGGAGCCCTTGACTGAAAGATATTCAGTCTGCCCACCAATGTAACACCCTTCTTACAAATTCCAGCACTGGAATCTGAAAAGATAAAAAAGTGCAGATGGCTGAGGCTAGACTGACTAGAAGTAAAACTGAAATCTTCTCATGTAAAGTGCAGTCCGGGGGATCACTATACTCAATGAGGTCATGAAGTCCAGAACCCTAAGATATTTATAGGCAGAAGACAGTGTCTGGCTTGGCAAAATCAAGGAGTTTTTTTTTATATACCCAAGTTATTAGTAATAAGGAAAATATGGCCAGTGCAACACCAGAATGCTAAATGAAAACAGGGAGAAGAAATTAATACAACTTAAGAAAAAGAGAGGTGAAATTGGGGAGGCTAAAAAGTTTAAAAAAGAGCAAAAAACAATTTGACTGAAACAGACAGGAGGTTAAATGGATGATATGAGGAAAGAATAACTAAAGATATATCAAGAAGAGCAAAACAAACTTGCCATAAGGATAATGAAATCTACATCTTAGAATAGGGCTGTTTCTCTTATGCCCAAATTTACAATGTGATAAAAGATATCTGGAGGGGAAATCTGCACACAGAACATTAGGAGTAAAGATATTGGGGCTGTTATCTTTTGAAGACTTCAGATGTCAAGCTTCCAAATGCCTGACGGCATTAGCCCTGCTGTTAACGAGGAGGAACTTTCTTAGATTAGCTGGTTAAGATTTCTTAATCAAACCAAATTAGGATTAGATGTCTAATCATAGAGAATAAACTGCAGTTAAGTCAAAGGCACTGAAAAATTGGACATATACAGAAGCATGATGTAATACTGAGCTTCTTGCATACATGAATGGTTAGAAAGAAAATCAGAATATTTAAAAGAGTGGCTTCAAGTAAAATGTGGTTATCTTCCTGAACTCAGAAAATTTCCTCAATATTTTACTTGAGAAAATGCATATAAAGGCTAACTCAATCTGAATTTTCCCAGAAAAAAGGTCCCTAGTGAAATGTGACTTTTCAGGCAAGAATATTTCATTATCATATTGATAGTCATGAAACTAAGCATCACACGGGTATTTTATCTTTTCTTTAGAAATTAAAAATGCCTTCCAAGTAATTTTGAAAGGTTTTAATCTTGTTAGTACAAGTCAAGAACAGATAAATGTCATTTGATGATGTATCCAAAGGCAGTAACAGGATTTAGACTAGTTGACAGTCTGGCTAGTATCGTCAGTGACCCATATACATCATCAATGATGATGACTGTGCATAGGCATTAGTTATTAGTTTGATTATAGCAACTTCTGCGCCAATCTCTTCCAATAAGGGTCACTCTAGAAAGTGATGCAGAAGATAATTGCAATAAACTTCACAGGTGCAAGGCACACGCAGAAAGAAGTGAGACAGACTGTCTGTGCATTGAGGTTGTAGTATTTGAAACTGGATTATCATTGCTTCTGAATCCATAGTTTCTATCACACAGGCACTAGTAAAATTCATTTTGTGCCATACTTGCAGTGGTAAATTCATAAATGTTATAATACAAGATTATTCTGAACAGTCATCTGGGTGGCACAGGGAGTAAAAACCTAGCCATGATTCAGAGAACCAGAATTAATCAATGACCTGGACAATGATAATTTGAATGGGGAGATGGGAATGAGCAGCCAATATTAGCTCACTCATCTTAGGAAAGAGGGATGACCACTTGATATGCAATGATGCTGATCTTTCCCCCTCCTCCAGCAGAGGCCAGTTGGCACAGCAGTGCAGCACAAGGAACTAAGGATGAGCACTTAGCAAGCAACATATCTGCAAGCTGTAAAAGGCACTGGGCATGTGAAGCAGCACACATGCATGTTGAGGGCTTGTACTGTAGTAGTTCTACATATCTTGGCTAATACAAGAGTAATAAGAGCTGAGATAAGCAGGAAACCCTGATGGTTACATGGATGATGGCATCTTTTAGTGACCAAAGTTTGTGGGACTGGAGGAGCTGAAAGATGGCAAGCAATGGGGAAAAATGTCCTAGTAAAAATAACTCTGAACAGGTATATTAGACAACTCCAATGAAAAATTATTGCTTCTTGGTGAGATTTGTGATCATTTGCTTATTTCTAATGTGAAAGCAATTTTAACATGTTTTAAGAAATATACCCAATAGTAATTTCACGACATGGGAAAAATACCTCTGCATAGTTTTTATCCTTATTCTGACTCAACATCCAAAACTCCGGCTGGTCAATCTGAAACACAAAATGATACATATGAAGCAAAACAATACACGTATACTGACAATACTAGTTTAGAGAACAATAAACAAAAATGTCAATTTACAACCAGACAATTCGTAACAAAGTTTCTACAGTCAATGCAGAACAGTTCTTTCTCTGGGTTTTAATTTTACACCTCAGAACTTACAAGTTAAAGTTTAAGTATTTGGACAGAAGCACTGCATAAATAAAATAGTTAAAACAGAAAAAAAACAGCAATAATTATTTAACTGCCTAAACCCACGCAGAAAAAACAACAATGATAAAACATATAAATGGATAAGTAATTAGAAGTATAAACTCAATAAAATCAGTAATAAAAGGAGAAAAATATCTAAAACAAATACAGTAACATAGTGAAATTAGCTAGCAATATGAACAACTATTGGGGTACATGAGACACTTTGGTCAGCCATTGAATACACTAGAACAATAAACAGCAATCATTATTAACAAGTTGGGTCTCCTGGCACTCTGGATTGGATTATGCATACAATTAAATTTATGTAGTTACCATAATGATAGATCTGTGTTGTCTGGTTTTGTACGTCCTCAGTGGATGGGTCTTCAAAGCTGACCTCAGATCATTCTTCGGCCACTCTAGATTTTAGGATTCAAAGCTCTGTCTTCTCCTCTTATCCATAATCCCCTCCTATCCACAAGATTACCTCAGATCAAGTTTGCCCACAACTCTACAAAGAGTGCAAACTCATCTCTAACAAACAGAATCCTGAGTATAATCATTCATTTATATTCTTATCTGGAGCTTATGGAGCATGTGAAAAAGACCCGGTGATAGGTCTGACCATTATATCAAAAACCAGGAAAGAAATTAACTTCTCATTTATGGATGAGGTAAGGAGGACAGGAAGTCAAGGAAGGACAAAAGCAAACAAAACAAATCTATTGTTATGGTAAGTATATAACTTTCATATCTAATGTTGTCTCTTCTGTCCGTTCCTCAATGGATGGGACACAGACTCCAGCTAGAGATCTCTAAGATGATCTCATAGAAGGATATTCTGAAGGATGGTTGAACCAAAAGCAGTTTTACTTCTGAAGAGCAAGTCCAATTTTAGTGATAAATGAAACCATGAAGATTTGACCAGGTGGCAGCTGCACAAATATCATCAACAGATGTTCTTGAAAAGAAAGCAGTGGAAGTGGACACAGATCTGGTTGAATGGGCTTCTCCTTGTACATGAAAGATACAGTCAGACAGCTATCTTGATAAAGATATTTTGAAGGCTCCTTGTCCCAGTTAGGCTTTGGAGAAGGAGACATACAGTTGATCAGAATTTCTAAAATTTTTGGTACTGTGAAGATAGAAATGGAATTGACAATGCACATCCAGCAAGTGTAACATATAGTCCCCTTAACTGGAAAAATTAAGGAAGAAAACAGAAGATGGATTGGTTTAATAAAGTTTCAGTCACAACTTTTGGAAAAAAAAAGAAGTTATGTCTTACCATAATATTCCATCTGTGTTGCTAATCTTCACTAATCCTTGACTGTGGGCTCGGTTCCGAGCCTCGGAACTGATTCGGCCATTATTCCAGCTTGTGCCTTCAAAATCTGTCAAGTTAAGCTCTACCCACAATGCTCCTCAACAAATCACCTCAGATCAACTTTGCAAAGGATATTAACAGACCAGAAGAATATGTAATATGAGGCTATACCTGAGTCAATATTATACAGGCCAGTCTTTGAGAAGATACGATCCACCAAGAGTTATAAAGGCAAGGGGAAGGAGCGGGGATGTCAAGGATTAGTGAAGATCAACAACACAGATGGAACGTTATGGTAAAATATAACTTCTTTATCTGATGTTGTCAATCTTCACATAATCCTTGACTGTGGGACAGAGTCCTTAGCTACTTGAATCTTGGGAGGTCTCATGGAAGAATATTCCTGAGTACCATTGACCATAAAATGCATGACCCCTAGAGATCAGGTCTAATTTGTAATGCATAATAAAGGTGTGAGGAGATGCCCAGGTTGCTGCTGCAAAAATATCATCTAAAGAAGCTTTACCATGAAATACTGTAGATGCTGCTATAGCTCTTGTTGAATGAGCCTTAACAGGTCCTGGTGGACGGATGCCTTTTTTGTCATAAGCAAAGGTAATACAGTCTTTAAACCATTTAGCCACAGTGACTTTAGACAGTGGTCTTCCTAACATAACTGAAGAAAAGGAAACAAATAGCTGGTCAGATTTTCTTATATCTTTAGTTCTGTGAAGGTAGAAATGCAACTGTCTGTGAACATCAAGTAAATGTAGACAGTACTCTCCTTTGTTATAAAAACTGGGAAAAAAAGACAGGGAGATGTAAAACCTGACTGATGTTTGACTTAGAAACAACCTTAGGAAAAAAAGGAGGGATTCGTCCAAAGGGAGACCCTATCTTTATGAAAGACTAAGTAGGGAGATTTGCATGATAAAACTTGTATTTCAGATATTCTCCTGGCAGAGGTAATGGCTATAGAAAATAGAGTTTTCCAAGACAAGAATTTTATGTAACAATTGGCTGATGGCTCAAAAGGGGGAGAAATTAGAGCCTGTAGAACCAAATTCAAATCCCAAGGTGCAGAAGGTTCCTTGCACAGCGGTCTAAGCATTTAAGTTCACTTCAAAAAGGCATTACAAAGTTTATGAGACATAAGGGATGAGCCATTGCACATGACATGGAAGTTAGAAATAGCAGCCAGATGCACAGCTGAAGCACCTGCCTCAAAGAGTAAAGTCAAAATGTGTAAAACTTTATCAACTGGTGCTGAGTAAGGATCAGTAAGGATATGGATTACAGTCTAGTGATCATCTGGTAAATTTCTGCCACTTGCCGTGGTACAGTTTTCTAGTTCAAGGTTTATGGTGGGCTAGAACAATGTGTTGGACTGGGGAAGACAGGGAGGGATGCCTACCTATCATGGGAACTGGAAAAGCCATGCAGTGAGCTTGAGATGCTGTATGTTCAGCTGAACCAGTCCTTCTGGGTGGGACAGTAGGTCTGGAACTGGGTCCAGTATCCATGATTTCCAAAGTAGATGAGACCATAGGAAGGGAAACCAGACCTGTCAAGGCCAGAACAGGGCGATGAGAATTATTCTGTTTTTCAACCCGTTGGCTTTCTATAGAAATTGAGATATCAGTGAAATTGGAGGAAAGGCTTACAATAGAATGGGTGGCCAATCGTGGAGAAGAGACTCTCTGGGTAACTCCCCAGGGGGGAGGATCAGGGCAAAGTAACTGCTGCACTTGTTGTTCAGAGGGGAGGTGAAGAGGTCGCAGCAAGGTTGACCCCCAAAGGTGGAATTCTTAGTCCACCACCACTGGATTGAGAGACCACTCATGAGGCAGGAGAATGGTTCTGCTCAGTTTGTCCACTATCATGTTGAAGTTCCCTGGAATGTATGTTGCCATTAGAAAGTGGTCGGACGAAATTGCCTACTGCCATACTCTGAGCACTTCTTGACAAAGAGGGTATGATCTGGTTCCCCCTTGCTTGTTAATGTACCAGACTGTTGACATGTTGTCTGTTTGAATTGCAATCGTTCCCAAAGGCAGAGCATCTTGAAATGCCTGCAATGCTAAGAGCACTGTCCTCATCTCTAGAACACTGATATGCAAATTGGCCTGTAGTTGGGACCACGTGCCTTGGACTGTCTTTCCCAGATAATGCCCCCCCCCCCCAATCTGGGATGCATCTGTGGCCACTACTGCTTGGGGTTGCAAAAGGGTAAAAGGTCGGCCCAACAAAATTTATTCTGACTGCAGCCATCAATTCAGGTCTTCTTTGCATTGATTGGTGATCATAACAAGAAAGGACATTGGTTGATTCAATGGGGAAAATTGGGAGGCTAAAAGCCATTGAAGGATTCACATGTGATACCTGGCTAGAGGAACTAGAGTGATGAAGGCTGCCATTGACCCTAGAGCCTGTAAAATTACCTTCGCTGACACTTTTCGAAATGATCTTGTGACTTGTGATCTGATCCTTTGGAGCCTTTCTAGGGGAAGGATTGCAATGCCGGTGAATGTGTTTACAGCATTTCTGATGAATTCTAGCTGTTGGGATGGTTCTAAATGGAACTTTTCATAATTTACCAATATTCCTAATGTGGAAGAAAGATGTAGAGTATAATCCTTTGCCTTTAGAAGTTGAAGCTTGGTGGGAGCAGTAAGAAGCCAGTCATCTAAATATGGAAACACTCAGAACCCAAGCAGTCTGAGGTGGGCTGTTACCACTGCCATGCATTTGGTGAACACCCTGAGGGCTGTGGTGAGATCAAAGGGCAGGGCTCTGAACTGGTAGTGACTGGACCCTAGCTGGAACTGCAGGAATCGCCTGGACCATTTGTCCATTTTTATATGGTAACATGCATCCTGGAGATCTATGGAGCACATCCAATTGTCTTTTTCCAAGAAAGGAAGTACAGGCTGGACCATGACCATCCAGAATTTAGTTTGTTGAACCGATATTTTTAAATGGCTGACACCTAAAATTGATCTCCAGTCCCCCTGTTTTCTTTGGCACTAAAAATAATCGAGTAATTTCTGGATCCTATCTGGCCTGGTAGGACTGTTTGGATGACTCTTTTTTCGAGCAGTTTTTGGATTTCTAAAACTGCTGCCTCCCTGTGACTGGGTGGAATGTCTGGGATTTTCCTTGGACTTTTTGGATTTTCTAAAAAGGGGATTTTGTGGCCTCTGGTAACAATCCTCTGCACCCATATTTCCGATCTTACTGTCAGCCAGTCAGACTGATGCAAGGATAATTGACCTCCGAATGCCTCCAGAGGAAGGCAAACAGGCCTCCTTTTAGGAGCACTGATAGGAGTTTCCAGGGAAAGAGTCCATGGAGCCCTGGTTCTGTGGACCATTTTTGCCTCTGGAATGGCGTCTTCCATTATTACTTCTCCCTATGCCCCAGGGGAAGTCATTACCACGTGAGTCCTGGAAAGGACTTTTTGAACAATAGTCTCCCACTTCTTTGGTTCCTGGAATAGGGCCGTTGAGGAGTGGAGAAGCATACATCCATGGCAGAAAGGGTCTTTCTGTCTTTCTCACATCTGGCTAATGTCTCTTTAAGCTTGGGACCAAACAGGGAAGTTCGTCGAATGGAGCATTGATGAAAGAAGACTTAAATGGCTCTGCAAAATCGCATAGGCACATCCAGGTGTGTCTCCTGATCGCTACGCCTGAACCCGCTGCTCTTGTCTTCCCTTCGACAGCATGAGCAACTTACCTCCTGGGCAAGTTAGAGATAGATTCCAAGGTGGCAACCTGAGAAGCTATTTTCTCTCGAACTCCCTCAGCTACTGCTCCTGAAACAGTATCTGATAGCTCTTTAATCAGATCTCTTTGAAGCCTGCTAAATGTGCCATGTAGTTCAAAGACCTGAGGGTGAAGGTCGATGATGTGTAAACATACTTCCCAAATCTATCCATCATCCTAGACTCCTTGTTAGGAGGATGGATAGAAGGATTTTCATCAACAAGTTCCTTCTTGGTGGCTGCTGCTACTACCATGGCATCTACTGGAGTACCCTTGGCCCACTGTTGCTGATCTTTAGAAGCAGAAAGAATAGAGTCAGGTCTTTTTGGGACTGGCTCGATGGAGTCAGGTAACTTCCAAGCCCGCATAGTGATCAACTTAATATGATCGTCAGTGGGCTGTGAGATCCAAGAAGTAGAAGGTTGGGCATGAAAAGCCTCTAGTATAAACCGATTTCTCTGAAGAAGGTTGGATGGAAGTCCAGCCACCTCTCTGTTTAAGGATTTCTAGGATGCCCCTAAAGGAAATATCTTCAAGGGGTGACTTGGGGGTAACCTTCCCCCTCATCGAAATCGGTATCTTCTGTGAAGGACTCTTCATAGGGGTTCAAGTGCTTCCACTTGCACTTCTTCTTTGAAGTTACCTCTTCAGTGGGGTGCTCCAGAGAGGTAGCTGAAGATGCCAGAACCACAGTGCTCGGGTCCTGAGACTTCTGTGTCCTCTGTCTCAGGGAAGAGACTGAAGAAAGCTCCGGTCAAGGGGATGGGCAAGAGGATTTGTGCGAGAGGAAAGGCACAGACTGTTTGTCTACCATGGACAAGGCTCTATCCATGGCCTGGGAGGCAGGCCCACCCATACAGAGATGGGAGCCCAGAATGGAACTAGACTCCATTACAACTGTGGTCCCACCCTGCACCTAGGAGGCCGCTTCCAAAGTCAAAGCCAGGGTCAACCTTACATATGTGGAAGCAATGACAGCATGGAAGGCAAACCCTGCCCCTCAGAATTGGCAACAAATCCTCAAACCCGGGAGTTCTCTGGATCTGACACACTGGCAGGACTCAGGGTAACTATCGGTGTCAGAGAAGGAGCTCTAACCATCACCAAAACAGTTGAAGCCAGAAAGGTTGGCACGAGGGGCTCCAAAAGCTCAACTGGAATCGAAGGAGGAACTAACAATGGTGTGGAGGAAGGTAAGGTTCCAGAGCTAACCTTGTTAGGAACTGTGGAAGGAGTCCCCTCGCCATAAGGAGCTGATCCACCAGTCTCATAATATCAGATTCAGATAGACTCTTGGTGGGTCGAATCGAGGACTGTGATGGAGACCTTGATGGACATCTCTCCAAACAGGGGCTAGGAGGACAGTCAGCAAGTGGATCAATAGCAGGTGAGTATCTGGATCTTGGGACATAAATGACTGAAGTAGTCTTCGGTTCCATGGATTTAGTTGGTACCAAAGATGAGGTGTCTAAGGTTGATGTCAGTACCAATGTAATTGGATGGGATGATGAAGTGCTTGGAGTTGAAGAAGTCCCAGTAGCAGACACCACTGATGCCGTAGACTGGCTAGCTTGAATTACCGGTTCCGAAGGAGTTGTTGGAACCATAGGAGTCTTTGTGATTTTAGTTGGTGGTTCCAACGATATTGTCAGCACCGTCTGAGTCCATTTCTTGAAAGATGCCAAAGATGATGCACTTGAATCTGTTCTGAGACTAGATATAGCCTCTTCAAAATCAGATTTAAGGAGACCCTTTAAGCTTAACTTATTTTTACAATCTGTCAATGCCCTGTGGTTGAAGCCATGACAGATCATACAATCTTCTTGAAGATAGACCACACCAAGACAATACACACACACACAGTGTGTCCATCTGAGTTTGGCATTTTTCTGTCACATTTATGGCACCTCTTGAACCCAGAGGTGTTTTTTGAGTTTTGTCAGCCATTGACAAAAAAAGGTAATGACTACAAATCACATGTACATTCACAGACACACCAGAAAATGACAGGACAGAACACAGCTCTCTATCTCTCTTTTTTGTTTGAGAATAGAAAAGGAAAAAGAAGGATGGGGATAACGGCATGTAAGATTACTTGAAGGTAAAAAGGAAAAGGTACCAACAATGATACTCGAGAAACTACCAAAGGTAGAAATAGGGAAAAAGGCACACTTACATGATGTATAGAGTATCTAAAGAGGAGCGGGTAGGACATGCAAGAAGATTAGAAGAATTTAGAAGAAAAAAGATATAAAATAAGACTTACAGTAAGCTATTGCCTGAGAGTTCAGATAGAACGTGTCTGGCTCTACAAAGCGGCAAACAAGATCTGAGCTGATCTGGTGATGAGCACTGCCAGTAGAACTTAGCTCGAGGGATTTAGAAGGCATGAGGTGGAATAACAGCCAAATCAGTTTTTGAGGCTTGGAACCAAGCCCACAGTCAATGATTATGTGATGACTGACAACATCAGATTTATTTTTTATGTATTTACCATAACTTGGTATCTGTGTTGTCCACTTCTTATTTTGCTTCACTAATGGGTTACGGATCTAATCCTTGGATCCGACTCGGCCATCTTCTACAGACTTCAGCTTCCAGGCTAGAGTTCCTCCCTTACCCATAATCCTCTGCCCTTAGCTCAACCTTCTCAGATCGAGTTTGATGCCCCTTACAGAAAGGAGACAGAAGAAAAAGGAATCAAGGGCTCAACCTGGAATGTAAATTCCAACCAAAGCTTTTCCAGATCCTCTAGAACCAGTGTTTTTGGAGAGGGAAGGCTGGATGGGAAGGTGAAGCAGAATGAGAAGAGGACAACACAGATACAAAGTTGTGGTAAGTACACAACTAATAAATTTAATGTTGTCCTTATTATTCTGCTTCACTAATGGGTCAGAGTCCCCAGCTACATGATTTCCTGAGTGGCCTCAAAGAAGGATATGTCGGAGCACCGAGGAGCCAAAGGTCATTCTACTCCTGGAAACCATGTCCAACTTATAATAGGTCACAAAGTTATGAAACTTGGACCAGGTAGCTGCAGCACAAATGTCATCAAAAGGAATTCTGGACGAAAAACCTGCCGACACAGCTATGGATCTTGCTGAATGGGCTTTTGGAAGGCTAGGCAACTTAAAACCCATTTTTCTCATAAACAAAAGATATGCAACTGGTTATCCACTCTGCTACTGTCCCTTCTGAAACTGCTTGACCTTTACAGTTAGACGAAAAGGAGACAAACAACTGCTCTGATTCCTGAACTGCTTTGTTTTATGAAGGTATTAACGTAACTGCCTGAACATCCAAGGAATGTAACATATATTCTCCTTTGTTAGAACAGCTAGGAAAGAACACTGGTAACTGAATGCACTGATTTATATTAGATTCTGTAGCTACTTCTGGCATGAATGAAGGATTGGTAAGAACAGAAATCCTATCCTTGTGAAAAAATATAAGGAGGCTTGGACAAAAGTGTCTGCAATTTAGAAACTCTTTTTTTCTGAGGCAATAACAACAAGTACAGCAGACTTCCAGGATAAAAATTTCAAGTCACGATCATTAACTGTTTCAAAGGGTCTTTGGGTCAAGGCTTGCAGGATGACACTCAGATCCCATAGAGGAGTTGGGTCCTTAATCAGAGGTCTAAGAAGAAAAATACCTTTCATAAAGGCTTTACATAACCTGGCTGAAGCAATAGACCTGAAAGGTAAACCTGAATGGAAACTGGATATGGCCACTAACTGGAGCTTAACGGTCGCAAAACCTGAACTTTCTTGAAACAAATGCTCCAGAAAGGAAAGGACTGAAGAGACAGGTGCTGAAAAGGGATCAGTGTGATTATTGGCAGTCCAAACAGAAAATCTTTTCCACTTGCTTTTATACACTTTCTTGCTGGAAGCTTTCTTGGAAGCTAGAATGATAGCTTTGACTGGCGAGGAAAACCTGGACCCTCTGGCAATCATGGGAACTGGAGAAACCATGTGGTTAACTCGACTGAAGGGAGATCCGGGTGGAGTCCTAGTGTGGGGTCAGTGAGGAGGTCTGGTTTGGGTTCCAGTATCCATGGAGGACATCTGAGGTGAGACCAGAGGAAGGGGAACCAAATCTAATGAGGGCAAAAAGCAGCAATGAGGATCATTGTGCTCTTCAACCATTTGGCTTTCTGAAGAAATTTTGGTATTAGTGGAAGAGGAGGGTAAGCATAAAGGAGATCGGGGGACAATTGTGGACTAGAGAATCTCTCGCGGAACTTCCTGAAGGAGGGATCAGAGTGAAATAACTGTTGCACTTGTTGCTGTAAGAGGATGCAAAGAGATCAAAGCAGGGGAGACCCCAACGGTCAAATAACTTGTTTTCGACTGATTGATTGAGGGACCACTTGTGAGGCATCAGAATGGACCTACTGAGCCTGTCTCCCAATATGCTGGATTTCCCCGGTACATGTGTTGCAAGTAGAAAGCGGTGAAGAGATCGCCCATTCCCAAACCCTCATGGCCTCTCTGCACAGTGGATATGAACAGGTTCTTCCTTGCTTGTTGATATACCAGATGACTGACATGTTGTCTGTGTAAATAGCAATGGTCCCCAGAGGGATAGCCTCCTGAAAGGCTTGCAACAATAAGAGGACAGGTCTCATCTCTAGGACATTGATATGCAATCTGGTCTCTAGGTGACTCCATGTGCCTTGGACCATCTTCCTATTAAAATGCCCCCCCACCTTAGGTGGGAAGCATCCATGGTCACTGTGGTTATTGGGGGGGAGGTTAAAAGGCCTGCTGGGGTCTCAGTGAATCCACCATTCTAGATGACGTCTGCAAATGTTGGTCAACCTGATAGGAACAGATAGGGACTGATGTAGAAATGAACATTGAACAGACAGTGTCTATTGAAGACTATGCATATAGTATCTGGCTAGAGGTACCAATATTATAGCAGCTGCCATAGACCCCGGGGCCCATAGAATCAATCTGGCAGGAGAAGAGGGATGAGATTGTATAGCCTGGACCTGAACAGTCAATATGTCAATGCAATGCTGAGACAAAGAAGCTATCTGTTTAATGGTGTTCAGCTGGGCTTCAATGAATTCCAAAGTTTGTACCAGCAATGGCTGTGACTTGTCCGGATTTATGGTGAAGCCTAGGAAGTGGGATATCTGACAAAGATAGTCCCTGACCCGAGATAGTTGACGATGGGTGGGGGCAGTTAGGAGCCCATCATCTAGGTACTGGAATAACTGAAACCCTTGCAGGTGGAGAAGAGCTGCAACCACTGCCATGCAATTGGTAAACACCTGGGAGCTGTGGTGAGAACAAAGGGCAGGGCTCTATATTGGAAGTGATTGGCTCCCAGCTAGAAGCACAGATGACTTCTGGAGCACCTGTCTATTTTTATGTGACAGTATGCACCCTTTAAGTCCACAGAGCACATCCAATTGTCTTTCCTTAGTAAAGGAAGGATAGACCGAACTGTCACCATCCAGAACATCTCTTTCTTTACATATAAACTGAGTTTGCTTAGGTCTAGGATAGGCCTCAGGTCCCCTGTTTTTTTGACACCAAAAAGAAATGGGAGTAAGTTCTTGATCTTCTCTGCTTGGCTGGGACCTATTGGATGACTCTCTTTTGCAGTAATTTTTTGATTTCTACAACTGCCAATTCCCTCTGACTAGCTGGAACATTGGGGAGTTTATTTTGCATTTTTGGAAGGGTTAGAGAAAAGGGAATGTAATAGCCTCTGGATATTATGCTTTGCACCCAAGCACTTGTTATTTGGGCCCAGGCACCTGGGTGCAGGGAAAAATGGCCCCTGTGCGTCCACACTCGGACAGTCGGGCAGCACTTCAGCAGTGTTGAAAAGGCTTGTTGGAAAAAGGTTCCCTGAAGCCATGGTTTTGTGGACCCCCTCTGCATCTAGGGCAGCATCTCCCATTAAAGCCTCCTCCTCTGCCTCTGGAGGAGTACTCTCCACTTTGATCAGGAAAAGAACTTTAGTTTTTTCAGAACTAAGTATTCTTAGCCTTTCTTTGATTCCTTGAGTATGTTCATTAAGGGGTAGAAAACTTGATCCCCACGGCAGGCAAAGTCTTAACTTGTTGCTCGGTGTGGGTCAGGGTGTCCTTAACTAATGGTCCAAACAAGAAAGAACCATCAAAGGGGGCATTAACAAAAGATGCCTTAAAGTGCTCAACGAAATCACAAAGCCTCATCCATGCATGTCGACGTATCACAATGCCAGTGCCGGCTGTCCTTGAGGATCCTTCCGCTGAATGGGAAACGAGCCTCATGGAA
This sequence comes from Protopterus annectens, assembly GCF_019279795.1. Lineage (NCBI taxonomy): Eukaryota > Metazoa > Chordata > Ceratodontiformes > Protopteridae > Protopterus > Protopterus annectens. Next base: position 212,193,929 of record NC_056741.1, on the reverse strand, counting down.
GAATATGGGAAGTAAGAGTGGTAAGCTTAGAAGAAATCTTATCTAGCTCCGCCTTAGGCATACATTCTGCCAAGGATTCAGAGAGTTTTTTAACCAGGTCTTTCTGTAGGCATATAAAGTGTGCCAAGTAATTAAGTATTCTAAGTGGAAAAGTTGCTGAAGTAAAGGTGCGCTTCCTGAATCTGTCCAGCACTCTGGACTCCCTGTTTGGCAGCTGGACAGACAAGCTCTGCTGAGCGAGCTCTTTCTTTGTAGCTGCTGCCACCACCATAGTGTCAGTTGGGATACTCTTACTCCAAAAGATTTGGTCCTTGGGGGGGGGGGGGTATTTTGTCTAGGTGCTTTGGTACAGGGTCTGTGATGTCCGGCTCCTTCCAGGCCCAATCTATATGAGCATCCACTGAGGGGACTCCCCATGATGCAGACAGGCCCACCCCCAAAGGCCTCCAGGAATACAGATTCCTCAGAAGAAGGGTTTTTGGATGACCAGCCACCTCTCTGCTTTAACATTTCTAAGATGTCTGCAAAGAAGACATCATCTGGTAATGATTTGTGAGACCTCTCTCCCTCATCATAATTTGTATCCTCGGTAAGGGACTCCATAAGGGAGTCCAAGTGCCTCCTCTTACATGACCACTTCTGTGGGATCTCCTCCATGGGATATTCAGGGGAGGAGTCAGAAGAGGAAGGGGCCACCTCAGGTGGAATGGTCAGGAGGTCCGTACAGGCAGGCTGACCCAGGACAAAAATGGAAGGTCCAGGACCCAGACACGATGCAGGAACACAGAGAGGAGCAGAAGTCAAAGGGTCCAGTGCTGTGCTTGCAGAAAAAGACTTTTGTAAAACCTGGAAAGCTGAAGGTCCCTGAGATACCCTGCCAAACACCCTAAGAGCCGAAGCTCCCAAAAAGGAAGGCAGGAGTACACCTAAACCCTGACTCCCAGATACAACTGGACCCACACTGTTGAGGGCCAAAGCTCCAAGTGGGAGGGAAAGATCCGATATAGCTGGAGCCAAACGTTGCCCCAAGGATCCAGACATGACATCCTGGATCCAGGACTCACTCTGATCTGAGATTCTCAGAGCAGAGGTAGTCAAGGTCACTGTCAGTGTAGAGGAAACATAGGTCCTCTGATCCGTATCCAAATCCCTCAGAAGACTGCTGTCCTGGGGCTCCGAAACTGTAACTCAGAGCAGAGAAGAAAAAAAGGGACGGACCTGGAAGTACCCCCATATGTATCTGAGCCTTGATAAAAGGCCCAACCATCTTGTCCATGTCATTGTACAGGCGTCTAGACGATCTGGGAGGAGCCACTGAGGAATGTCTTGAGTGCTTAGGAGTTTGCAGGATTTTCATTGGAACAGTGGGAGATATGGATCTAACAGATCTCCCAGATGACTGAATTGTAGATTGTGGTTCCAGAGACCTGTGGATCTGAGGAGCTGTATGAGTGCCCAGATATGATCTGTTAGGATCTGACAAAGTAGCTGGAACTGGAGATTTGATAGACTGCAGTTCTGAAGAAGGCTCACTTAGAGGTGTCAAGTCTATTGAATCTGAGGAAGCCAACATGGGTCTCAGCACTAACATTCTCGGATCTGAATCTTTAGGAATCTTAGCTGGAGGGTCCAAAGATGCCCTAGACTCCTTGTGGCAGCATTTCTTAGCTTCAGACCCATGCAATTCCTTAGCCCCTGGAGAAGATAAAGGAGCGTATAGAAGGTCCTTCAGAATAAGGTTGTTTTTCCTCTCTGGCTCTGGGATTAAACCCTTCACAGATTATACAAGGAGAGTCCAGGTGGGCCACTCCTAAACAGTAAACACATCTGTCGTGTGCGCCCTAGTGAGGGATTTTTCTTTCATGCTCGGTGCATCTTTTGAAACCCATTGGTTTGTCCATACTAAAAGAAAACCCAAACTACCTAAAGAAAGTTTAGTTATTTTTTATTTTTTTTATTTTTTATTTTTTTTTGAAGAAGGAAAGGAAGGCCAAGGCCTGAAAGGAAAGTGGAGGAAGGAAAGCCCTAATGACCTTGCGTACACTAAAAAGGTAAGGGGGAAAATACAAGTTTGACTTATCAAAGAAAAATAAGATTAAGTTTAAATTCTAAAGCTTAGATTTTTAAAGAAATTACTTATCTGCTGAGCGCTGGAAATCGCATCTGTACACACCGCCGGCAAACGAGATCTGGGGAGGTTGAGATAAGGGCAGAGCATTATGGGTAAGGGTGGAGCTTGAGCCTGAAAGCTGACATTTGTAGAAGGCTGCCAAGTTGGCTCCAAGGATCAGATCCATATCCCATTCATGAAGTAGAATGAGGATATCAGATAAGGATGGTTTTGTACATAAAGATACTGTTCTTGTGAAACATAGGATACAGAGGTTTGCAAGACAAGGCTTGTATTCTATAATACTCACCAAGCTGACATGACTGCCACCAGAAATAACCTTTTCCAAGTAAGAAACTTGATATCCACCACAGCTGCAGGTTCAAAGGGATGATACATTAAGGCCTGAAGCAAAATGTTCATGTCCCATGAAGAAGTGGGATCTGTGAGGGGAGGTCTTAGAACAAAAGCACTCCTTAAAATGCCTTGTGGACAGTCTAAGTAAGGTTATAGCTGGATGATTTTCCCCTATATAAAATTAGAAATTGCAGATAGTTGGACCTTAATAGTAGAACAGCTAGCTCCATCATGAAAAATACAGGCCAAGAAATCCAAAACAGGAAGAGGAACCAAAAAGGGGTCCTGATTCCACTGACAGGCCTAGACATAAAATGTTTTCCACTTGCTTTTCTAGATTTTCCTGGTAGGTGGTCTCTGAGAAGAAGTAAGAATGTGAATAACAGATGAGGAAAGCTTGGATTGACTAGCCATCTTTGAAATTGGAGAGACCAATCTGTTAGCTTGAGGGCCTGAATGTCTTGGTGAGGCATTTCAGGTGGGTGAGAGAGAAGATCTGGACCTGGTTCCAGAACCCAAGAAGGGTATACCAAATGAGGCCACAGGAGAGGAAACCACACTTGTTGAGGCCAGGAAGGTGCAATGAGGATGTCCATGATCTTCCTTTCTGATGTTGTCTGGAGGAATTTGAGGATGAGTGGAGCAGGGGAAAGGCATACAGCAATCTGGGGGAGCAACTGTGTGTCAGAGCATCCTCTGTTGATTCCACATCTTGGGGGATCAGGGTGAAGAACCTGCTGCATTTGGTGCTGAGATGGGAAGTGAAAAGATTGCAACATGGTAGGCCCCAGTGATGGAAAATTTGCTCCACCACCATTGGATTGAGGGACCACTTCATTCAACCTGTCCACCAGCACACTGAACTTCTCCAGGATGTGTGTTGCCATCAGAAAGTGATCAGAAGATATCACCAACTGCTACACTTTCACTGCTTCTTGACGTAATGGATAGGACCATGTTCCCCCTGTTTGTTGATGTACCAGACTACTGACATGTTGTCTGTCTGGATAGCAATCACTCCCAGAGGTAGAATGTCCTGAAAAGCTTGCAACACTAGGAGGACAGCTCTCATCTCCAAAATGTTGATGTGAAGATTGGCATCTTTCCAAAATAGTGTCCCCTCACTCCAACTGGGAAGCATTTTTTGTTACCACGGCCTGGGGAGAAGGAGAGACAAGGGTCAATCTTGTGATGCCTTTGGTGACCAAAACCATCATGTGATATTTGTCCTGCAAATGTCTGTCAAGCAAATCGGGGAAACTCATGGGTTGACATCTGATGGACCACTGTAATACGTTTATATGAGATTACTAGGCGTAATGGCCCTTAGAAACTTAGCCCATGCAACCAAATTTTACCCAAAATAAGGCCCCTAGGGTCAAGAGGATAGCATGGATTTGTGCCTGTGCATTGTGTACCTTACAGATTGCCCCTGTCTGTAAGGGACATATGCACTACCCCGGTGTGAATTTATGATTCCCCATCCACTGATACAAACTGCATTTGAAGAGAGCCAGGAAAGGGCTCTGTTTAATGAGAGTAGGAAGCCTATTTCAAAGAAGGGGCATTCTCTAAGACACATATCTGTCTCTCCAGCATGTTTTGTTTGAGTCGCTGACTAAGTTGAGATCCCTAGATCCTTGTTCTGTTTGACTTGCGGATGTGTAGCAGCTTCATCAGGGCTGGATTCGTGAGTGTCTTGTAGGTCAGGCATAGGTCACCCCTTAATAGTTGGTAGTAAACAGAATAAATGGATATGGCTTAGTTCATGCTGTTTACACCCTGTATTTTCTTTGTGAGGAACCTTTGAGATCTCTCCGGCTGCTAGTAAAGTACATGCCAAATGGTGAACTGTATTTGAATATTGGTCTAATGAGGGTTGAGTACAGTGGGACTGTAATTTCCTTGGATCTGGATGTCTTACCTTTACTTATAAGTTGTGCCACATAACTGGATTTCCTCACCACTGTGGACACATGGCAGTCAAAGTTCAGACTATTATCTGTGTACCTAGATCTCTCATCTCTGAGTCCAATCTAAGGGGGAGTGCTATTGATGTTGCAATTTTTAGGGGTACTTGACTTCCCAAAGAGTATGATAACGCATTTTTTGCATTTAGTTTTAGACCATGGTTCTGGCACCAATCCTTTGTCTGATCTACACCCTCCTGAAGGATATCTACATCACTGAGGGATTCGGTGATTGCCCCCAGCTTGCAGTAGTCAGCAAACGTTATCATCCAGTGGCCTTCCACATTTGCCTTCACTTCAGAGAAGCATAGTCTGAACAGGAGTGGTTCCAATACTGAGCCCTGTGGCACACCACTAGTAACTGTCCTCTTGCTGGATCTGGACTCACCTACTTTATCAGCATGTGTCCTGTCTGTAAGCCAACTGGCTATCCATCTAGTGACAGAAGGATTTATGTACAGCTTTGTGAGTTTATTCATAATACCTGAGTGAGAAATTGTATCAAATCCTTCGGCCAGGTTGAGGTAAGCAACATGAAATGTTTTACTCTCATCCATGGCCTTAGTGACTTTTTTAAAGAAATCCACATGGTTCATTAGGCATGACCTGTCCTTGACGATGCCAAATTGTGTTGGGTCTAGTGTTTGTCATTATTTATCAGGTCCCTGATTATTCTTTCCATGGCCTTACATATAAGATTAGTCAAACTTATGGGTCTTTATTTTCCTGGGTCAGTAGATGGTCCCCCTTTATGCAGAGGGATGACTGCTGCTGTCTTCCACTCTATTAGGACAAAGCCAGTCCAAAGGCTGTGTTAAACAGTGATCCTAATGGACCTGATAAGTTTTGATTTAAGTTGTTAAGAGGCAACCTTTGATATTGTCTTCCCCCACTGAAGCCATGTTTTTAGCTTCAGAGAGTGCAGTGACAACCTGTTCCTTGGTGATAACTGGTGGTGGTGTGGTGGAGGGTATTTTTTGGTGAGAACTGTGGTGACGGGGGAGGTGAAATTTGAGAGGAATTTGTCTACCAGCAGATTTGCTATGTCTTCCGGATGAGTATAGGTGATGCCATCTACAATTAATTCCGCACATTGTTGTATGCTGCCCTTCAGACTGCAGACATAACTAAAAAATGCGTTATGGTTATCCTTAGCTTTGGAGGTTATTTTTACATCAAAGTCTGCTTATAGACACTTGACTAGTACCCTGAGTCACTTGCTTAGACTAACGAGTTATTTATTTCTCTGTTCTGTGCATTCCCTCTTACTTCTCAACAGGATATTCTTTTGTTTATTGTACAACCTATTAACAATAGGGGTCCACCAGGGTGGCTTGCTTTTGCAGTTTGACCTGAGTTTATTTCGGTCTGGTACTGCCATTTTTATGCAGTCGTTTATCATACAGGGCTTTTGTGTATGCCTCTGAATATGGTTTCTGTGTTTTCTGGAGTTGGGGTAATGAAAGCATACATTGGAGAATCCTCATACAGTACGTTGATTTACTCAAAAAGATGAATGTGGATGCTCAGCAGATGGAAAAACTAAAGACAGAGGCCCGAAATTCCATGTTGCCAAGCATTCCATCTTTGAAATTCCTATCAGTGAATGCTACTGTGTATTCGCTTATATAAACTTGAAGTACTGCATAGAGATCGTGATACATTGCAGTTTGGGACATTCATCCCTTTCCTCACTGTAGTGTGATCTCAGACTTGGAATATATAGATAGCAGGGGGTGTGGGGGCTTGCCACCCTGCAAAAACATGATGTAAGGTATAGAAGTTTCATGTAAGTGTGCTCCTATTCAGAAATCACGTGCTCTGTTCAGCAACAATGTCAAATCTGCTGAATTAGTTCAGTTGATTCGACATTGTGTCCATTGTCAGTTTTGCTCTTTCCTTTGATGTTCTGATGAGAAATTTATTTTACGGGCTACATTTTGATACTAAACCTAGTACATTGCTAGAGGAACCAGAGTGAGGAAGGCAGCCATAGATCCTAGAAGATAAATTAGTCTGGCATGTGGCTTCCTGCAGAAAATGACATGTGATGTTTAATTCTTTAGAGCTGTCAACCCATTCGCTGGAAGTTTTGCAATCTGACCAGATGTGTCCAAATATGCCCCAATGAACTCTATTGTCTGGACCAGAAGAAATTTGGATTTGTCTATATTTTAATAGTAATGTCTAGGAACAAAACAAGCAGCACAATTCAACTAAGCAATTCAAACCTGAACCACAGGAATAGGACCGCATAAATGCTCTCTTTAATAAATTCACGTTTATTTAATCCACATTAAACACTTTCATCCCACAGATGGACTTCATCCTGAAGTTCTATCAGCACATCCAGTCATTCTTCCTCAACAAGAGGAGACTGTACTGAACTGTGACCATCTGAAACTTCATCTGTTTGACATACTGAGTTATCTCAGGTCCAAAATGGGCTAAGTTCCATGTGTTTTTTTTTTTTTTTTGCATCAGAAAGAATCCTGAATAAATTCTGAATCCATGTTGGTCTGGTGGTACCTCCTGGATGACTCTTGTGTCTAGCAGCTTTTTTATTTCTATGGTGGCAGAGTGCTTCTTCTTCTTTGAGAGAGTGAAACATCCAGCAGTTTCCTTGATGATGGGGGGGGCAAAGGAAGGGCACTGAATAGCTTCTGGAGATAATCTTCTGCACTCAAGTGTCTTTGGTGATGGATGTCTAGGCTACAGGTTGCAGAAATAAGGACCCCCTGATTGTCACCAGAGAGCAGCAGTTGGGAAAATATTAGGTAGTGCTGATAAGGCATCTTGGAGAATGGACCCTGGAAGCCTCAGGTTTGCAGACCTCCTCTGGCACAGGGGTGACGTCCACTATTAGAGTTCCCCCAGGTCCATCTCCAAGACTGTCAGAGAAAAACCCTTGGGACTTCCAGAAATAGAAGTTATGTTCTTACCATAACGTTCCATGTTAGTTGTCTTCTTCTCGCCTTCTTCTTGCTGGATGGGTTTGGAGCTGATCCTCGGCTCCGACTCGGCCACTCTAAAAGCTCGAGAGTTGGTTCCACCGGCTCGAGGCTCCCCCTATATCCCACAATGCTAGGCGTGAGTTACCTCAGATCTCGTTTGTAAGCTAGGCACTGCCTATAATAGTAGTAAAATAACTAGTAACAAAGTCCACCTCTATAAACAAGGGAGAAGAGAAGGGTGACCTACATCCTGATCCAGGAAATATGCACAGCAGAGCATATACCTAAAGTGAAGAGGTGGTAGAAAGAGAGGTCACAATCAAAAACTCCTCTAGGTCTGTCCAGGCCAGGGGGAAGGAGGGTGGGACGCAAGAAGAAGGCGAGAAGAAGACAACTAACATGGAACGTTATGGTAAGAACATAACTTCTATATGTTAAGTTGTCTATCTCGCCTTCATTCTTGCTAGATGGGACCGCGTCCCTAGCACCTTGTCCCGGGTGGCCTAACGGAACAGACTCTTGAGAACAGTGGAACCAAAGTTAGCTCTATGTCTAGAGGCTAAATCTAACTTATAATGAGAAATGAAAGTGTGAGGAGTAGCCCAAGTAGCCGCTGTACAAATGGTGTCAATAGGCAGTCTATCTTGGAAGGCTATCGAAGTAGCCAAGGCTCTGGTAGAATGGGCTTTAGGTTTGCTAGGCAGCTTTTGGTGTCTAATTTCATAAACAAGGGAAATCAGGGATGTTAGCCATCTGGATAATGATACCTTTGAAACTGAAAGTCCCTTTCTGCCTTCTGCATAAGAGACGAACAGCTGGTCAGATTTTCTGAATTGTTTTGTTCTATCCAAATAGTACCTTAACTGACGATGAACATCTAGCCAATGTAGTCTTTGTTCAGATCTGTTAGAATATTCTGGAAAAAAACACTGGGAGGTCAATGCTTTGATTTAGGTTAGCCGTGGAGGCTATTTTAGGTAAAAAGGACGGGTTGGTTCGTAAGGATACTCTGTCCTTATGGAACAACAGATAAGGAGGTCGACAGCTGAGTGCATGAAGTTCTGAAACTCTTCTAGCTGAAGTAATAGCTACTAGAAAGAGAGTCTTCCATGACAGTAATTTTAAAGAACAGGAGGATGCAGGTTCGAAAGGAGAGAGAATTAAAGAACTGAGAACTAAATTTAGGTCCCAAGGAGGAGGAGGATTTCTTACCGGAGGTCTGAGTAGAAAAACTCCCTTCAAAAAGGCTTTGCAAAGCTTGTGGGACATGATGGCAGAATCTGCAATGCCCACATGAAAGTTAGAAATAGCTGCCAATTGAACTTTAAGAGTAGAAGGAGATGAACCTGCATGGAAGAGTTCAGCTAGAAAATCAAGGACCATTTGGATGGAAGCAGTGAAAGGATCTATGTCCCTTCCTTGAGCCCAATAGGCGAAACGTTTCCACTTACTCAAATAAATCTTTCGAGTGGAAGATTTATGGGAAGCTATCAAAATATCTCGAACAGAGTGAGATATTTGAGGAAGCCTGGCTAAAGTTGGAATTGGAGGAACCAAGCAGTGAGGTTCAGAGAGGGAAGGGAGCGATGAAACTGACCCGACTGATGGATCAAAAGATCTGGAACTAGGTCCAGATGCCAAGGTCGCCCCAACAGAAACTGATGTAGAAAGGGGAACCAAACCTGTCGAGGCCAGTACGGAGCAATGAGGATCAATGAAGCCTTCTGAGCGATAGCTTTCTGTATTACTTGAGAGATTAGTGGGAAGGGGGGAAATGCATACAGAAGTCCCCAGGGCCAAACTTGGGCTAGTGTCTCTGCTGGGTTGGCCTGATAACGGGAATAGGGTGAAAAAATCTCTGCACTTGCTGTTTTGGGGAGTAGCAAAAAGGTCGCAGCAAGGCTGGCCCCACTTGAGAAAAATTTCTCTCACAACAGAGTCTTTCAGAGACCACTCGTGAGGCATGAGGATAGCTCTGCTCAACTTGTCCGCGATTTGATTGGACTTCCCGGGGATGTGCGTTGCTATCAGAAAACGCTGAGAAGAAATCGCCCATTGCCACAGTCTGAGTGCTTCTCGACACAGGGGGTAGGACCTGGTTCCGCCTTGTTTGTTGATATACCACACTACGGACATATTGCCCGTCTGGATTGCTATCGTTCCCAAGGGAAGAGAGTCTTGAAGGGCTTGCAACGCTAAAAGCACTGCTCTCATCTCTAGAACATTTATGTGCAAGTGGCATTCGTCTGGTTGCCATGTGCCCTGGACAGTTCTGCCCTGATAATGCCCCCCCCCCACCCGATCAGGGAGGCGTCCATTGTCAGAGTAGCAACCGGAGGGGAAGGAACAAAGGGTCTTCCCAATAAGAGCTGAGGGGAAGACATCCACCACAGAAGATGATTTCTGCATGTTTGAGTGATTATAATGGTGTGAGACATTGGAAGTTGCTGGTACGACCATTGCGTGAAGAGCATCCATTGAAGGATTCTCATGTGGAATCTGGCTAATGGAAGCAGAGGTATGGCAGCCGCCATAATCCCCAACACTTTCAGAACTAACCTGGCTTTGATTCTGTTGCTGCTGAAGAGGAGCGAGACCATTTTGTGTATGTCTGTTATTCTCTGATCTGTTAGTCTCGCAGACATGTTGATTGTGTCTAGATTTGCGCCTATGAAGGTAATAGTACGACAAGGCGACAAAACAGACTTTTCGAAATTTATTGAAATGCCTAAATTTCGACAAGTGCGAAAGGTGTAGTCCCTGGCCATTAGAAGAAGATGCTTGGTGGGGGCTGTAAGGAGCCAGTCGTCCAAATATGGAAACACCTGGAATCCTTGTCGTCTCAGGTGAGAAGCTACCACTGCCATGCATTTGGTAAACACCCGGGGGGCAGTGGTGAGACCAAAGGGCAGGGCCCTGAATTGAAAATGACCGGTTCCCAGCCTGAAGTGGAGGAATCTTCTGGAGCGTCTTTTCATTTTTATGTGATAGTACGCATCCTGAAGATCTATAGAGCACATCCAGCTTCCCTTTCCCAAAAGGGGAAGGATGGACTGCAGCGTGACCATCCGAAATCTTGTTTTCTTGACTGACTTGTTCAAGATACTGAGATCCAAAATTGGTCTCCAGTCCCCTGTTTTCTTTGGAACTAAAAAGAACCTGGAGTAGATTCCGGATCCTTGCTGGTCTGCTGGAACTGGCTGAATTGCTCTTTTTGCAAGCAGCTTTGAAATTTCCAAAGCTGCAAGATCCCTTTGAGCGGGTGGAACATCTGGAAGGGATTTTTTTGATTGGTTTGGAATGCGAAAGAAGGGAATGGAATAGCCCTCGGAAATGATGGACTGTACCCATTTGTCTTGAGTCAGGGATAGCCAGGCTTTTGGGTACAGTGACAATCTTCCCCCGACTGCCTCCGAAGGTAGGCAGTCGGGCAACACCTCAGGGATGCTGAAAGGGCTTATCAGAGAAGACTTCCCGATTGCCCTGGTTCTGCGGACCCCCCCTGCCTCTAGGGCGACGTCTACCATTGTTGTTCCCCCCTCTGCCTCTGGCGGGGAACCGACTTTGTGCGTCAGGCGAAGTCCCTTGAGATTGTTTACGGAACCACATTTTCCCACTTTTCTGGCCTTTGGGGTAAGGCCTAGAAGGAGTAGAAAAACGGACTCCGACGGCAGAAAGAGTCTTGCCATCTGTCTCGCACCTAGTCAAGGTTTCTTTCACTTGAGGACCAAAAAGAGATGATCCATCAAACGGGGAATTAGTGAAAGACGTTTTAAAGGGGTCCGCAAAGTTGCATAACCGCATCCAGGCGTGCCTGCGTAAGGCCACACCTGTCCCTGCAGCCCTGCTCGCTCCATCAGCCGCATAAGAAAGGAGGCGCATGGAGGAGTTAGCTATGGAGTTCAGGGTAGCCAGCTGAGTGTTCATCTTGTCCTGAAAACCCGCAGCTGTAGGATCCTTCAACATATCACTCGCTTCCTTGATCAAGTCCCTTTGAAGACGAGTAAAATGGCATAGGTAGTTCAGCTAAGGGATTGCAAAGGTCGGTGACGAGAACAACCACTTCGGGTACCTGTCCATAGACCTGGATTCCTTGTTAGGTGGATGGACAGGCACCGAAGGATCAGCTAGTTCCTTCTTGGTGGCAGCAGCTACCACCATAGCATCCACAGAAACACCTTTTGTGAGAAATTGCTTGTCAGTTGGTGCTGTTATAAATTTGGAGGGTCTCCTGGGGTAGGGTCCACTGAATCAGGAGCCGTCCAGGCCTTCTTTGCAACCACCTGCATGAGGGGATCAAAGGGGGGGGGACACCCAGGAGGTGGAAGGGCGAGAGCCAAATGCCTCAAGATACACAGATTCATCCTCCGAAGGGTTAAGGGCTGGCCAATTTCCCCTCTGTTTCAGGATCTCTAGAATGTCTGCGAAAGAGACATCTTCAGAAGGGGAACGTGGGGAACCCTCGGAATCCTCTAAATCTGTGTCAGAGGTGACAGACTCAGGTGAGTCTAAGTGTTTCCTCTTACACTTTCTCTTCCTAGGGGGCTCCCCTGCCAATTCAGGAGAGGCCTCGGAAGAGGATGAGATCCCCACAGGGGATTCTTGAGGAGCTTGCTCTCTGCGGTCTGGGATGAGGGAGTGAGTCGACATAACCAAAGGCACCGAAGTGGGAGGGGTGGACGGAGCCGACTGTGGAGTCGAACAAGGTTCCAACACACTCCGCATGACCTCGAATGCACCCCCGTCAGGCAGAGCCAGAGGTCCCCGCTCCGAGAAGCTGAGAACCTCCCTCGGCACCGACAGAGATGGCTCCGAGGCCGATGTCGGAGCCGAACTCACCAGCGCCGAAGCACCGAGAGGGAGAGGGGGTCGGACAAGGGTCCGATGCCACTCACCCCCTCGGAGCCGACGAGGGAAGCCCGGCGCCGAGATTCTTCAAAGGAAGAAATCGGAGCCGACGACGGAGCCGAAGACAAATGTATCGGCTCCGACGCTACCACAGTCTCGGTTCCGAGACGCCTGGCCCGAGCTCAAAGGAGTCGGAGGAGGAATATTAATTGGAACAAGCTGAGACATTGACTGATGAGTCGGACTCTGGAGCATTTGGGCCAGTGCCTCGGACTTCAAAAGTCTACTCACTACCCTCTGGAGGTCGTGATCTGAGAGCCTCGATGACCTGGAGGAGTGAGATCTATGGCTCCGTTCAGACAGCAGGGGAGACGCTGGAGCTGAATGAACGGAGCCAAGGGACGGTGACCTCGATCTCTTTCTAGATGTCGGCTCCGATGGTATGATCGGAGCCGACCCATGACTATCTAATGCCTCGGCTCCGGCCGGAGCCGAGGAAACCACTGAAACAGCAGTCACAGACTCATCGGCTCCAGCCGGAGCCGATGAAGCAGTAGGCTTCAAAGCCTTAGGCCTCGACTCTGAAGCTGGAGCCGAGGTCTTAGAAGCCTTAGAAGGTTTCCCAGAAGACACAGGAAGGGAACCTTCAGGCTTAATTAAACCCTCAAAATGAGTTTATTTTTTTCTCTCCTGCAGGACTCTAGGGCTGAAGCCATGGCATACAGCACAAGAGTCCTGCAGGTGTAAAGGTCCCAGGCAGTACACACAAAAAGTGTGACCGTCTGTCAGAGACATTTTCTGACAGCACGAGTCACACTTCTTGAAGCCTGAGACCTTTGTATCCTTGGACATACTCAAGGAACCTGAAGTGTAATCACACATAAAAACACACACACACAGATTACACTGATAGGATTAAAAGGGAATTATTTAAAACTAAAGGTAAGTTAATAAAAGTCCCTAAGTAAACACACACACACCCTAAGGAAAGGGAGGAAGGGCCCGAAGGCCTTAGGGAAGAACTATATGTTCTTTATAAAAGGAGGGGGCTGGAAACTAAGGTAGTAAGGGATAAGTAAGTCCACTACACTAAGGGGGAAGAAAATTACACTAAACTAGTCTAAGTTAAAGAATTTAAACTATTCTAACTTTCACTAACCTGGAGCCGGTAGAAAACACACCTCGATCGCTGTAGCGGCAAACGAGATCTGGGATAACTCACGCCTAGCATTGTGGGATATAGGGGGAGCCTCGAGCCGGTGGAACCAACTCTCGAGCTTTTAGAGTGGCCGAGTCGGAGCCGAGGATCGGCTCCGAACCCATCCAGCAAGAATGAAGGTGAGATAGACAACTTAACATCCATAGTTTCTTGTCATCTTTCTGGTTCCTGGAGATGGACCTCTGGGGAGTAGTAAAAACATATTCCAAAGGCAGATAAGGTTTTTCTGTCTTTCTCACTCCTAGAAATTGTGTCCTTGACTTTTGGTCTGAAGAGAGTCAAACAATCAAAAGGCACATGAGTCAGAAGGATGGGCAGAGAAGCTCTCTTCAGCCAGCTCCTTTTTCATTGCCATTGCCATTACCATAGAATCAACCACTGGACCTTTGCTGTAGTGAGGCCTATCATTGAGGGAAACAAGAAAATTGCCTGGTTTGCATGGTATCAGTTTAGCCACATCTGGCTCCTTCCATGCCTACTTTCAGATTAGGTCATCTGTGTTGGGGACCAACCAAGACATAGCTAGGCTGGACCTGAAGTCCTCAAGGAATATCAAGTCCTCTTCTGAAGAGACTTTTAAGGACCAGCCATCTTCCTGCCCCAAAACTTAGTGGATCTCTCCAAATGAGAGGTTCTCAAGGAGTGACCTGGGGGACCCTTCCCCATTCATCAAAATCAATGTCTTCAGTGACAGACTCCTGTGGGGAGTCCACATGCCTCCACTTGCATGTATGCTTCTGTGGAACTTCTACAGTTGGACAGTCTGATGAGGGCTCAGAAGATAGTTGAGAGCCCTGGGAATGGGCAGCCTCAAAGCATGACAGAAACAACTGTCCCGATGGGCTAGGAAGAGCTGGAGCAGGACCCAAGGGCTTTGAATGGGGGATGGCCTAAGCAGAGCATATAAGAGGAAGCCTGCTCAGCAGGAAAGGAGAGCACTCTACTTACAGCTTTGAATGCAGAAGATGAGGGGGTACCCAAAATAACTCCGGGAGGAACTAAGCGATCCATCCCAGGTTGGTCTAAGAAACCCTGGATGGCCAGGTTCTTAAGCCAAAACCAAATCCGAGAAGGCATCGATCCCGCACCCCCAGAGCTGGTGCTGATGCTTCAACTTTGAGATCCTTCTAGATCCAAAGTACTCAGAACCAAACGTATCACAGAAGTAGCCACAGTAGAAGATAACCAAGTCTTTGTATCCAAGGACAGCAACCCATGGACAAAACTTGGATCCAGAGACCTTGAAGCTGAAGGTCAGATCAGGATAGGAGTCACTACTGTAAGGGGGCAAGGAGAGAAACTCATGGGTCTGACAGGGGGCAGAGCCAGGAGAAAACCCAACTGAATATGGGTTCTGAAGAACTTCATCATCCTATCCACATCCGCTTCTGTGAGGCTTCAAATGAACCCGATGGATGAAGAAGTGGAAGGAAGCCTGAAGAAGTGGTGCATCACCCTCTCTTGTAGGAAGGGAGAATGAAGTCTTAGGGATACTAGATCTGGAAAGAATCTTGGCTCCGTACAAGAAGGAGTAAAGGATGAAATGATTACTGGATTTGAAAGGGATGTTAAATTTGATAACCTAGGCATCTTAAAAGCTGGAGCAGAAGATGCAACAGAAGAGGCAGGGCAGTCAGAAGAGTGCTTCTTGGCCTCCATGACATTTTTCCTGGACTTTTAATTGGCCTTTTCCCTCTTATGTCTGTGCAAAGACTTTCTGACAGACAGAGATGCTCCAGGTGTGAAAGAAGAGGAAGGAGGAAGCAGTGACAAGTCTCCCACAGGAGCTGGGAGAAGTCCCTTCAAGACTAATTTATCATGGTGCTCTGTAACGGCCCACTGGCCAAAGGCAATACAGATGGAACAGTCCTCTTCAGGCTGCCCTTCATCCAGATAACAGACACACTTAGAATGTGCACATGAATTTGGGATTTTGGGATTTTTGTGGCCACAGGCCACACAATTTTTTTGAAGCTGAAGGGCTTCTCTGTCAAGCTGTGAGGAAAAACAGAAAGCATAATAAAAGTTCCTACAAGTAATACTACACAGTATTAGAACCTAGTTAAGAAAATATTAATAACTAGCTACCAAACCTAATTTCAACCTGACTTCAACCTAGCAAAAAGGAAAAGAGTGCAGATGGTGCAAGAAACAACAGAAAAGTTTTTTTTACTATATATGTGGGGTAAGAAGAGGTGTAAATCCTAGAACAAAGGTGAGGTAGAAGAAGAAGAAAATGGAAAATTTAAAGGAAATACTGTGGAAAATAAATAATTAGAATCATCCGAGTCACCTCAGCAATCTAACATATGTCTTTCTCTAATGAGCAGCAAATGAGTTCTGAGGTAATGTTGGGGATAGGAGGGGATTATAGGTAAGGGGAGGAAAGTGAGCTTTGGATCCGAAAGTCTAAAGTGGTCAAAGACAGATATGAGGTCAGATCCGAAGACCCATCTGTTGAGGAGCAGACATAAGAGACATCAGATCAAAAATTACATACTTACCATAATACAGATCTAACAGGGTTAAAGCTGCAGGCCTTCAGTCAGGTCAGCATATGAAATTTTCTCAGGCTCCTACTCCCTTCTCTATTTGCCTAGACAGCTCTGTCTCCAAGTTTCCTCAGCAAATGTGTCTTATGCCACAATAAGATAGTTCAGAAATAAATGTATAATAACAAACTCCTCTGGATCATGTCTTTACTGAAGCAGGATGGTGGGTATGTTGAGAAAGATGGACCTGCTCATTCAGCTCTAATGCTGTGGTAAGTATACAAATGTTATATCTGAGATGAAGCAGTCAGTCTTCATCAAACAAAAGGACAGAGTTTAAGCATATCCTCCTGGGTGGTAATCCTCATGGAAACTTATCTCTAACACTGTTCTGTGGTCCTGAAGGAAAGCCTGAAACTACTGATCACATCCAGATTGTAATGTCTTGCAAACACATTCAGTGAAGCCAATGTAGCTACCAAAAAAATATCATATGAAAATGCATTCCAGAAACAGCCAAAGAGGGTAGCCACTGCCCTGACTGCACAAGCTGATGAGACAGAAAGCAAAGTTTTATTGCATTTTTTTTACAAAATAATGTAACTGAACAGCCTCTGGAGATATTCATCTGCAGCCAAGTGTCTTTGGTGATGAACATCTAGGCTTTTGGGTGCAGAAATAAGCACCTAGACAGTGTAGTTTTAGAGACTTTGAAGCTTAATTTACATTAAGAATATAATACAGTTTCCAATACTTTGATAAATTTGTTCTTGTCCAGGTAAAATCTGAACTTCCTGGAGATATCTATGCAGTTTAACAAACATCCACCTCTGTTAACAGTAGTAAGTAAAGAACACAAGAAGGCTAATACACTTGACTGATATTTGTTTAAATGGCTAAATCGGGCATAACTAATACGTTGATTCACAAAGACACTGTACTATTTTATTAGTTTTAAAGATATCCTACCCTTATGGAACAGTAAATGTGGAGGCGCTTGTAATTCCAATCTTATTTGATAAAAATAATGACTACAACAAAAGCAGTTTTACAGACATAATTTTTAGATCTGGAGTCACAAATGGTTAAAATGAAAAAAACATTAACTGCTCTAAAACAAAATATTTCTCAGGGGGTTACAGGATCCTTTACAACAGGTCTGATAAATAGTATTTTTAAGAAAAGCTTTCAAACTTTCAAAGAAACTAGGGACATTCCAGTAAAACCAATGTATACTGTAATAGCAGGACAGTATAAATCAATGTCAAAGAAATGGGAGAGATATCTCTACCAACACTGGAGCAAAAAAAGGATCCGAACCATTGGGAATACTCCATATATAGAAATTTGCCCAATTACTTTTCTGCTTTTTTTTCTAGTACTGAACTGCCTCTGGACAGATGGGAGGCTTTTGGGATATCCTGTCTTGTTAAGGAGGGTATCTGGTCATTAATGGAACATTAATGGAACTGGAGTAACGTGTCATTAGGTGGAAGTAAAGACATAGGTGTTGCCTGTCAGATGGGGTCAGAAAGGCTCTGAAGGGCCTCAGATGTAGAGAGTTCTCCAACAGCTGAAACCAAAGCAGAGTGAATCAAACTTACTGAGCCATAATGAGACTGTGAGAATCACCATAGATTTGGTCAACTTGGCTTTTATAATGGAACTGGAAAGATAACAAAATGTAATGTCCTGGGGTTCATTTATGGATGAGCACATCTCTGGAATATTCACTCAAGAGAAAGGATTAAAAAAAAAAGGCATTTAGCACTGATCAGGGATGCAAACAGGTTACAAAGTTTCTCCCAGTGATGGAAGACCTTCAGCAATATTGAATGGTTGAGAAGTCACTTGTGTGGCATCAGTAAACACTGACTGATCCTGTCTGCATGGAAACTGTCCTTAAAATGTTTGTTACCCAAAAATGCAGAACTGGTCACTTCCAAAAGACTGGATTTAATCTCAGAATTAGACAGGTTAACCAAAGATCACCACATATTAGGAAATAATGTATGGACAAGACATACTTAGACATACAAATCTGGCAATTTCTAACCCTAAAAGCCAAAACTGATGAAGTATAAACTTTTTTTTTGCCACATCTATCAAAAGATCTGCTATTCTTGTCATTAAGGATAGGGTTAGTAGATGAAGTTTGAGTGCTCCTTCTACTTCTAAGGAAATAATGGCAGAGTCTGCAGAAGAGTTTTTCTAAAGATACTTGTGGATATCTGGAGCTGTATAAAACCTATTGGGACTCTTCAGAACCAGGGGCTGATACAGAAGAAAAAAATATCCTCCAAAGTACTCAAGAGTGGAGAGATGGCCACAGAGTTTAGAGGAATCCATGCAGAGGAGTCCATAATACCTCTTTTGAGAAACCAGCACCACCTTTCCTTCCCATTTGAAGAAATCATTCATTTCTGAAATTATACTTCCAAAGGAGATTTTTTTCATCTAGGGAATATGAAGATATCATCGGACATAATCAGATTTTGATTCAATATCTGTGGGGAAATAAATTAATGAAGCATAATCGTGAAGGGGATCATTCACCTGATACCAAATTTATCAGGTACTGACAGGGTATAAATCCCAAAACCACGACCGTTGAGTAAAAAACCTTTATGTAAACACCACAAAGCTTTCAGGTTAAACAACCCTTTCTCAATGCATAACATGAGGTATAATAAACACGCCTATTTATATACATAATAACTATCATATGACCTGCAGCCACAATCACATGATAAGTAAAGTGCAATAAATATATACAAAGTATTTAATAACATATAAAACATGAAGTATGAACTTTAAAATGCATTTTAAAATATACTTTAAGATATATAAAAAGAATATACCTTAGGATATATAAAAAATTATTACTTTAATCTAGTGTATTGTATCTTTGTCAAAATAGGTTTTATTGATACACTAGCATTTAAACCTGGATCTATGTCGGCCGAAAGTCTCACTATCCATTCATATTCCTTGAGGTCTAGGAGGTTAGATAGATCTCCTCCTCTAATCGTTGCCGTTACCTGGTCAATTATTCTAAACTTAAAGCTATGATTAGTTCCATGAGCTTGTATATGCTTATATAAGGCATTATTTTCATTACATAGTCTAATATTAGACTTATGTTCTATGATTCTCTCTTTGAGTTTCCTTGTAGTTTTGCCCACATAGAATGATGGGCATGTCTCACAAGTTGCTAAGTAAACTACATGATTAGTAGCACAAGTACCATAGCCATAGAATTTGAATATTTTCTTTGATACAGGTTGTATAAAAATATCAGTATCAGACTGATGTGATTTGTTGTTTACATACTTAAATATATCCTCACAGCAACTACAGTTATGACAAGCATATGTACCAGGCCTCATCATCACATTTTGCATAATTCCTACATTATTAAAGTCCTTAAACCCTAATATACATTTTAATGTTCTCATATTTCGATAGCTAAACTGGGGCCTATCTCCTACTATCAGTTTAATTTCTTCTTGCGCTAGTAAGACCTTCCAGTATTTAGTTATTATATTTCTAATAGCATATGTCATGGGGTTGAATGACATAATGCATTTTAATTCAGAATCATTACTTGATAATACTCGAGAAGTACCCCCCTCATTAGATGTCATAAGAAAAGTAGGTTTAAAAAGTGTACCCCTGTGTAATATAACATGTTGTTTGACATTCAAGAGCAAATCCATGGGATAACCACTTTTTATAAAATCTTCATATGTTTCATCAATCTGTTTTAAGAATATCTCATTCATAGTGTTAAGTCTACTAGTCCTAGCCATTTGGGCTTTGACTATGCCTTTAAACACATGAGGTGCATGCATGCTGGTTGCATGTAGATATCTACCAGATGCTACCTCTTTTTTAAACGCCATTGTTTCAATACCATTATTAAACTTTTTAACAGTGATGTCCAAAAAATTTATGGATTTATTTGAAACCTCTATCTTGAACTTCAGAAAAGTAGTTGTATCATTTAGATACGATATGTATTCCATGAGGTCAGGTAAAGACCCTTTCCAAAGGAGAAAGCAGTCATCTACAAACCTCTGATAAAATATGAGGTTATCATTCAGATATTTTTCACCATCATTCACATAAGTCTTCTCCCATTGATAAAGCACAAGGTTGGCGTACGTATTTGCCACCGGTGTGCCCATTGCTACCCCTGTTTGCTGTAGGTAGTAATTATTATCAAAAAGAAAAATGTTATTCTTCAGTACTAGATCCAATAGCATACAGATATTTTCAGTATGTCTAGTCGTAAACTTTGAGCAGTGTGTTAAAAAACTTCTTATTGAGTCTGTACCATGGTCATTGGGAATGACCGTGAATAGTGAGTTAATATCCATAACTACCATATATATATTATTAATATTTATATCTAACTCCTTTAAATTCAGGTAACACTGTCTTAACTTAACCAAAAAATCAGATGTATCTTTAAGCACTGTTTTACATTTAGATAATAATGGTTGTAGTTGCTTTTGCAAATATAGAGAGATTGGTTCAGTTATCCAACCCTTTCCAGACACAATCGGTCTCATAGGGGGATTATCCTTAGATTTGTGTACTTTAGGAACTCCATATAGTTGTGGTACAATAGGGCATGGGACAGTAAAAAAATGAAACAAATCTAGTGTAATATTACCACAACTATATGGAGTTCCTAAAGTACACAAATCTAAGGATAATCCCCCTATGAGACCGATTGTGTCTGGAAAGGGTTGGATAACTGAACCAATCTCTCTATATTTGCAAAAGCAACTACAACCATTATTATCTAAATGTAAAACAGTGCTTAAAGATACATCTGATTTTTTGGTTAAGTTAAGACAGTGTTACCTGAATTTAAAGGAGTTAGATATAAATATTAATAATATATATATGGTAGTTATGGATATTAACTCACTATTCACGGTCATTCCCAATGACCATGGTACAGACTCAATAAGAAGTTTTTTAACACACTGCTCAAAGTTTACTAGACATACTGAAAATATCTGTATGCTATTGATCTAGTGCTGAAGAATAACATTTTTCTTTGATAATAATTACTACCTACAGCAAACAGGGTAGCAATGGGCACACCGTGGCAAATACGCAACCTTGTGCTTTATCAATGGGAGAAGACTTATGTGAATGATGGTGAAAAATATCTGAATGATAACCTCATATTTTATCAGAGGTTTGTAGATGACTGCTTTCTCCTTTGGAAAGGGTCTTTACCTGACCTCATGGAATAATGTCGTATCTAAATGATACAACTACTTTTCTGAAGTTCAAGATAGAGGTTTCAAATAAATCCATAAATTTTTTGGACATCACTGTTAAAAAGTTTAATAATGGTATTGAAACAATGGCGTTTAAAAAAGAGGTAGCATCTGGTAGATATCTACATGCAACCAGCATGCATGCACCTCATGTGTTTAAAGGCATAGTCAAAGCCCAAATGGCTAGGACTAGTAGACTTAACACTATGAATGAGATATTCTTAAAACAGATTGATGAAACATATGAAGATTTTATAAAAAGTGGTTATCCCATGGATTTGCTCTTGAATGTCAAACAACATGTTATATTACACAGGGATACACTTTTTAAACCTACTTTTCTTATGACATCTAATGAGGGGGGTACTTCTCGAGTATTATCAAGTAATGATTCTGAATTAAAATTCATTATGTCATTCAACCCCATGACATATGCTATTAGAAATATAATAACTAAATACTGGAAGGTCTTACTAGCGCAAGAAGAAATTAAACTGATAGTAGGAGATAGGCCCCAGTTTAGCTATCGAAATATGAGAACATTAAAATGTATATTAGGGTTTAAGGACTTTAATAATGTAGGAATTATGCAAAATGTGATGATGAGGCCTGGTACATATGCTTGTCATAACTGTAGCTGCTGTGAGGATATATTTAAGTATGTAAACAACAAATCACATCAGTCTGATACTGATATTTTTATACAACCTGTATCAAAGAAAATATTCAAATTCTATGGCTATGGTACTTGTGCTACTAATCATGTAGTTTACTTAGCAACTTGTGAGACATGCCCATCATTCTATGTGGGCAAAACTACAAGGAAACTCAAAGAGAGAATCACAGAACATAAGTCTAATATTAGACTATGTAATGAAAATAATGCCTTATATAAGCATATACAAGCTCATGGAACTAATCATAGCTTTAAGTTTAGAATAATTGACCAGGTAACGGCAACGATTAGAGGAAAAAATCTATCTAACCTCCTAGACCTCAAGGAATATGAATGGATAGTGAGACTTTCGGCCGACATAGATCCAGGTTTAAATGCTAGTGTATCAATAAAACCTATTTTGACAAAGATACAATACACTAGATTAAAGTAATAATTTTTTATATATCCTAAGGTATATTCTTTTTATATATCTTAAAGTATATTTTAAAATGCATTTTAAAGTTCATACTTCATGTTTTATATGTTATTAAATACTTTGTATATATTTATTGCACTTTACTTATCATGTGATTGTGGCTGCAGGTCATATGATAGTCATTATGTATATAAATAGGCGTGTTTATTATACCTCATGTTATCCATTGAGAAAGGGTTGTTTAACCTGAAAGCTTTGTGGTGTTTACATAAAGGTCGTGGTTTTGGATTTATATCTTGATTCATTTCAGCGTTTGACTTGGGTATAAATCCCAACACTACCAACCAGGTGTGAAAGATACATGTTACCACTGCCTTCAAAGGGTGAAGTAATAGCAAGAAAGTGCACAAAAATCTTTTTCCATAACTAGTTTACAAAGAGAGTGGCTCCAGGACATAAAAGCAATATGCACTGTTGTTCTGGGTAATGGCTTCCAACTTGGATGGTGCAATGGTGCAGCAGTTAGCATTGTCGCAGCACAGCAAGAGGTTCTCTGGTTTGACTCTTGGCTGGGGTGCCTTCTGTGTGGAGTCTGCATGTCCTCCCTGCATTTGTGTGGGCTTCCTCCTGGTGGTCCGGTTTCCACCCACTTTCCAAAGACATGTGTCTGGAGTGTTTCTCCCCAGCCCTCCACTGAAAACAGACTCTGTCCCAGTTGGAATTTTCCAGTAAACAAATGTTAAATAAATAAATAAAAATTCCACACCCAGACTGGACTGCACACATGCCACTTACAAAACTCTCTCTCTCTATGAACCCATACTTTCTAGTGCCTCTTTATCTACAGTAACTGATTTTCACACAAAGTATTATTTTAACACACACACTCACTCATACACAAATACAAAACACACAGGGAAGGCTGGACGAATGGTCAAATTCTCCATATCTATCTTCCTGGCTTGGTAGTTTTTAGTTGCAGTATAAATCAGAAAAGCTGAGAAAGAAGGCTGAAAGAATTGTATGGCCTTAAAATAATCCTTGTGCAAATTTAAGCCAATCCTCCTGAGTCCCTTTTTGATAAGGAGGAGGAAAGACAAACGTTTGTTCTTTTTGTGTGTGCCTTTAAGGAGTGTCCAGATATTTATTTTTATTTATTTTTTATTTATTTTACATTTGTTGACCGGGATAGTCTGACTGGATGCATGTCCATTTTCAGTGGAGGCCCGGGGAGAAAAGCTCCAAGGGTAAGTAGATACAGCATTACATAATACCAGCATTACATATTACAAACAAACTATTTACAGAGATTACATAAGTAAGCAAGTTAAACAAGTTCCACAGGTTACAGTTAATCCTGAGCACAAGTCAGGATTAAATTAAATTACACAGTAAACTGGTTAACAGATTTTTACACATTCTAGAGAGAGTTAGCCAGGCTTGATACATTGACATAGCCAGTTAAGTGACAAATGTTGTTTGAGTTTAGTTTTAAATTGACCTAAGATGGAAAGTAAGGTAATATCAGCTGGAAGAGAGTTCCAGGATCGACTTACAGAGTTTGCAAAGAGAGAATCACCGGCTGTGTTATTAATTTTGCTAGTCTGAATTAGTAGTTTGTTAGAGGATAGAAGCGGTCTAGGATTGTTATAGGGGGGTGATAATATTTTTAAGTGCAGGAGTATTGTCCAGATTATAGAGGATTTTATAGGCCATAATCAGTTGGTTATACTGGATTAGGCTGGGTAGTTCAAGCCACCCAAGCTGATTTAGATTGATGCAATGATGTGTCCTAAAAGCCAGCCCAGTGGCAAACCTGGCAATGTGGTTGTAGCAAATTGAGAGTTTGTTAAGGACGGTCTTGTTTAAATTCGAGAGCAGAGGGGATGCAAATAGAAGGGTTGAAAGAAGGTGAGAGCGAGCGATGGCAATTTTAGCTGGAGGGGTTAGGAAGGCTTTTATTCTGTAAAGTGACCCTAGTTTTTTATTGATGGTTTTGATAGTTTGGTTAACATGTAGGTCAAATTTTAGATTATTGTATATGATGACACCTAATAGTTTTGTAGATGGGTCAGGGGAGATTATTGTGCCATCATTTGATTTTATGGTAAAGGTGAAAGCGGTAGACCTACGTGTTGGTGAAAATAACAGCATTTTAGTATTTTTGGGATTTAGGATCAGATGATGTTCAGAAAGCCAGTTTTCTATTGTATTAAAGGTGGTCTGGGTAGCTGACCATAACTCTACTGGAGATGTGGCTGAGCAAATCAGAGTAGAGTCATCAGCATATTGGATACAGCTGACTTTTGGGATGACAGTATAAAGGTCATTAATGAAGATGGAGAACAGCAAGGGCCCTAGTATAGAGCCTTGTGGTACTCCAAGGGTGTTAGGTAGAAGGTTAGAGAGTTTGTTCTGCCAGAGGACAGCCTGCTGTTGACCATTCAGGTAGGATTGAAACCATTGGAGGGCTCCAGTATCTAGACAGAATGTTTGCAGGGTGTGGATTAAATGTTGGTGATCAACCATATCGAATGCCTTGGAAAGATCCAAAAAGAGGGCTGAGGATATATAATTACTGTTGCGATTATGGTTTATGGTGTTAGTAAAGGCTAGGAGGGCTGAAGTAGTGCTGTGATGAGGACGGAAGCCATGCTGAGTGTCTACCATAAGGCGATTTTGGATTAGGTGGTGCATGAGTTGTCTATGAATACATTTTTCCATAATCGTTGCAAGTGGAGAGAGTATAAAGTATAGATATATGGTCTTTGGGGTCAAAGCCATAGGCTGGACCTCCATCAGCAACCCAGCAACATCTTCCCTCACCAGTACCTGATTCCCTCAACCTCAAAAAGGATAATACACAGTTCTCCCTTCATGTCAGAGTCTGCTTGCTGAACAGTCTTTTGGAGCCATTAGCGGCCACCAAAGGGGGTGATCTAGAGGGACCCTGAGAAGCGGAGTGACAGCCTAAGAGCTGCATATGCATATCAGTGGAGACATCTGTCTCAGGCTGCTCAAGAAAGGTGGATGCAAAGGTTCTGTCACTCACTCACTCACTCACTCACTCACTCACTCACTCACTCACTCACTCACTCACTCACTTGTCCTGAGAATTTCTTTTCCTTGATTTGAGAGGGGAGGTCCACCACTGGGAAATAAGTTAATGCTGCTGCTAACACTAAGTTCCTGATGCATCTGTCTGAGGGAATACAGCCCACATTGGATTGTTTTTGGAGTGAAAGAAAAACAATAGAACACAACCTAACTTCATATTCCTTACTCAGAGGAAAAAAAAAAAAGAAAACTAGAATGAGTAGCTTTATACATGATCTGGTGCCCAGAACTACACTTGCTTTTTCTGGCACACATAAGCCAGAGTTTATAAAAATCTCTAGACAAAAAAGGAAGTTACTACAATGGAGTACTTAGCAGCTTAATGTACTGAAAATGACCGTAGGTACTGTAAGATGCAAAGCTGATGAACGTCTACATGAGCATACAAATAGCAGGAAAATTCTGAGTTTTGGTACATCCATACATGTGTCTTATACTAGCACATCCCCTCATGCTAATGGCACATGTATGGGATGCAAGAAAGGTGCCTGAAGTTTTGCAGACTGCCCTGAGGTACATTATGTATATAATAATGGCTATTGCAACAGTGAAATAATGAACATATTAGGGTTGCAGTTAATTAAAAAAATAACCATAAGGCCTTCTTCAGCTATATAAGGAAGCAAAGAAGTAACCAACAATTCGGTGATGAACTTATCTCCAGAGCTACCTCCTTTTCTGTCTCTAAAGACATTGCTGATATTCTTGTGGGCAAATCCTTTTACAACTTCACTCCACCCTCACTCCCTTTGTGCACATTAACAGGAATCCTCAGCAACCTCCCAAATATTTTACCAAATCAACATCCACTGTGACACATACAGCTTTAAGTCATTGTTTCTCAACTAGTAAGTCCATAAAGCAAACTTCCACAAATTATCTAGTCATAGGAGATTCCATCATGAGACACAGAAATACTCACTAAGCTCAGCAAGGATAGAGTCATGGTTAGCTGTGCATCAGGGGCCAGGATATGCCAAATCAAGCATGCACTCAAGTCACTGAACCACAAGTACCAGTACAACTCTGTCGTTTTACATGTGGGTTTACATGACCCGAGATGTAACTCTCTGGACTATATGAAGAGAGACATGATGGAGCTCTCAGACTGCATTTCCCAGACTGGTATGAGCCTAGCAGTGAGCAACAGTTTATCTTCTCTGAGTATGATGCCATAATATGAGCAGAAGACTAACAACTGCGTAAACTTTTGGTGTCATTGAAAGGGGTTACAATATTTGCTAGCATGGCAGGATATGGATAACAGACAACATTGCTTCTCCAGGGTTAGTCTGTGCCTGTCTGCTTTAGGCATTTGAATATTGGCTAAAACATTGCCTACTCCCATAGTGCCTCTTTATACAATACCAGCTTGATAAGCCTTCCAACACAGCAAAACCAACCCAGGGTGATCTAAGGGTAGTACTGCTCAATGCAGTGGTCTAAACAAACACTCCACTCTCTACAAGCTCTACTCACTCTGATGAATGTAGATGTCTGTGTTATGGAGAAAAGCTTTAAAGTTGAAGATAGCACACTGCCATTTTAAGGCTATAATGCCTTCTGCACATTTAAACCAGCTACTGTGCAGGAAAGTTCAAAAAGTGGAGGTGTCTCAATATTCATCTGAAACTGCTATACCTTAAGGCTGGTCAAGCAGTATGACATGCTTCAGCTTCTCCATGTCCAACTCACAATAAACAAAGTCCCATACCATATCATTGACAGTTACAGGTTCGCCTCTGTGACCCAGGATACCTACACCACATACCTAAACAAACTAGAGTTGCTCTGCATTGAATCCAAAAGTAGAATGCTAGGCCACTTAAACTACTACACTTTAAACTGGGAGATTCCTGGACTTTGCCAACACAAATGATGTGGACCAGTTAGTCACTACACCCACTAGGGGCATCAACATCCTTGACCTGATCCTCACAAGCATGGGAGAACTTTGCACCCACCCATATGTAACATCATCACTTGTCTGGTTAGACCATAAGGCTGTGTCCTTTAAAAAAGTAAGCTAAAACCTGTGACCTCATCTAACCCTTGAACATACAGGAATTATTCCAAAACAAACTTCCTACTACTGAGTGATACCCAGGCAAAATTTCAAGCTCCCCCAAACCACATGAACACCTATGTCTATGCAGATTTGTTCACAGAAGCCTTATACCATCTTGCAAACAGCAACTCCGAAGCAGTTGTAACCAGCTAGAATAAGCACAGGGCTAACTTAAATAAAAACACACTCTGGTGGAATTCCAAGATCAACTAGTTGATTAACAAAAGGATGAAAAGCATGGCAAAACTAGGAAGTTCAATACACAGAAAGGCAAGAAGCCCCTCATCAAGCTAAATAAGCAACTGAGGAGTCTTATCAAGTCCTCTAAAGCCAAGTTCGAGGTAGAGATAGCTTTACAGGCAAGGACAACCACGATGCCTTCCACAACCTCAAACCTCAAAGGTAATACACAAGAGTATGCTGAACTAATTTAAACAGAACTGCCTATATGGCATGAAAGGATACAGCAAACTAAATGGCTGATAAGTATAGTTCCAATTTCACCTCTCTTGCCCCCTTTACAAAGGTCAAGAGATACTCACAACCATACTTCCGTCAGCTATCACTAGCAAATAAGTCCTCAATGTGCTCTTCATGCCAAAGAATACTGTATTTATGGGCCCTGATAATATCCCCAGATGCCTGCTGAACAGCTTGAAACATGACCTAGTGAGCCTTCTAAAAATCACTTCAACCTTAGTCTTCTAAGTGGCTCTGTTGCTAGTAAGTGGAGGAGTGCAACAGTTATCCCTCTGCAAAAGGGTGGGCCATCCAGGTAATTAAAGACTCATAAGTCGGACTAGTTTCCAATGTAAAGCTATGAAAAGAATCATCATGGATATTATAAATAAAGACATAGTAAACCTTCAGCTGCTGGATCCAACACAGTTTGGTTTCATCAAATGCAGACTGTGCCTACTCAACCTGGTGAACTTTTTTGAGAAAGTCACCAAAGTTATGGATGAGAGCAAAATGGTATGCACTGTCAATGATCTGACTAAAACATTTGACACTACCCCCCCCCCCATTCAGGCACTGTAGACAAACTTGTGAAAATAAAAGTTATGTACTTACCATAATGACTTGGCATCTGTGTTGTCCATTTTCATTCTTCCTCAAGAATGGTTCTAGGATCCGATCCTTGGATCCGACTCAGCCGCATATACAAGACTTCAGATCCAAATCTCGAGCTCCTTCCTCTACCCATAATGCTCTGTCTCATCCCCACCTCCTCAGATTGAGTTTGCCACCTTACTTCTCACTGTGTTATACAGACAGAGCAGACACAAGAAAAAGACTGAGGCTCAAACCAGGAACATGAAGGTTCCAATATCATCCAAAGATCCTTCTAGCAGTGACATGGTCAGAGGATGGCTGGAAAGGAAGATGAGGAAGAATGTTATGGTAAGTACATAACTTCTAAATCTGCTGTTGTCCTTTTCATTCTTCCTCACAAATGAGTCAGAGTCCTCAGCTATGTAACTCTCGGGACACCCTTACAGGAGGACACACCGGAGTACTGTCGAACCAAAGGAAGCACTGCTTCTGGACACAATGTCTAATTTGTAATATGTAACAAAATTATGAATTTTTGACCAAGCGGCTGCAGCGCAGATACCGTTAATGGAAGTTCTGGAGGAAAAATTAGATGACAGATCTAGTGAAATGAGCTCTAGCAGGATGAGACAACTTCAAAACCTTTATGAGAATTAATCAACAAAATACAATCAGCAATCCATTTGGCCAGAATACTGCCTACTGTTTTCATCTGTGAAGATAAAAATATAATTGTCTTTGAACATGAAGAAGGTGAAGCATATATTTGCCCTTATTAGTAAAGTTTGGAAAGAAAACTAGTAATTGTATGGACTGGTTAATGTTAGTCTCCATAGCCACTTTTGGTAGAAAGGAAGAACTGGTCCATACAGACACTCTGTCCTTATGGAAAATAATGTAACAATGCTTAGTCAGTAAGGATTGGAGCTCAGAAATTCTTTTTGCTGATGTGATAGCTACTAAAAAGATTGTTTTCCAAGAAAGAAACTTCATATTACATTTGCCCTCTTGAGTTAACCCCTGAAGGACCACCATTAGATCCCAAGGAGGAGAGGGATCCTTTATTGGAGAGGAAAACTCCTTTCGTGACATCTTTACAAAATCTGAAAGATGCCAAACAGAATGAATTATTTCCAGCATGGAAGTTGGAAATGGTTGCCAACTAAAGTTTAATAGTAGAAAAGCTAGCCCCTTCCTTAAAAATAGTGAGAAAAAGAAGAATGGCTGAAGTATGTGCTAAAAAGGGGTCAATATTCTGTTTGGAAGCCCACATAAAGAATCTTTTCCATTTGCTTCTGTGACTTTCTTGGTGGAGACCTTCTGGGAGGCCAAGATAATGTAATGAACTGGGGAAGCAAGCCTTGGCCATCTGACTATTACTGGAAATGGAGAAACCATGCGGTCAGCTTGAGTGTGTGTTGATGGGGATGTTAAATTCCTGATGGATGAGATAGGAGATCCTGAGTGGGTTGCAGTATCCATGGAGGATATTTCAGGTGAAACCAGAGGAAGGGGAACCATATCTATTCAAGGCCAGAAGGGGGGCAAGGAGGATGACTGAGCTGTTATCCTGCTTGCTTTCTGTAAGAACTTCAGGATCAGAGGAAGAGGATGAGGACAGGCATAGAGGAGACCTGGGGGCCAATCGTGAATCACTGCATCCCCCAGTGACTCCCCAGAAGGGGAAATTATCACAAAGTACTTGCAGAGTGAAGTACTTGCTGTACCTGTTGTTGAGGGTGAGGCAAATAGGTCTCAGCAAGGCTGGCACCAGAGGCTGAATATCACATTTGCTACTGTTTGATTGAGGAACCAATTGTGAGGAATTAGAATGGACCTGCTGAGTCTGTCTGTCAATGCACTGGTTTTCCCTGGTATATGTGTTACAATGAGAAAGTGGTCTGAAGAGATCATCTATTCCAATATGCGTTACAATGAGAAAACAGTCTGAAGAGCTGACCCATTCCAAAACCCTCATGGCCTCTCTGCACAAATGTCAGGAACGGGTTCCTACTTGTTTGTTGATGAACCAGACTACTGACATGTTGTCTGTGTGGACTGGAACAGTCCCTAGAGGGAGAACATCCTGAAAGGCTTGCAACATTAGAAGGGCTGCTCTCATCTCTAGAACACTGATATGAAACATGGTCTCTGAGGGGGACCATGTGCCTTGGACCATCTTTCCCAGGAAAAGCCTCCTCCCACCCCAGTTTGGAAGCATCCATGGTCACTGTGATGACTGGGGGAGGAAGGGACAATGGCCTGCCCAGGAGCAGGTCATCTGACTGGGTACACCAGTGAATATGATGTTTGCAGATTGGAGTGAAGTCTTATGGGAAATGATAGACGATGGTAAAGAATGGACCACTGTACTGCCAAAGTCCACTGAAGGAGCTTGCTAGAGGAACTAGAACAATGGCAGATGACACTGACCCCAAAGCTTGTAGCACTAGTTTTGCTGCAGGGGACAGATGAGACAGTATGGGCTGCACCTGATTTCTCAATGATATAATGCGATGAAGAGGTAATGATGCCACTTGAGTCATAGTATTCAGTTGAGTTCCTATAAATTCCAGAGTCTGTACAGGAGCTAGGTTTGATCTGGCATGGTTTATTGAGCTGCCTAAGGAGTTGAAGATCTGAAGCAAGTAATCTCTGGACTGTAGAAGATGATGGTTTGTTGGGGTGGTGAGGAGCCAATCCTTTGAGTATCAAGTGAGCTGCCATGACTGCCATGCATTTGGTGAACACTCTAGAGGCTGTGGTGAGCCCAAAGGGCAATGCTCTGAATTGGTAGTGATTGATTCCCAGCCAAAAGCACAAATGTCTCCTGGGCACTTGTCTATTTTGATGTAATAGTACACATCCTGGAGATCTATACAGCACATACAATCATCCTTGTACAGAAGAGGCAGAATGGACTGAACTGTAACCATTCGGAACTTTGACTTCTTTACGTACTTGTTCAAACTGCTTACATTAAAAATTGGTCTCCGATTCCCTGTTGTCTTTGGCACTAGAAAGAAGTGGGAGTAAGTTCTGAATCCTATCTGTTTGGGTGGGACCTCCTGGATGACTCTTTTTCTAGCGGCATTTGTGGTTCTTGAGATGCATATTCCCTCTGACTGGGTGGAATGTTGGGCAGTTTCTTTCTTTGGACAGGAAGTGGAAGGGAAAAGGGTACATAGTACCTCTGTATATGATTCTTAGCACTCATGAATTCCTTATGATGTTTGTCCAGGCATTTAAGTGCAAAGAAAAATAACGCCTGACTGCCTCCAGTGGTGCAGAGTGGGGAGGGGAATACTTCAGGAGCACTGATATGGCCTATCAGAGAAAGAGTCTCTGAATCCCTGATTTTGTGGACCCCACTGCCTCTGGGGTGGCATCTTCCACTGAAACCTCCTTCCCTGCCTCTGGAGGAAGTGTCCCCATGCGAGTTCTGAAAAGTTCCCTGAGATTTCTGGAACCACATTTTCTTACCACCCCACTAGTTCCTTCAGAATTTACATTGAGGGGTATAAAATTTGATTCCAATGGCAGACAGAGCCTTTCCCTCCTGTTCGCTGTGGGTAAATAAGAAGTTATGTACTCACCATAATGTTCCATCTGAGTAGGTATCTTCATTTGTCTGCAACCTTTGGGATATGGATCCGATCTCGGATCCGAGCCAGCAACTTCTATCACAGCATAGATCCGAGCTCCTAGCTCCTCCCTTTACCCATAATCCCCTGCCAACCCTGACTGACCTCAGATCAAGTTTGCCCCATAGCACAGCTAGTACTGTGTCCCAGAGGGAATTAATCTAAAGAACCCCAAGTAGGATCATTTTGGTCAGGGGGAAGGAGGGGGGGAAGGCTTCAGACAAATGAAGATACCTACTCAGATGGAACGTTATGGTGAGTACATAACTTCTTAATCTGAAGTAGGACTTCATTTGTCAGCAACCTTTGGGACAGAGTCCCCAGCTACCTAAATCTTGGGTGGCCTTCATGGAAGGATATTCCGGAGCACTGCAGAGCCAAAAGACGCCCTTCCTCGGGAGACAATATCTACTTTGTAGTGGCTGATAAAGGTATGAGATGAAGCCCAAGTGGCTGTGGATCAAATGTCATCCAGAGAAACTCTAGCCTTGAAAGCAGCCAATGTAGCAATGGCCCTCATAGAATGAGCACGGACTCCCTGAGGTGCAGGCCTTCCCGAGCTCTGATATGCTAAGAGAATACAATTAGATATCCATCGGGAGAGGGTAACCTTAGAAACCGCCTTGCCGAAGTTGTTTTTGGCAAAGGAGACAAACAACTGATCGGATTGCCTATGACCAGTAGTTCGATGAGTATAAAAACGTAGTTGCCTGTGCACGTCAAAAGAGTGCAGCTTATACTCTCCTTTGTTTTGATAGTTGGGGAAGAATACTGGAAGATTAATAGATTGATTAATGTTAGCTTCCGATGATACCTTAGGAAGGAAAGACGGATTGATCCTGAGGTGAACTCTGTCTGGGTGGAAGACCAAATACGGTGGTTTAACACAGAGAGCCAAGAGTTCCGAGACCCTCTTGGCTGAAGTTATGGCCACCAAAAAGGCCGTTTTCCAAGAGAGGTATTTAAGATCAACAGTGGCTGCCGGCTCGAAAGGGGGGCTAGTCAAGTCCTGTAAACTTTTAGCTATGTACTTACCATAACTTCGGATGTATGGGATCCATCTCACCTACATTCATAACTGATGGGTTCGGAGCCGATCCGTCGGCTCCGACTCAGCCACTATATACTAGAACGAAGTCGCTCATTGGCTGGGCTTCCCCTTATCCCAGAATGCACCACGCCTGCTTCCCCAGATCTTGTTTGTTCGCTTTCATACATTCATACAGGTACAGAAAACACATACCAATAACTGTAACCAACTAGAGCCCTTCCAGAGGAGAGCTCAGCAAAAGCAATATTTCCTCCAAATCCAAAAGGTAGGGGGAAGGAGGGTGGGTATGTATGAATGCAGGCGAGATGGATCCCATACATCCGAAGTTATGGTAAGTACATAACTAAAAGATGTAATGGGATCCTATCTCGCCTACATTCATAACTGATGGGACAGCATCCCTAGCACCTAAATCCCGGATGGCTCATTGGAACACACTCCTGAGAACTGCGGAACCAAATGAAGCTCTGCCTCGGGAAGCCACATCAACCTTGTAATGAGAAATGTAGGTGTGCGAAGAAGACCAAGTAGCAGCCGCACAAATATCATCTATTGAAACTTTGGAGTGAAAAGCTACAGAGGTGGTCATAGCCCTGGTAGAATGAGCTTTAAGTGGGAAAGGTAACTCTCTGCCTGACTGGGAATAAATGAAAGAGATGCAATCCTTAATCCATTTGGCTATGGTGGTTTTGGCAACTGGTAGACCTAACCTATTCTCCGCAAAGGACACAAACAGTTGGTTAGATTTTCGTGTCTGCCTGGTCCTATCTAAGTAAAAACGCAGTTGCCTGTGAACATCCAACTGGTGGAAGGTATATTCTGCTCTATTAGAAACATTTGGAAAGAAAACGGGGAGCTCCAATGATTGCTGAATGCACAAAGGAGATGCTACCTTAGGCAAAAAGGATGGATTCAATCTAAGGGAAACTCTGTCTTTATGAAAAATCAAATAAGGAGGAGTAGAACAGAGAGCCTGAAGCTCTGAAACCCGCTTAGCAGAAGTTATTGCCACTAGAAAGGTGGTTTTCCACGACAGAAATTTTATATCACAAGTGGCTGCCGGCTCAAAGCGACGGGCAGTTAAGGAGGCCAGAACCAAATTTAAGTCCCAAGGGGGCACAGGATGAGCCATAGGAGGCCTGAGGAGCCAGGCTCCCTTAAGAAAGGACTTGCAAAGTCTGTTAGCCATTAAGGAAGGCTCTATGGAAACATGAAAATTAGATATAGCTGCCAGTTGAACTTTAATTGTGGAGACTGAAGAGCCTGAATGAAACAATGAAGCTAGAAATTCCAAGACCTGCGGAACTGGGGCCGTAAGAGGATCAATGCCTCGCTGCTGGGCCCAAAAGGCAAACCTTTTCCATTTGCTGGAATACAGCTTAACGGTGGACGGCTTGTGGGAAGAGGACAAAATGTACATCACTTCTGGAGAAAGAGAGTTATCTCTAACTAAGGATGGAAGTGGAGTAACCAAGCAGCCAGTCGCAACGACCGAAGGGACGGATGAGAGTGTCCCGACTGATGAGACAACAGGTCCGGCACTGGGTCCAGAATCCAAGGGCCCTGTACTGCATACTTCTGAAGGAATGGGAACCAAACCTGACGGGGCCAGTGTGGGGCGACCAAAAACATGTGGCTCCCTACATGAAGAGCCTTCTGAATCACCCTCGGGAGAAGGGGGATCGGGGGGAAGGCATAAAGGAGACCGGGGGGCCAATTGTGGGCTAGCATGTCCCTGAGAGACTGCCCCTGGGAGGGAGTCAGAGTGAAGAACTCTCTGCACTTCGCATTGTTGGGGCTGGCGAACAAGTCGCAACAAGGGAGACCCCATTTGGCGAAGATCTGCGCAGCCACTCTGCTGTTGAGGGACCACTCGTGGGGCAACAGGAGAGTCCTGCTGAGCCTGTCTGCAATCACATTGGCTTTCCCCGGAATGTGCGTGGCTACTAAGAAACGTCGAGTAGCTATGGCCCAGCGCCATACTCTCATGGCCTCTCTGCAAAGGGGGTAGGACCTGGTTCTGCCCTGCTTGTTTATGTGCCAAACTACCGACATGTTGTCGGATAGAATCGCAATAGTACCTTGGGGGAGAGCCTGATGAAGTGCTTGCAAAACCAGAAGCACCGCTCTCATTTTCAGGATATTGATGTGAAGGTGTGCTTCGCAATCCTGCCAAGTGCCTTGGACAGACCTGTGCAGATAATGACCCCCCCACCCTATCTGGGAGGCGTCCGTGGTCACTGTGGCAACAGGGGGCTGAAGGGCGAAAGGACACCCCCGGTCCAGGTTGGACCAACGCAGCCACCAACGGAGGTCCCGACGACAACTGTCAGTAATCAGAACCAGGTGGTTCAGGGGAAGTTCTTGGTATGACCATTGAATCGATAATAGCCATTGCAGCACCCGCATGTGCAGCCTGGCTAACGGTACTAAGAGGATAGTTGCAGCCATCGTGCCCAATAACTGAAGAATCTGTCTGGCAGGAACTCGAGATTTGGGTAACAAATTTAGAATCTGTGATTGTAGAACCTGAATTCTTACTGATGGCAAAAATGCCCGCATCCTTTTTGTGTCTAACTCTGTGCCTATAAAGGTGATACACTGAGATGGCCGCAGCACAGATTTTTCCCAATTGAAAGTGATTCCCAGCGAGAGACCCAAAGTTACTGTGGCCATCAGCACTCGAATCAGTAGATGCTCGGAGGTGGCAGTGAGGAGCCAGTCGTCGAGATAGGGAAACACTTGGAATCCTAGACTTCTCTGGTGAGCTGTCACCACTGCCAGACACTTGGTAAACACCCTGGGGGCTGTGGTGAGACCAAAGGGCAGTGCACGAAACTGGAAATGACTGGTTCCTAGGCGGAAGTGTAAATGACTCCTGGACTCTTGACGTATCAAAATGTGATAGTAAGCATCCTTGAGGTCTATGGAGCACATCCAGACATCCTTCTCCAATAACGGGAGAATGGACTGAAGGGTGACCATCCGGAACTTGGACTTCTTCACAAAACGATTTAATGAGCTTAGGTCCAAAATGGGCCTTACGTCCCTTGTCTTTTTTGGCACCAAAAATAATCTTGAGTAAGTTCCTGATCCGATCTGGTCGGCGGGGACGGGCTGGATGACCCCTTTGCTTAGTAGCTTTGAAACTTCTACGGCTGCTAGATCCCATTGACTGGGTGGTACGTCCGGGATTCTCCTTGTAGGAGGAGGGGACTTGAAAAAGGGGATGAGGTAGCCTCCGGTTACAATGCGAAGCACCCATTGATCCTTGGTTATAGATTCCCAAGCCTGTGGGTGTTTCGCAAAACGACCCCCGACTGGCTCCGGAGAAGCACAGCCGGGCCACATCCTAGGGATGTTGAGGGTAGGAGGAACCACGAAAGGAATCGCGGTCTCCAGAGTTATGGGGGCCTCTGCAACCTCTAGGGTGGCGTCTTCCTGAATCCCCCCCGCCTCTGGAGGGGGGATCACTTGGTGGAGTAGAGAAGAACTTTTGGGATTTTCTGAACCACATTTTCCCTCCTCTCTGGGCCTTGGGGTAAGGTCTAGAGGGAGCAGAAAAACGGGCCCCAACGGCAGTCAAGGTCTTGCCCTCCTGCTCGCACCGAGTAAGTGTGTCCTTCACCTTGGGTCCAAACAAAGAAGACCCATCAAAGGGAGCGTCGGCGAAGAAAGACTTAAAGGCCTCCGCGAGTGGACACAAGCGTAACCAGGCTTGTCTCCTAAGAGCCACTCCTGTGCCCGCTGCTCTACTCATCCATTCGGCTGCATAGGAAATGAGCCTCATGGACGAGTTGACAATAGAAGATAGGGTAGTCATCTGGGCGCTTACAGTCTGGGCTAACGCCTCAGGAAGATTACCCGCAAGAGACTCTCCTAACTCCTTGAGGAGGTCCCTTTGGAGCCCTGTAAAATGACAGAGATAGTTCAGCGACCGCAGGGTAAAGGTCGCTGAAGAAAGGGTACGCTTCCCGTACCTATCCATGCTCCTAGAATCCTTATTAGGAGGATGAATAGACGTTGAAGCCTCTGCCATGTCCTGCTGAGTGGCAGATGCCACCACCATAGCATCAACTGCAACACCCTTAGTGAGGAATTCCTTCTGGGGAGGGGCTGAAAGAAACTTATTATGTCTGGCAGGCACTGGTTCCACTGTATCAGGATGTTCCCACACCCTCCGAGAGATTAGATCTAATAACTCGTCGAAGGGTGTAGACACCCAGGAGGAGGAGGGCTGGGCCCCGAAGGCCTTGAGGAAGACTGACTCCTCAGCGGTAGGGGCTTTGGATTGCCAATCGCCTCTCTGTCTCAAGATCTCAAGGATATCCGAGAAGGAGACGTCATCCAAGGACGATTTTGGGGACCCTTCCGCATCATCGAGGTCAGTATCTGAAGTGACGGACTCATCTTGGGAATCAACGTGCTTCCTCTTGCACAGTTTCTTCCTTGGGGGTTCATCCGAAGCAGATTCAGAAGGACCCCCCAGAAGAAGGGAACCCTCTAAGGGGGTATCCTCAGGCCCCGGGGCCCCACTGTCATGGGAAAGAATGTCTCCAGAGGCACCAGTACCCAAAACTTGGGACGGTGAGGTAGAAACCTGCTGAACCGGCAAGGTCATAGCCAGCGCACTCCTCATGGCCTCAAAAGCAGGACCTCCAGACTCTGCAGAGGGCACTTGCTGAGAGACCACGACGGTACTGGGAATACCTGCGGCCGATGCTCCGAGGGGAAGACTGGGCATCGAAGAGGCGAGCTCCACAGTGTTGCCCTCGGCCCCCGCCGAGAAAGACCCGGTACCAAACCCTGACACCGAGGACAGGGTAGGAATGAAGGTCGGAGCAGAGAAACTCCGAGGGGGTCCCTGCTCCGACTGGACGATTCCGCTGCGTTCTACCAGCACCAACTCCAACGGCTCCAAGGGGGTCGGAGGAGGAATCAAATGCACGGAATGGGGAATCGGCTCCGAAGCTGAGTGGGCTGGAGCCGAGATCATTTTAGTAAAAACTGGGGACTGGAACAGCCTCTGGATAACCCTATCCAAATCCGAATCCGACAACCTAGAGGATTTGGAGGAAATAGACTGGGGCCGAGAAGACTTCTGCCTCGGCTCCAATAAAACAGGGGATCGGCTCCAAAAGGGTTCCAACACTATCGAAGCCGAGACCGGAACCGTTTGTAAGGGTGTCGGTGCCAAAGGTGGCTCCGGGGCCGAGGGGGAAGAGTCTGAGCTGCACACTTCCAACGGCTCCGAGACCAAAGGAGCCGAAGTAGGTGATTGGCCTCTCGATGCATTAAACTGCGGCTCCGACACCAATCGAGCCGAGGAAAGAAGCACTGAGGCAGACCCTTCAGCCATCGGCTCCAAAGCCATTGGAGCCGAGGAAGAAGAAGTCGATCCATGTTTCTTAGATGTCGGGTCCGACGGACTGGTCGGAGCCGACGATCTATGCTTCTTGGGTGTCGGGCCCGATGGACTGGTCGGAGCCGACGATCTCTTCTTTTTAGAAGCTGGAGATGAAGCCAACGCTTCCTCAAATGAAGGCTTAATAAGACCTCTAAGTATCAGCTTGTTTTTTCTTTCCTGAAGGACCCTGGAAGAAAAAGCGTGACAAACACTACAAGTATCCTGTAGATGTTTAGGCCCTAAACAGTACACGCAGACAGCATGGCTGTCTGTAATAGACATTTTATAATTACATTTAGCACATTTTTAAATCCTGATTTCTGCTCCTTAGACATACTGAACACAGTAGAAAAGGTAACAGATAGCTAGAATACACAGAAGTAAACTAATATATGGGCTAAATCCCTCTAACTTAAACGGGCTTAGCCCGATACAACAGGTAAAACAAGAAACTATTTCAGTCACACAACAAGAAAAATAATCACACAATAAGGGCAAAGGCCCTCTAACTTAAACGGGCCTTGTCCAGTACACTAGAAGCTCGAAAAATATAAAATTCTAACTTTCACAAAAACTGACTACAAACGCTCACAAAGCTGTTAAAACAGCTGTTTGTTTAAAAGCTGACAGAAACCCTAGCCAAAAAGACCAAAAAGGTCAAGAAAATACACTTAGCTCCAGCCAAGTCGAGACCATGTCCAGCTTGAAAAGTGGCAAACGAGATCTGGGGAAGCAGGCGTGGTGCATTCTGGGATAAGGGGAAGCCCAGCCAATGAGAGACTTCGTTCTAGTATATAGTAGCCAAGTCGGAGCCGACGGATCGGCTCCGAACCCATCAGTTATGAATGTAGGTGAGATAGGATCCCATTACATACTAGGGATAAATCCCATGGGGGTACCACCTCCTTGACCAGGGGCCTGAGAAGGAAGGTACCCTTAAGGAAGGTCTTACACAGTTTGGAAGTAAATAAATAAGCGTTTGGTTTACTCTTTTGAATTTGTCTTCCTTCCCTTGTCAGTTTTAACTGTTGTGTAGACTGAGTGGTCTATAATAACTTTACATGACTTGACATCTTCTGGAATAAGCCCAGCAGTTGTTTTGTATGGGGCAAATTTGCGCGGCAGTCTGTCATTGAAGGGTTCTGATGAAGTCTAATTTTTAGATGAAAGCGCTTAACCCTGTTGGATTGTGCTGTGTTCGTGATTAAATATTTTAACATTACATATTTGGTCTTTTGTGGAACTTCCTCTACGTTAGAATTGAGCAGACTTGAGTCGCTACATTGGCCAGCGTGTTGTTATTTTGGTCTTTGTGCTTCTGGTTCACTTTTACAGTTTGGAAGTAATAAGAGAGCCTGACTCCTGACCTACATGGTAGCGTGAAATTGCTGCAAGTTGCACTTTGACCGTGGAAGAGCTAGCCCCCTGGTGAAACAGAGAAGATAGAAAATCTAGAACCAACGCTACCGGCGCCGTGAAAGGATCCAAATGACGGTGCTCCGCCCAAATGGAAAAACGTTTCCATTTACTCCGATAGACCCTTCTGGTGGAGGGCTTGTGAGCTGCTACTAGGATGGCTTTGACTGGAGATGAAATTCCGGGAGTCCTTACCAGGAGTGGAACTGGAGCAACCAAGCCGTCAGCTTTAGGTTGGCCAGGTTCGGGGTTGGAAGACCCAGGGGGTGTGAAATGAGATCCGGAAGGGGATCCAGCATCCAGGGCGGATGAATCAGGTGAGACCATAGGTAAGGGAACCACGTCTGACGAGGCCAGAATGGGGCAATGAGGATCATTTTGCTCACCAACTGACTGGCTTTCTGCAATAGTTTCAGCATCAGGGGCAAAGGCGGGTAAGCATAAAGCAGACCGGGAGGCCAAGCATGAACTAGAGAGTCTCTCGGGGACTCCCTCGGAGGGGGGATCAGAGGGAAGTAATCGTTGCATTTGGTATTTGAGTGAGAGGCAAAAAGATCGCAACAAGGTCGCCCCCATCGGGCAAATATTTGCTCTGCTACTAGAGGATTGAGAGACCACTCGTAAGGAGTCAGGATAGTACGACTGAGCCTGTCCGCTAATATGTTGGACCATCCCGGAATGTGCGTTGCGATGAGAAAGCAGTTGGTGGATATCGCCCATTCCCACACTCTCATGGCCACGCGGCAGAGTGGGTAAGACCTGGTTCCCCCCTGTTTGTTGATGTACCAGACGACTTACATGCTGTCCATCTGTACCGCAATCGTCCCCACCAGAAGAGGGTTGTGAAGCGCTTGCAACGTCAAAAGCACCGCCCTCATCTCCAGGACGTTGATATGCAAAGAGGTCTCTGTGTCGTTCCAAGTGCCTTGGACTGTTCTGCCCAAATAGTGCCCCCACACCCCAGGCAAGAAGCGTCCGTGGTCACTGTGGTGACTGGCGGAGGCAGCGAGAAGGGGCGTCCCGTGTGGAGACTGGGGGACTGGAGCCACCACACGAGCGACCTTCTGCAAACCCTGCTTAGGGAGATGGGATGAGACAGGGGATTGCGAGATAGGGACCATTGTACCTGGAGGGTCCATTGTATGACGCTCATATTCAACCAGGCCAATGGCAGCAGAGGAATTGCTGCCACCATGGACCCTAGAGCCCTCAGGACCAATTCCGCTGAAGGAGCTTGAAGTTGAAGGATGGCCTGCACATGCAATCTCAGGTTCTGAAGCCGATCTGGAGTAAAGAAAACAAGCATCAGTCTGGAGTCCAACCTCGCCCCTATGAAATCCAATACTTGTGTAGGAGCCAAGGAGGATTTGGCCGTGTTGATGGTCAACCCTAAGAGTGGAGCCAGGTTGAGGAAGTAATCCCTGCATGAGCAAAGAAGATGCCTTGTTGGGGCGGTAAGGAGCCAGTCGTCCAGGTACGAAAAGACCTGAATTCCCTGGAGTCTCAGGTGGGCCGCTATCGCTGCCAAGACCTTGGTGAACACCCTGGGGGCTGAGGTGAGACCGAAGGGAAGGGCCCTGAACTGAAAATGGCTGTCTACCAGCCGGAAGTGGAGAAACCTCCTGGAGCGTCTGTCCACGAGAATATGATAGTACGCATCCTTGAGGTCTATTGAGCACATCCAGTCGTTCTCCCGTAGTAGTGGGAGGATAGATTGCAGAGTGACCATCCGGAACTTTACTTTTGGTACTGCCAGGTTCAAGAGAGAGAGGTCCAAGATGGGCCTCACGTCCCCCGTCTTTTTTGGCACCAGAAAGAACCTGGAGTAAAACCCTGATCCGAGCTTATCTGGGGGGACGGGCTGGATGGCTCTTTTTTGTAAGAGCTGCTGAATTTCTGCAGCAGCCGCCTCCCTCTGATTGGGTGGCACATTGGGGAGGCTTCTAATTCTGGGGGTTACAAGAAAGGGAATTTGGTATCCTCTGGATATGACACAAAGCATCCAGCGATCCATTGTTATGGACTCCCACATTGCTAGGTGTCTCGAGAAACGTCTCCCGACTGCCTCCAGAGTGGAGCAGCCGGGTAACCCCTCAGGGGTTCTGCGGGGGCCTCTCAGAGAAAGGTTCTCTGGACCCAAAGTTCCTGGGACCCCCTCTGTCTCTAGGGCGGCATCCTCCCTGTCCTCCTCTATCACGAGAGGACTGGTTGTCCGGAGCAGACTGGCATTGATGCGATTTCTGGAACCACATCTTCTTCTGACCCTTTTGGTTCTTGGTAAAGGACCTCTGGGGAGCAGAGAAGTGGACTCCGACGGCAGACAACGTCTTCCCGTCTTTCTCGCCCTGGACAAGGGTGTCGCGAACGGTTTTGCCAAACAATGCAGAACCACCAAAAGGGGCATTTGCAAATGACACCTTAAAAGGGTCCGAGAAGTCACAATGTCTGAGCCAGGCTTGCCTCCTCATGACCAGCCCGACTCCGCCTGCTCTAGCGGCTCCCTCAGTGGCGTGAGACAAGAGCTGCATAGAGGTGTTGGAAATAGAACGTATGGTGTACAGTTGCTTGTCCCCTTCTGACATGGACCCCAGGGGGGAAGCAGCGTATTCTTTGATTAGATCCCACTGCATCCGAATGACGTGTGCCATATAGTTCATGGCCCTCAAGGAGAAGGTCGCTGAACTGAAGGCCCGCTTCCCAAGGCGGTCCTTCGTGCGAGACTCCTTGCTCGGTGGATGAACCGTGGGGCTCTCCTGAGCCAACTTTCTCTTGGTGGCTGCCGCCACCATCATGGCATCCACAGGGGGACCTCTGCTCCAATGGGTTCTCTCTGATGGGGGACTCAAAATTTTGTCCGGGCACTTGGGAACAGGCTCTACAGTGTCCGGCTCCTTCCAAGCCCTAGTGGCTATAAGATCCACTAAGGGGTCGGGGGGAGGGGACACCCAAGAGGTATATGGCCCTGCCTCGAATGCCTCTAGGAATACGTACTCGTCGGAGGGAAGCCTTGGGAGCAGACCACCCCCCCTGATTCTGAGCATTTCCATGATGTCTCCAAAGGAGACATCCTCGGGGGGTGACCTTGGGGAGCCTTCCCCTTCATCCAAGTCCGTATCCTCAGTGAGGGACTCAGGGGAGTCCACGTGCCTCCTTTTGCACTTCAACTTGCGAGGAAACTCCTCTGGGGGCCTGTCCGAGGAGTCCTCACCAGCAATATCCTGTTCCAATGGAATACCTAGAGGCGCTGAAGCAGGCTGCCCTGAAGGCCGGGTGAGGGGAGCCAGGACCAGCTGAGAGGGAGTGCAGGGGGTAGTCGAAGCCAGGACCGGGGGCCTGGATGCACTCAACAGCACCCTCTCCACCACTGCGAAAGCCGAGGGGGAGCCGCTTTCTGACGGATCCGAGATCCGACTCCCACTCGGATCCGAGGCGGGGATCGGACCCGTAGCTGAGACTATCAGATCCGAAGGACCCACGCGCTCTGACCGGGACGGGGCCGAGAGCACACCGAGTCTCTCGGATCC
Organism: Protopterus annectens; assembly: GCF_019279795.1. NCBI lineage: Eukaryota > Metazoa > Chordata > Ceratodontiformes > Protopteridae > Protopterus > Protopterus annectens. The sequence continues at coordinate 212,150,299 of NC_056741.1, read as the reverse complement.
GAAGCTCGGCCCATGGCTCCGAGAGGTTGGATCCGACAAACTCGAGGGAATAGTTGGAGCCGAAGTGCCCAGCACTGTCGGCTCCGACCTACCCCCGGATCCAACGCAGCTCAGCTCTGACAGCTCCGAACCCGGGAGGCGGGTCGGAGAAGGAGCTATAGGAGTGAAAAAGGGGGTCAAGCTCGCCCCCGGAGTGGGGGGAGGCAAGAGCACTCCCATCTGCATCTGGGCCTGGATGAACCTCCTCATCATCCGGTTCATGTCCGCGTCCGACATACTGAATGTGGACCTCGAGGAGGCCACCGAGGCAGGCCTGGAATGCCACCTCGATGACCTCGATGGGGACCGGCTTACCTCCTCCTTGTGTCCTGGTGAGAAGCAAGGGGATCAGATCTGAGGAGGAGGCGAACCAGAAACCCTGGAGGGAGAAGCCTGTTTGGCAGGCGGGGCCGAGGAGGAGTCCTCGGCCCGCCGCTTAAGGTGCTTCTCCCTCCGCTTCTCTTTCCTGGCCTCCCTCACCTTCGAAGCCACAGTGGGAGGTTGAGTCCCGGTCAGAGGGAGGGGGGCAGGAGTGGCCGCTACTGAGGGGGTAGCGGCCACAGAAGTACCGGAGGCCGGAGCCGGGTCTGGGGGCAAAAGGCCCACCAGAACCAGCTTCGATCTCCGATCCTTAAGTGCCCTGGGGTTGAACGCAGCGCAAATCGCGCAACCCGAAGAGAGGTGTTCAACCCCAAGGCACCTAATGCACCGAGTGTGGCCATCAGCCGGTGAAAGCTTGTGACCACACTCGGTGCATTTCGAAAAAATGGCTTTAGCGGCCTCCGACATTACTGGAAGTAAAACACACTCACTAGGCCCCTACACAGTACACACACACACACACACACACACACACACACACACACACACACACACACACACACACACACACACACACACACACACTGCGACCAGCAATGGCAGGGAGGAAAAATAAATTAAAATTTAAGCTAATTTAAGCTAAAAGAGGAAGAGAAATTAGCATTGAGGGGAAACCTAAACACACACACACAGACACTCGCTTAAAGAAATAGAAGAAAATTTTGAAAACTATTTTTCTCACAGAATCACCAAGAGCTCTGGAATCTAGGTGTTGCCTGAAGGGCGGCAAACTAGATCTGAGGTCAGTCAGGGTTGGCAGGGAATTATGGGTAAAGGGAGGAGCCAGGAGCTCGGATCTATGCTGTGATAGAAGTTGCCGGCTCGGATCCGAGATCGGATCCGTATCCCAAAGGTTGCTGACAAATGAAGTCCTACTTCAGATCATATCTTTCATAAATAGCCCAAACAAAGAAGAACTATCAAAGGGGACATGAACAAATGATGCCTTAAAGGGTTTCACAAAGTAGCATAGCTTCATTCAGGATATCTCCTAATGGCTATGCCTGAGCCGGCTGCTATCAAGGCACCCTCGGATGCATGGGAGGTCAGCCTCAATGATGCATTAGAAATGGACAGGAGAGTGGCCAGTTGAGGAGAGACCTTCCTGAGGTCCTCCACAGACATTGACTCACAGAGAGAATTTGAAAGCTCCTTGGTCAAATCTCTCTGCAAATGAGTGAAGTGTACCAGGAAGTTCAATGACCTCAGTGTGAATGTAGCTGAGACATACACACACTTTCCAAATCTGTCCATTGCTCAGGACTCCCTATTCACTGGATGGACAGAGTAGCTTTGTTCAGCTAGCTCCTTCTTAGTGGCTACAGCTACAAATATGGCATCAACTGGGATTCCCTTGCTCCAGTAAGGTATATCTGAAGGAAGAACTAAACACTTGTCCGTGCACTTGGAGATGGGCTCGACATTGTCCAGTTCTTTCCAAGCCCAATGGGAAACCAGATCAATATGTTCACCCACCAGGGGTCACCCAAGATGTAGATGGGCCAGCCCCAAAAGCCTCCAGGAACACTCATTCCTCAGGAGAAGAAGAATGGGAAGACCAGCCACCCTTCTCTGAGGATTTTCAAGATGTCCTCAAAGGAGACATCATCAGGTGGCAAACAGGGGGATCCTTGTCCTTCATCAAAATCGGTGCCTTCTGTGAGAAACTCCATAAGAGAGTCTATGTGCCTCCTCTCTTCTGAGGTATTTTTCTGTGGGGTGTTTGGGAGAGGTGTTGGAAGAGGGGGGAATTCCCTCTGGGAAATATATGTGGAGACTTCCTGCAGCTTGTTGACCCTGAGGAGCAGAAATGATGGGCTCAGAGCTCAGAGCCAATGAGGGGTAAGGGCTAAGATCCCAGATTAGTGAGGACAACTCTCTATGCATAAAGAAAGCTGACAGACCTGGGGAACCTCTCCCCTCTCCTTGGAGCCAAAGCAGCTGAGGACGGGAGGGTGGAGCCAACCCCGTTTCCAAGCCCTCAGGAGGGAATCAGACTTCAGCTGTCCAGAGCCAAAGCAGCGAGGGGAAGGGATGGATCTGACAAAGTAAAAGCCAAACTCAACCCCTCACACCCAGCACTGACCTCTTAGGTCTAAGACCCACTCTAAGTCAAAGGTATCAGAGCAGGACTGGTCAGGGACACCGTCAAGTCAAGGATGGGAGCTTCCTCATGTCCAACATCGAATGTCTCGGGGATCTTGGGTCCTGGAACTCCAAAACCACAGGTCAGATTGAAGAAGGAGACAGTATTGGTTGGGCAGGTGTACTCATGGATCCAAGAGGGGACGGAGTTGGCAGACCCCCCCACCACCACCAATCTGGATCTGAGCCCTGAAAAATCTCTGCATCATCCTGTCCACGCTCCTTGAAAATCTGGATGATTCTGTGGATGCTGGCCTAGAATGCTTCCGTAGGGTTTGACATAATTGTGAAGGCAGATCTGGAGAAACAGGCTTTAAAACAAACTCCAGCGACCGGCTCCTAGCTGTATGATCCAAGGGTCTGGGATCCAAGTAAGAGGCAGATATTAAGGGAGACCTCACAATGGAAATCACTGCTGCCAGATCCAGTGAAGCCTGTGGATCCGAGGGAGGGACAATGATCTCTGCATCATAAGAGGTCGGATCCAAACTCTTCCTGATTTGTTCAGATGGCTCAGATGAAGCCCTCAGAGACTTCTGCAGGACTTGTTTCCTGGAATCTATGAAAACTTGAGGAGCTTTATAGGGGGTTTGAGCCTCAGAAAAAGAATCAGGAAGTAAACCTTATTTTGTTGTGTCTGTCACAGAGGGTCATCAGATTAAAGGTTGCGCAAATATCACAGGATGACTTAACATTTTCAGGCCCCAGGCAGTAAATGCACTTTTTGTGGGCATCAGATTTGGGGATCTTATGCCCACAAGAAGTGCATTTCTTAAAACCAGTGGGTTTCTCGCACAAGCTACATGCTCTAACTCAAACTAAAGTACACACTCTAAGCTAGCTACACAAAAAAAGGTACGACCGGAGAGAGAGAGAGAGAGAGAGAGAGAGAGAGAAAGAGACTAACTGTCTAAACTACACAGACTACACTTTTTATAGCTATATCATTAGAGTTATAGAAATAAGAAAAAGTGCCAAGAAGGTACAAAAGGCAAGGAAGAATGGTAGGGCTACAGAAAACAAAACACTAACACCAGCAGTAAACTAAAGACAATTAGAGGGAGAAGGAGAGTAGGAAACACTAACTATAATATTTAAATAGTAAAGGATTAGCTAAAGTTTAATAAGAAAGTAGTCTAAAAGGTATATTTCTCACTGCTTGAGATCGATCCTTCTTGTCATGATGGCGGCAAACAAGATCTGAGGAGTTGGGGATGAGATCGAGATTTGGATCTGAAGTCTTGTATATGTGGCTGTCAGATCCAAGGATCAGATCCTAGACCCATTCATGAGGAAGAGTGAAAAGGTTAACATCAGATCTAGGATTAAAACCCTATGTCAACCATTAGATAGCCAACTGGCTCACAAACAGGACACAGGAAATCAGAATAGGAAGTTCTATCTCCACAAAAAGATCAGTCACTAGCAGTGTCCCTCAGGGTTCTGTAGAAAAGAAAAACTGATGGCAAACAGTCCAAACCCACAGGTTTATCGTAAGCGCTTTAATTCACAACAACAACATGAACTTCCTCAGACAAACCTTATAGTCCAACTCAACATTAAATATACCCCTTAATTGCATAATTATGCAATTAATTTGAATAACTGATATATCGTCATTGCTACACTTAAAAAGGCATTCATTAAAAACAGACAGATAAATATACACATATAAAAATCACATATAAAAATCACAATTAAAGACAGCCAGTCTACATACCCAATCCTCATTGATATATAAATAAAAATACTTTAAGCTTATAAAAAAAATATTTTGCTTAAAATAACAATTAATTATTACTACCTTTCTAAAGATTTTAATTTCAAAATGCATTTAACTGAATTATTGTTCAGGTATGCCTAGACCTAATAATACACATGCTTCAGTATCTGCAGCACCTTTAAATGGCTACTTGAACAGAACATTGGAGCCTAACCAAGTGTCTAGCAACCGAGGGCAGGCTTTTGTTTGGGGAACAAGCTAGCATCCAACATCTTACAAATTTCCACATGGTCCAAGCAGTTATGGACTATCTAAGGGAGCCTGCTTGTTTTGTTACATTTGAACCAGGAGCTAACGGTTCTAACCTCCCGAATGAAAAGTCTCACAAGACTTTACTGTCTAACCTTAAAACGTTTGATCAGAAAATGTTTAGGTTTAAAAAATTGCAGTTGGAGGTCTTCTACTTTCGGGAGTGTATTCAGAAGAACATTATACTGAAGGGGCTACGCCAACGGCGTTATCCAACATGGTTAAAAACTCAATATTTCATCATGAATTACTCCTCTTTTTGAGAAACAAGGGCTCGAATTTTTGGAACTATTAATCAAATATCACTCTGCTTGGATGGAAGGCTTGAAGGCAGTGCTTGAGGCGCTTGAAAGAAATATCCAAAATGATTCAGATTTTGAGCGATATAAATTTGAGTATGGGCATATATTCACAAGCATTCAGTCCAACATAGCTAAGAGTCTTGAAGTCAAAAAAGAAAAAGATGAGGAGAGATAGGCATGACTATGAGAAGGGTAATGCCTATCCCAAACCACCAGATACTCAAGTTAGACAATACAGTGCAGCATCATTTACCATAACAACTGACAACGCCAACTACTCCCACCCTGATAATGACGATGGGGATTCCTTCAAGGGCGGAGATACATCTGATGGAAATGACATCAGACGTAGTAAACGCATTAAGGAGTAAGTCCAAAAAAATGGAAACTGCGCACCAACAGTAAAACACGTACTTTATTTAAATCTTCAATAGGTAATCCACATATAAACGCTTTAGCAAAACAATGCGTTTTCGTCCACTTCAATAGTGAGACTTCATCAGATAACTAAATCAAGTCCAATTGCTCTTTATATACTCAAATTAAAATCAAAAATAGCCAGTAGGATCATTTGCATTCTATCTAAACCAATTAAAACAAAAAGGCTCATTATGTAGAAAATTCTATATGTAATTGACTGTATTGTAACATCCTATTAAAACATTATTAAAACATTAAAAACTTTTGAAACAATTAATCATGTTTTCCTTAGTATATGAAATACTTTCATGTTTCATTCCAAGTAAATTAAGTACAATAAATAGTCCTAGTTTAAAAGTGTGTGTGTGTTGAGGTTTTATTTTTTCATTAAAAACTCAATTTGTTAGTAGTTACAATAGCACCATCTGCTGTTCGTTTTGAATCACTACGGGTTTGATCTATATTTTGGCTGCTCTCAGTTTCAGCACTGAGGATAATGAAATGTGTTCATTTAGTCCAGGAAGTCTGGTGGCTTCTAGTAATATTTGCCACCATAATTCTTTAAACTCAAGCCATTCTTCCCAAGGACCACCTCTCATCTCTTTTTTAACCTGCTCCAGCACAAAAAAGGAAAATTTTGAATCTTTACATATTCTTGTATGTTTGTATAAGGCGTTCGTTTCTTTGCTCTTAAGTATCTCGTATGTGTGTTCGTATATTCTTCTTTTCAGTACTCTTTCCGTCTTTCCGACGTAGTATGAGTTACATTTTGAACACGTAGCCATATATACAACTCCCTGTGATTCACAGTTATGGTATCCTGTGCTGTAAATATTAATATCTCTAGCTTCTAAGTAGATCTCTCTTTTGTTAGAGATATATTGGCACTGATTGCAGCGTCCACATTGGTAGGTTCCATTGATGGTGTTTGTTGTAGCTGTCTTATTGGGAATGCTGTTGCTAGCATTAATTTTATTGTTTTCTAATAATTTTTTAATGCTCCGTGCGTTCTTATAAACTATTTTGGGAGTACTTTTTTTTATATTTAGAATATCAGAAAAAGATATAAATTTGTCCCACTCAATCTGAAATATCCTTTTCACCTTAGAGTTGAACAAATTAAATTCTAAAACCAGGGCCGATTGGTAATGTAGTTCACCTTTTTTGTTCTTCTTGTTAGAATAGATGTGATTACCAGTAATGTCAGCGTCTTTAGTAGAATCCATAATGTTTGTCACACAACCTTTTATAGGTTTGAATTTTGTTGGTCTATTCTGTTCAACCTCTTTTCTTATATCCTTAATGAAATCAGGTGGATAACCTCTTGCGCAGAACATCCCTTCCAAGATGTTGCATTCAGTAAAAAAATCTTCATCCCTGCTAGTCATGCGACACCCTCTCACAAACTGCCCCTTGACAATGTTCTTTTTACAGTGTGGAGGGTGTGCACTATTGAAGTGCAAAAAGGAGTTACAAAAGGTACTTTTCCTAAATACCTTAGTCTCCAAATCTTTATTATTCACATTCTTATACACTTCAATATCCAGGTATTGCAACCTATCTGTTGAGGTAGTGTGTGTAAACCTCAGGAAGGTCGTAGTATTCTTGATGTAATCAAGAAATTCAGTTAATTTCTCTTTGCCTCCTGTCCAGAAAATGACTATGTCATCCAGGTAATGTCTATACAAAGACCAATATTGCTTGTATTCTGAGTTCAAAATGAAATTGGATTCCCATCCAGCTAACACAATATTGGCGTATGTGGGTGCGCACGCCGCACCCATTGCTATGCCTCTTATTTGTTGGTAGTATTCTCCATTAAAGATAATAAAGTTGTACTTCAGTACTGTGTCTGCTAGTTCCACAATTGCAGTCTTTTCTAAATGTGTAAGTGTCTTGTCCAGAAAAACCATATCTTCAAATGTACTCATCCCTTCTTCATGAGGTATACAGGTGAATAGATCAATAACGTCTATCGTAACAAAAATAAGATTCTCAGTCAAGAGGTCAGGTGTGACGTTTCTCAGCAATTCCCATGAGTCTTTCAAAATGTGTTCGTTTTTGTTGCAGATGTGTTTAGTCATTAAATCAACATATTTAGCCATGGGAAGCGTTTTTGAACCATCTGCTGCTACTATTGGTCTTAGTGGAGGGTCACATATATTCTTGTGCACCTTTGGTATCCCAAAGATTACTGGGATCCTGGGTTTAGGTACATGCAAAAATTTGTGCATCTTGCTGTCAATTGTGCCCTCCATCATCATATTATCCAAAATAATATCTATTCTGTGGTAGGCCAAGTTCACCTCATTTAGAGATACACTTCTGTATTTACTGTCTTCTCTTAGAATGCTGTTCATTTTGCCTTCGTATATTATGTTGTCCATAATAACAACCCCCCCTCCTTTGTCTGGCTTCATAATTCTTATTTGTGTGTTACATCTCAGGTCATTCAAGGTTTCATACTCTTTTTCTGTAAGATTGTATTCCTTAATATTTTGTTTGAACTCCTTTCTGATTTCATTTTCTAGAACTGTTTCCAGATTCTTCATTTGTGGATGATATGGGGGGTTGTAAATACTGCGCCTAGTCAAAGTAGGTTGTTGGGAGTCAGGCTTTGGTGACGTTGGAGGCAGTATAGCTTGCAAATTTACCTTCCTGAGGAACAGTTTCATATCTATAATTGTTTGCACCACGTCCCCTTTTGTACTAGGGATATATTTAAAACCTTTACTAAGTAAATCAAAATGTGCTTTTTTGATAAGGGTATTACTGAAATTGTATATCGAAAAGTTCCTGAAAGTGTGCGTAGTGCCTGTTCGTAGTATCTCATCATCTGGGTCTAGATCCAAAGTATCCAAGTGAACTGAAGTGGGGGAATGGGTGGGGGTGGGGGTGTAAATAGTTCTTGTTAGTACCTCCCTCTCCCCCTTCTCCCTCCCCTCCTCTGAAAATTCTGAAAACGCTGTTTATTTTTATTGTTATTGTAGTGTTGGTCTTCATTCTCTAAAAGTGGAAATTCTGTGTCAAAATTTCCCCTATCTTGTTCCCCCCTCCAGGTATCCATTTGGTGATTGTACCCAGTTACTTTGCTCAGCTTAATTCTAACATTGTGTTCCCTTCTCTTAGAAGGTGGCTCCGGGTAACTAACATTATTCTGATAATCCTCTATATCCCTTTTAAGTTTATTGATCTTCCTTTGTTCCAGCACTTTGCATTTAGTATCTATGTCAGATCTTAAGCTGTAATACCTATCCCTTTCGTGTTTAATTTCAAAAAACAAATCTTTTTTAATAAAATTGTCTAAAACCAAAATCTCTTGTTCTAGTTCCTCTAAAATCCTATTGTTCTCTTTGATAATGAGCCTAAGAATTTCAAGTCCACATTTATTAAAAGCATCAATCAATTCTTTATGAAAGACAGTACCAGGTTCTACATTGTTTGGGTACTTCCATACCCTAAGCCCTTTCGGTACGATTTTATGCTTTATACATTCCATCAAGTAGCAATTTTCAGTGCCAAGCGTTTTATACCTGTACATAAGTCTTGATAATTTTTCAATTTTTAAAACATATGAGTCACCATCTTGTGGTGAACCATCCTCTTTCGCATCCCAAACGCATTAAGGAACTACAGTGTCATAACCCTGTTAATGGAGACCCAGGATCATCTAATGTTTCATATAATAATCAGGCTTTTCATGGAGGGCAGAAGAAGCAACAGCAACGGTCGCAGCAGCCGCGGAAAGTACAGTTTTGTACCTACCATAAATGTAGATGTCCGATAGACATGCAACTGCAGTCATAACATGTGGGTTGTCCTGCCTCAGGCAGCCCTCGGTCAGCCGGATTCCAAAGTCTGGGTCCGACGTCGGCTGATGTTGCATTTCTCTCCGACGTCAGAGCGGCTGGAGTATATAAGCATCAGCCGACGCCATTTTCTTCAGTGTTTCTTGCCCCAGATGCCAGGTGCCCTCCAAGGAAGGCTGTAATCAAATTGGAAGACAAAAACAGGATTCCAAACAATTACATGAGCAATAAAACAAATACACCATAACAGATATCCCCAGCTAAGAGTGAGGGGGATAGGAGTGGACCCTAAGCATAGAGGGGTATGGAGGGAGGGAAAACCCGACTGCAGTTGCATGTCTATCGGACATCTACATTTATGGTAGGTACAAAACTGTGCTATGTCCTTCAAGAATGCAACTGCAGTCATAACATGTGGGTAGAATACCATAGCTTAGCTGAGGGAGGAGGTATGCTCTAGGAAAGAGATGGTGTGGCAATCAAACCCTGCAGGACTGCCGAAGCAAAGCCTGCTCTGGATCTGGAATATAGGGGGAGATTGTAGTGTTTTGAGAATGTATGCACGGAGCTCCATGTAGCAGCTTCTAGAATGTCCTTTGTAGGCACCCCTCTTAAAAATGCTGTAGAGGTGGCTGTAGCTCTGGTGGAATGTGGTCTGACATAGGCTGGAACAGTCTTTCCATGAAAGGAATAACAGAATCTGATGCAATGTCCAATCCATTTAGAAATAGTCTGTTTTGAAATTGCTTTTCCTTGGATTGCAGGGGCGTAAGCTACAAAAAGCTGTTCAGACTTCCTACTGGCCTTGGTTCTGTCCAGGTAGTATCGAAGTTGTCTATGAATGTCCAAGGTATGCAAAAGCCTTTCCCCCTTATTCTCAGGATTGGGGAAGAAAGTAGGCAGATGAATGGCTTGATTTAGAGAAACCCTATATACCACCTTTGGCATAAAGGTAGGGTTGGTCCTTAATGAAACCCTGTCTCTGTGGAAAATAATAAAGGGTGGTATTGCCATTAGGGCCTGTAGTTCCGAAACCCTTCTTGCTGAGGTAATTGCCAACAGGAAGGCTGATTTCCATGAAAGAAATTGCAAGTCAACTGAAGCTGCTGGCTCAAAAGGAGGTAGAGTCAGTTTTTCTAAGACAAAATTGAGGTCACAGGCTGGCACTGGGGCCTTTCTTGGTGGCTTAATGTTCTTGATTCCCCTGAGGAATTGTCTTAGTAAGGGGTGAGAAAAAACAGGAGGATCAGTGTTGTATCTAGCTGAAATAGCAGATGCATGTATCTTTATTGAAGAATATGAGAGGCCACTCTGTAACATATCTGCCAAATATTCCAAGATAAGTGGGATGTTCAGTAATGATGCATCATGCCCTTTGCTGGTATTCCAATTGCTGAATCTTTTCCACTTTGCTAAGTAGACCTTTCTGGTGGACGGTCCTCAAGCCTCTGTTAGTATCCGCTGAACTTCCTTGGAGAGAGATAAGTTGAAGTTATTTAAGGGATCTCCCAGGCTGTTAGCTGCAGAGTCTGAAGGTTTGGATGCAGTGTTTCGAAATTGTGTTGAGTCAAAAGTAGAAGCCACTGAGGAAGGGCCCACCTCCTGGTGTGGCATATGCTCCATAGTAGTGGGTACCAGTGTTGTCTTGGCCAATCCGGAGCTATTATGATTCCCTTGGGCTTCTCTGCTTTGATCTTTAGTAATACTGAAGTCATCAGTGGCAGAGGTGGGAATGCATAGATTGCTAGGGAGTTCCAGTTGAATGAAAGAGCATCTATTTTCCAAGCCTTTGGATGGTATGTCCTTGTGCAAAATTTTGGTAGGAGATGATTGAGGTGAGAGGCAAATAGGTCCACTTCTGGCTTGCCCCATGTCGAAGTGAGTTGTCTGAAAACCTTCGGATGTAACCCCCACTTGTGTGGATCTGTGAAATTCCTGCTTAGGCTGTCTGCCAACACATTGTCTTTTCCTGGAACAAACTGTGATTGTAACTGGATGTTTAGACTCAGTGATTTCTCCCAAAGCTGCATTGTCAGTCTGCAAAGGGGGTAAGAGTGGGTGCCCCCCTCCTTATTTATGTACCACATCACAGTGGTGTTGTCTGTCCGTATCATTAAGTGACCTTGCTGGAGTTGGTTTTGAAAAGCCTCGATAGCATGCATTACTGCCAGCATTTCCTTTTGGTTTATATGCAGATGTGTTTCCTTTGGAGACCATTGTCCTTGTATACACCTGCCTTCCATGTGCGCCCCCCATCCGAGGTCTGAGGCGTCTGTAGTCATGGTCTGTGTTATCTGTGGTTTTTTGAATGACATACCTGTGTTTTCCTGGCTCACCGAGGCCCACCATAGGAATTCCTTTTGTAAGCATGGAATGAGTGGTATGATTGTCTCCAAGTTGTTGCTGTGCTGAGACCAAACGCTTTTTAGGTACCATTGAAGCTTTCTCATGTGTAGTTTTGCTAATGGAACCAGTAGAATGCAGGATGCCATGTAACCCAGGGCCTGTAGGAATCTTCTTGCAGTCATCTGGGTGAGTTTTGCTAAACCTTTGAAGTATTGAGTTAACTTCTCTTGCTTGTTTTCTGTCAGGTAAGCCATCTGAGAGGCTGTGTCTATTTTGGCTCCTAAGAAGATTATTTGCTGGGATGGCTGCAGTCTTGACTTTTGGAAGTTGACTGTGTACCCCAGAGCTTGAAGTAATCGTATGACATATTCCAGATTTTTTGTCAACATCAATTTGTCGTCCGCTTGTATGAGGCAGTCGTCCAGGTACGGGTAAATTTGTATACCCTGGAGCCTGCAATGAGCAATTACTGAAGCCAGGCATTTTGTAAACACTCTGGGCGCAGTAGATAAGCCAAATGGCAATGCTGAGAATTGATAATGCTCTGGCCCTGCGAGAAATCTGAGGTATCTTCTGCAGCTGTGTCTGATAGGGACATGCAGGTATGCCTCCTTGAGGTCCAGAGTAATCAGCCACGACTCCTTGCCCAGCATGGGAAGGAGTTGCTGTAGAGTCAGCATTTTGAACTTTGGTACTATGAGAAAGGTGTTTAATGCGGACAAGTCCAGTATTGGTCTCCATTGAGTTTCTTTTCTTGGAACAAGGAACAGTCTTGAGTAAAACCCCTGTTCTTGTTCTTGTTGTGGAACTCTTTCTATTGCTTTCATTCGAGTTAGCAGAGTGATTTGCTTGATAGCCTCTGCCCTTTGATGTTGTGGTAGATTTGGCATGCCTTGTTTTCTTGGTAAGGTATGAAAATGAAACCTGTACCCTTGGTCTATAATGTCCAAAATCCATTTGTCCTTTGTCAGTCTGTGCCAGTTTTCTGCAAACAGAGATAATTTCCCGCCCAAGGGAGCTTCTAGTTGTTCCCTGGTAGGCGGTAGTAGAAGAAAGTCATTGAGATTGTGGTTGTTGGGCAGGAGAAACCCCTGCATCACCTCTTTGGTTTCCTGGCTGCCATTGACGTCCCCTGTAAGGGCCTCTGTATTGGCCTCTTCCTCGGCCACGTCTGTTCTTACCCCTTTGAAACTTTTCTGGGTTAGGAAAGGACCAGTTTTTTGAAGGCCAATTCCTACTGAATCTGGGGGGTTGAACCTGGAGGAAATCCTTTACAGTTTGAACTGATTTTGCTTTTTCTTCAATGGTCTTTAACACATCCTTAGCATTTGCACCAAAAAGCTTGTTCTTTTCCAAAGGTGCATCCAGAAGTTTTGCTTTTACATGATCTGGTAGAGGTTGATCTTTTAACCAAGCATGTCTACGCATCACTGCCCCTGTCATAGCTGAACTACATGAAGCTTCCAGTGCATCATATCCACACTGCAGGAAGTGATTGCTTACTTGCTGAGTGTTATGTACAGCTTCCTGCAAAGTCTTCCTGTCTAAAGGATCAGGAGAAGCTAATGTTTTTTGTAAATCTTCTAAGAGATAATCCTGATATTGGAACATATGAAAAAGGCAATTTAAAGCTCTCATAGATAAGGTAGTGGATGTGTAAACCTTTTTACCCCATCTCTCTAATGACCTTGCTTCCCTGTTGGAGGGCAAAGGATTTTTTGAGGTGGAGGCTGAAACTCCTTTAGGCCCCTGTGAAATAGTTTCCAAATCAACAGTATGGGCCCTGAATAAATGGGAATGAGTTTCTGGGACCCTGTAATACCTGTCGGGCTTGGCTGGAGCAGGAGGGAGAGTATCAGGGGTAGCACTAGAATCAGAATACAAGTCATCCAGAACATCAAGTACAGGAGGAATAGCTAAGGGCCTGTGCTGAGGCTTCTTAAGGAAAGTCCTAAGGCGTTTCCTGGAATCAGAATATTCCTGGCCCTGCCACTTGAAATGTTCCCTCATGGTGTGCAGAACTTCCCCAAAAGAAATATCCTCAGGAGGGAGGCCGAAGGTATGGAATCTTCTGCATCCGAGTCCTCATAGGTCTGGAAGAGCTCTTCCTGGCTATCAGAGTGGACAGAGCCCTCAGAGTCTTCATCTGAAGGAGTAGGGTCAGAGGGTTCAACCCGGGGCCTTTTATCAGGAGGAGGCTGGGATGCTCTCTCAGGATGGGTCTGTGAACCTCTAATCATGGAAATTAAGTCAGCAGCCATGGACATAATTTGTGTCTCCGGAGTCGGCTGAGGTAAGGATTTAGAAGTAATATGCTTTGTTTTGCTGGCTGCCTTAGCCCTAGTGTAGGCCTTAATAGATATGGCCATAGGAGGCCTGGCAGCTCCACGTGCAGGAGTGACCTTATCTACAGCAATGGTCTCGGGCATTTCCTCGGTTTCGGTATCCGGAGGAAAATCTATAACTGGCGTCGGAGTAATGTCTGGAATCGGAGTCGTCGGTAATGTGGTGTCTTTGGTTCGGAGCGGTGGAGAGACCGTCTCAGAGGGAACCGGAGCACTCGCGCTAGGTTTTGGCGTGGAGTCGGTGGTAGACGCAGGCCGAGGATGACGGTCCTGGTCTTTTCGCTTTTTGGGAGTTTGCGAAGTCGGAAGATCCGACGGCATGGTGTAAGCAAATTTATCGCCGAAAAAATCTTCAGCGAACTCCGCCCGGCACCTGAGAGTGCGCTTGTTGAAGCGAGCACAGGCTACACAGGCCGAGACGTCGTGGTCTGGGCCCAGGCAAGGGAGGCAATAAGAGTGGAAATCCTTATGAGGTATTTGTTTACCACAAAAAAGACAATTGTTAACTTTTTCAGAAATTTCTGACATCGGCTGAGGCAAGAAAAGGTCCACAACGGGGTACTTAGCTTTTTTGATGACTTCGGTATCGTAGAATACAGGAGCTGACCGACCGGCACTTGCGAACTGCTTCTGCTTCGGGCACCGCGCGGCAAGAAAGACTGAAGAAAATGGCGTCGGCTGATGCTTATATACTCCAGCCGCTCTGACGTCGGAGAGAAATGCTACATCAGCCGACGTCAGACCCAGACTTTGGAATCCGGCCGACCGAGGGCTGCCTGAGGCAGGACAACCCACATGTTATGACTGCAGTTGCATTCTTGAAGGACATCCGCAAACAACAGTGGAACAAACAAAACCGTCACAGGAGGTAGCTGTAAAACCTGGACCAGTTGTTGTCACTAATAAGGAGATTTTGTGATATATAACTTCTCTTCATTTGAAATTCCTGCAGATGTTGTGGATATTTTGGCAAGGGGGGCTTACTTATGTTCCAGCAGTAAGAGCTCATGTATCAAGAACATTGTTGGATCTAAAAGTGTTTCTACGTAAATTAAAACTTACAGTATTATTGGGGAACTAGTCTGAAGTAGTTAACCATATTAGAGTTGCTAGTGTCTTCAATCCACCTATGAATTAGACTTTAGCTTTGAATGAAAAGCTATGTGATATGGACATTACAGCTATGGCTAGTAAGCCTATTGGAAAAAGAAGTGGTATTGCTGTAGACAAAATATGAGAGATTTACTGAATTCACTCAAAGTTCATAATATTAGGGTTATGAAGCCGGATAAGGGGGGTGGACTTGTCTTCATGGATGAAAGAGACTATAACCAAAGAAGCATGACATATTGGAGGTTGATACATATGTTACGGTTTCGCTCAATGAATTAAATATTGTTTATCAACATATGAGGAATATGCTGAATGATTTATTCATTGAAAATAGCACAAACCTAGATTGTTTTCACTATTTAGATATGTCTGCACAATTGACACCTGTTATTTTTGGTAATCCCAAAATCCATAAGGATATCTCTAATTCCCCCATTCCACCCCATAGTGGACGGTAGGAAATCAATAAGATATGCTTGTGCCAAACTGGTAGATCATAAAATTATATTGGCTGATGAACCCCAGATTTCTCGAGATTCCTGGTGTTTTTTGGAAGCACTAAATCATTTAGATTTTGATAGCAACTGTAATTTCCTAACTGTTGACATTAAAGATTTATAGTCAGTTATCCCTCAAAGGTTAGGTATTGAATGGGTGCATGATTTTTTGTTACTTAAAGGGGTAGATGATGAAGAAATTGACCTAATTGAGACACGTTTAGATATGAACGAAAAAATAAACAACAAATGTTCTAACAGCCACTGAATCACCAATGAGTGTACAACCACCTCTAGTTTCGTAAAGGATATATTTATTCCACAACAGCGAATAAAACTACAAGTTGTATACACACTAAAATGTTAAGCGCTTTCACCCATAGCACAGTGGGCTTCATCAGAACATGATAATTACACTGAATTCAACCTATATTTAAAAATTGGCACCAAATTACAGCTGATGTTAAGCTTTTAAACTTTTAAAGCAGTACCTACATAATTGTCGGCACCAGCTGTCTAGCTTTGATCTGTATATGTATTTGTATCCACACTTATACAAAGTGTCTTTTTAAACTGGTTGAATCATCTATGACTGTCTATTCTTTGGTAGCCTTACCGCTACCAAAGCTGTACCTCCCGTACTATTTGTATAGCGTGGCATTGGTACAAATACCCATGTGGATCTTATAATTGATATAACTTGATGTTGGTATAAGCATGCGCTCCCTGCATTGAGGCCATAATAGCTTTACAGCGTTTCTAGCTGATGATATAACACATTACTGCAATATTATAGTTGCTTTTTAATGTATTTTTTCCAGATATTTTGAATGTTTTACGAATCCTACATGAATGAACAGATAGTCTATTTCTGACTGTCTGTAGTTTTGTAGCCTTATCGCTACTACAGCTGCGCCTCCCACGTGGAGCTTACTGTCTGTATAACTTGGTGTTTTTCCGTTGCAAACATTCAACACGCCACATCTTCTAGTTATCAACCCACTATCTCCCACGTGGAGCTTACTGTCTGTATAACTTGGCGTTTTTTCCGTTGCAAACATTACAACACGCCACATTATCTAGTTATCAACCCTACACTCTCGACGTGACTCTTCAGGAGCCTTCACAGGCTCTGCGAGTACTCCTGCCCTAACTGTAATAGCATTTCAGCTTAATATTATTGCTTAGCTTTTAGTGCTGTTATCGTACTACCTTTAGTTATTATACTTTTTTTACCTGCTATTGTATTTAGACATTTACCTGCTAAAGCTGGTTTTAGAGTTAAACTGTTTGCCTTTTTGCTGCTATTTACCTCTGCTGGTTTTGTTGTATTGTTTTTATTTTTTTCTTGTACCTCCAGTATTTGAACACCTATGCTAACCCTGTCTTTTTTTTTATTCCCTTCCTACCTATCTGCCTTACCTGTCTCCCCAAATTTCTAGCTCAATCTCTATTGTTTCCTGTCCTGTTTACCTCCTACTGGTGTTGGACGAACCTAGCCCTGCCTACAGGATTGAAAGTTGCTGGTTTCCTAAATTCTCTCCATTCAAGGAACAGAAAGTAGGTTCTGGGCTCTGTTTTTGCTGATTTATAGCCTCCTATTAGGTCAACCTAAAGAGTCCAGACAATTGCCTGTGTCTTAGAGCCTAGCAGCCAGTACCTCTCCTCTTCTTAACCTTCACTACCCCTTCACACCCCTTACTTTTTAGCTTTTTTTCTCTACTCTTACTTCCTATAACTCTTCGCTATCCTATTTCAGCTGCCCCTTTCACATTTCAACTACCTACACTATCCAGTAGATGGCAGTCTCCTCTCACTGATTACTTCTCTACTGCTCCTACTGCCTCTGATTATCCCCGTTTTAGTCTGCAAGGTTAGGGTTTTGGTCTTCTGATCTCCCTTAGTCTCTGTATTTACCTTGCTGTCTATCTAGCTCCCTGCTAACTGTAGTTTTTCGTTTCCTACTGCTGTAACCTGCCTTATCCTTACCTGCGACACTATCACCTATTTCTTCCTTCTCTCCTACTGTATGTTTTATATAACTTCATTCATCCCACTGGTGCCTTATTGACTTCTCTCTTACCTCTTCCTTCATTATACTTTCTATTCCCATCAAACTTACCTGCATTTCTGATTGTCTCCTTCCTAGCCCACCTTCAGTTGTTTCTACCCGCTCCGTTCGCCCTGCGGGCTCACTCCGCTCCCCTCCCTACCCCCAATTCTCACCCACCCCCAGGGGTCCTAATCTTATAGCTCTCTTGACACACCCCCTATCCTAACCCTCCAATCCTTCTCGTTCCACCCCCTACCCAATACCCTTTCTCCACCTTACACTCCCACTCATTTCTTTACTTCTCCTTTCTTATTTCCTTTCACTTCCCCCTCCCATTTCAACCTCCCCTTATTTAACTCCTCTTTCTGTTTTATTCCTATCCCCTCTTTCTTTCTCCTGGTTCTAATTCTAACCTCTTCAGTAATATAACCCTCTCTACTATCTCCACTCATACTTTCTCATATCTGTCTATTATACTCCTACTCCTCTTACTATGGCTTCCTACCAGACTACCCAGCTCTTATTCTCACTTCTACTTCTTTCCACCCTATGCACAATGTACCTCCTGTCCTACTATGAAAAACCACTTTATGTCCAACACTGCCACCCTAGCAAACACACAACAACATTTCTCCTTCCACTTATCCCATACCCAAATACTTCTTCTACCCCTAATTATCATTTACCTAAATTCCATAGACTCTCACACCTTAACTATGTAGTGCATTCTGAGAACAAAACTAAAATACAAACCCTTCTAAAGATTAACCTCTTAAACAAACCTACTAATCCCTCCCTCCTAGATGGAGACATCCACCCTAACCCTGGTCCTACTTCCCCTTCTCCCCTAGTGTCTACACCTAAACTTAATAACACCTTCTTAATAGGCCATCTTAATATCCAAAGCATAAACAACAAAGTACCATACCTGCATGCCCTCCTACATACTCAATCTTTTGATATTCTCTGCCTCTCAGAAACCTGGCTAAAACCTACTACTAAAGACACTGAAATTATTCCCCAGGGCTATAATATAGTAAGACTCGACCGTCCCAACCGCAAAGGTGGTGGTGTTGCTATCCTTTATAAGAATCATCTGAATATCACTACCCTTCCAGACTCTCCAACTCAAGATAACAAAATAGAAGTAATCATTGCTAAACTTCAATTAAATTCCAAAAAATCCCTTTATATCATCTGCATGTACCTGCCTCCTGGTAACAACATACCTATCCTTGAGAATTATCTCAGTTGGGTATCGGCTACTTATCCACAAGAAACTATTATACTAGGTGACCTTAACATAGACTGGAATAGCATTAATGCTGAAAACCCTTCATCTCATATCAACCTTCATAGTTTTACCCAAACTATTACCTGTACAACTAGGCGAAATAAACATAGTAATAGAGAAAGCATCCTAGACTGGATACTTATAAACAGAGTCGAACATAACTACAAAACAGGAACCCTGCCTGATGATGTTAGTGATCACTCTTTAACTTTCATAACTAGGGAAAAGACTGATTGTACTATCCCCCACATTACAAGGAAAGTACGCACCATCAAAAATTTTAATCATGACCTATTTCAGACGGAACTTGGTTTATGTAACTGGAACCCCTTAAAAATGCTTCCTCTTGAAAATGCAGTAATCTACTTTAATACAACTTTTTTATCTATTCTTGATAAATATGCTCCTGAACGTAGTATTAGAATTAAATCTAATTCAGCCCCTTGGCTCTCCCATGAAACAAAAAAACTTATTCTTACTAGAAATAAAGTCTGGGCCTCATGGAGATCCCACAGAAATAACCCTGACTTTCTACACTTCCGTCAGCTTAGAAATTTAACTAAAAAGGCAGTAATATCTGACAAAAAGAAATTCTACCTTGAACTACAGCAAAATCATCTAAATAATTCTAAACTCTTCTGGTCCTCAGTCAATAAGCTCCTCTCCCCAGGAACCTCTAAAACACCTTCCCCAATTAATGCTGACCCTGACTCCCTCAACAAACTGCAGATGCTTTTAACTCTTTCTTCACTGAAACTATACAAGCTCTAGCTAAACAGCTAAATGCCAACAACTTCTGCCTACCAAGCAACATAACTAACACCTCCTTTAAATTCTCTCTACAACCTATCTCTACAACTTACATTTATAGACTCCTTCTCAAACTAAAACCTTGCACCCCCTCTGCTGACAAGCTCCCTTCACTATTTCTTCAAAAGGCTGCCAAGGTCATCGCATATCCTATATCTATTCTCATAAATAGGACCATCAAAGAAGAAATCATCCCTGATATCTGGAAGGCCTCTCATATCATCCCACTTCATAAAGGTGGAAATTCCACTGACTATTCTAATTATAGACCTATTGCTCTCCTCTCACCCTTGGCAAAAATTCTGGAAAAATGTATTCATCATCAACTTGTACAATATCTCTCTCTTCACAATATTATAGCAGACTGTCAACATGGTTTTAGACCACATCACAGTACTACTACTGCCTTGCTTTCCTTTGTAGACACTATTAATCAGAACCGTAACAACAACTTACTCTCTTCTGCCCTCTTCATTGACCTCTCTAAAGCATTTGATATGGTCGACCACACTTTATTACTTAAGACTCTTGAATCTCTCTCTTTTGATTCCTCAGCCATTACATGGTTTAATTCCTATCTCACAAATAGAAAACAGGCAGTTCTATGGGATAACCACATTTCCTCTTTCTTACCTGTTTCCATCGGAGTTCCTCAAGGCTCTATCCTTGGCCCACTTCTTTTTTCCCTCTTCATTAATGATCTTCAAACAATAATCCCTCAAGCTACATGCATTCAATATGCTGATGATTCTACATTCATCTGCTCAGCATCTTCCACTTCAGAACTGATCTCTCTTACCCAAAATGTCTTTAATACTGTGGAAACATGGTTCTCCAGTCGTCTCCTCTTACTAAATGCCAAAAAAACTAAACTTCTTCTCTTTACCCCCACTTCCAGGACCTCCCCCTTAAATTTTAATATCTCCTCTAACAGTGCTACTTTCATCTCACCTGACTCTACAACTAAACTGTTAGGTATTACCATTGATAATAATCTCTCTTTTGACCAACATATTAACAACTCTATAAAACTAGTCAACAGAAAAATAGGATCCTTGTATCGAATTAGACCATTTCTTACACCAGCTACTAGAACTAGGATCGCTCACTCCCATCTTATTTCTACTCTTCTTTATGCCTCACCCATCTTTACCAACCTCAAGAAAAACAACCTTAACAAATTAGCTACCTGCTACAATAGCATTGCTAAACGCTACTGGTAACCCCTACAGAACCCATCATTGTCTTAACCTGAAACAACTAGGCTGGCTTGAAATTCAAAACTATCTCGCTATCCATCAACTTATTCTGGCCCATAAAATACTGTACCAACCAAAAAACACTCCTGTACTCTCCCAACTCATAATCCCCTATAGCAATCTTAACTCTCTCCGCTCTTCGAGTAAACTCTTGACTACTTCTATAAAATCTAATAACACTGCTGGTAACTCCCTATTCACCAATTCTGTTGGTACAAAATGGAATTTGTTACCTACTAACATAACAATGATTTCCTCTCTGCCTCTTTTCAAACAAAACGTTAAACGACACTTCCAAAATCACTGGCTTTGTTCCTGTTGTAAACCTGATTAACCTTCCACTATCACTACTTATCTTAAACTATCTCTCTTATTCTTGTTTCACTCTATTCTCCACTTAGCCTTTCTCTTCTCCCTTTTCATCCTCTCCCTGCTTCTTTCCCTGTTAACTTTCTTAACCTGCTTTCTTCGCCTCTAATCCTTTATTTTCCCTACCCCACTCTTATTGTTCCACTTTCATTACTTATTATCTTTGTATCTTTATCTCCAAGTATTTTTATTTCCTGTATGATGTTATTTGGAATTTCTTTGTGTGTGGTAGTAATTAATTATTGTTATACTAACTATTTAGAAGATTTTTGAAGATTTTTGCTGTTTTTTACTAACCTGTTTTCTAAATGGCTTATTGTTATCTATGTTGATTTTTATGTATGTATAGATTTTTTACTTCTGTGGAGCTTTTCTCCTCGGGCCTCTACTGAAAATGGAAATATATCCAGCTAGACTAGCCCGGTCAACAAATGTAAAATAAAATAAATAAAAATATGTAATTTGTTTTTAGTTTTTTTGAAAGGGGCTATATTTTTCGAAAATATATTTAGTAACATACCATATTCATTTCATTTTTATGTGGTGCCTTTTATTGATATGGCAGATCAGAGCTAGACAGCTGGTTGAATTCAGTGGAATTATCATGTTCTGATGAAGCCCACTGTGCTGTGGGTGAAAGCACTTAACATTTTAGTGTGTATACAACTTGTGGTTTTATTCGCTGTTGTGGAATAAATATATCCTTTACGGAGCTAGAGGTGGTCGTACACTCATTGGTGATTCTGTTAGAACACTTTTAGATATAGTTTTATCAAATAATTTCATCCTGTTCAATAACGAATTCTTCCTCCAAAAAATAGGAGTTGCTATGGGATCACACTGTGGGGGTAGTTTCGCCAACTGTGTTTTAGCATAATGGGAAAGAGAGTTGCTTTTCCAAAATGAGGGCTTTAAAACTAATACGACCTGGTATACATGATACCAAGATGATATGTTTTTTTTATTTGAAGAGGTGATGAACCTATGGCTAGGGATTTTGTTATGGTCATCACCAAGCTAACTAATTTTTTGCAGTTTACATTCCAATTTGAAACTGATTCTATCAGTTTTCAATCACAGAAATAAAAGAAAAAAGGTATTTAGCTAAAATCATTAGGAAACCTACTTACTCAAATTCATTCTTGCACTTTGATAGTAGCCATCCATACTACCAAAAAGGGCTGCTGTGAAAGGACAGCTACTTAGGGCTGCCAGGATGGTTTCTTTGAATAATGATTTTGAGTCAGAATGTGAGGTTTTAAAATCTATGTTTCTTAAAAGAGGACATCCAGAGCAATTAATTGATCAACTAGTAATGGAGGTTAGTAATAAAAGACATTCTGGCCATTTTGGGCCTATCCTTTGGAAAGATGACCCACCCCGGGGATGATAGGTATCTCAGAAATTGTACTTGAGAGCAAGATAGGTGCATGTGCACATGGTAACAGTTTTAACCTCAGTTTTCTGACCCCTTACTCGGGGAATGTATCCCATATTACGGATATTATAACCAAGAATTGGGCACCCATTATAGAGGAAAATGCAATTTGTAAAGCATTAGGAGATAACCCACATATAATTTTAAAAGGAGTAGCAATCTAAAAAGCATATTAGAAGGCCCTAAGTTTGTAAATTTATATAATGCAGGCATGGTTAGGTGTGGCCATTTGCACTACTGTAGATATATCTTAGCAATGAAGGAATATCAAATAAGAGGGTGAACCTATAAAGTTAGAGGGAGATATAATTGTGAATCAATGGGGGTGGTTTAACTGGCTAAGTGCCAACAGTGTGATGGCTTCTATATTGGCAAGACAGAATGCCCTTTTAAATAAAGAATATATGAGCACCAATACCGTATAGCTAAACATAATGTCACTAATGCTCTGGCTAAGCATGTCGTGGAGAATCCCTCACACCAGTTTAAGTATATAGTGGTTGAACAAGTAACGTCAAATAGAGAACCATGGGAGCTAAAATTAGAAGAATAGGAGCTGCTATGGCAGCTTAAAACTAATGCATATATGTTTCCTGGTTTGAATGAATATTGCTCAATTAAATGCATTTTGAAATTAAAATCTTTAGAAAGGTAGTAATAATTAATTGTTGTTTTAAACAAAATAGATTTTTATAAGCATAAGGTATTTTTTATTTGTATACCAATGGGGATTGGGTATGTGTAGACTGGCTGTCTTAATTGTGATTTT
Source organism: Protopterus annectens (assembly GCF_019279795.1). NCBI lineage: Eukaryota > Metazoa > Chordata > Ceratodontiformes > Protopteridae > Protopterus > Protopterus annectens. Next base: position 212,126,878 of record NC_056741.1, on the reverse strand, counting down.
TATATGTGATTTTTATATGTGTATATTTATGTCTATTTTTAGTGAATATCTTTTTAAGTGTAGCAATGATGATATATCAATTATTCAATTGAAATGCTTAATTATGCAATTAAGGGGTATATTTAATGTTGAGTTGGACTGTAAGGTTTGTCTGAGGAAGTTCATGCTATTATTGTGAACGAAAGCGCTTACAATAAACCTGTGGGTTTGGACTACTTGTTTGCCATCAGTTTTTCTTTTCTAGAGTTTTTTTTTTATGTTTTGCCTTCAGGGTTCTGTGTTGGCACTGCTCCTTTTTGGCTTTTACTTTTTGGAAGTCAAAGCTAACATGACAGCCATCTAGTTGACCAAGTCTGCAGACAACTACAAGCTCAGCGTAATCACAGAATCCCCACAAGGACATTAATATCCTTGCAAGACTCATGGTCTAAAACTGAATGCCAAAAAATGTATAATAGTATCCTTTGAAAAGACAGCCACCCCTAGGAATTACAATTTAGGCAATACACTCTTAACACAACACCTAGCAGTTAAGGACTTGGGAACATACGTGGGCAGGAACTTGGCTTTTGACCACCATGTATCTACTGTTGTAAGGAATTAATTCTATATTGCACAATTTATATGCAACATTATGGCATCCAGGCCTAACAATGTCATTGTTCTGCTGCAGTCAGTCCTCATTAGGCCACTCATTGAGTAAAATGTGCCCTTTGTTATGTATCTAACCAGACATATGCAACAACTGGAATGTCCCAAGTGGTTCCTCACAAAACAATTCAAGGTGTAAATCACATGGAATAAGCAGACCCCCTCAAAGGGTTATTTTTATACTCAGTCTCCTACAGACTACTGAGAGATGAGCTACACCTAGCTTACAAGGAATGATATGATAGGTTCATAGGTTAGTTCATAGGTTAGTAGTAGGCTAACTGCCCTTGCGAGCCATTTTTTAAGCCTAGCCAATTATCCCTTGTGAGACTCAAACCCTGCACCTTGTTTTTGTAAGGCAAACACTTTAACCATTAGGCCACCCTCCCAACCCCTATTTATTCATTTGTTCATAGATTAGTACTACACTAACTGCCCTTGCAAGCCATTTTAAGCCTAGCCAATTATCCCCTGTGAGATTCAAACCCTGTACCTTGTGTTTGTAAGGCAAACACCTTAACCATTAGGCCATCCTCCCAACCCCCTGATGCAGTACTGATGGACTTGCTGCGCATATGCATATGCATATATGCGCATATGCAAGTCAAAAAGTAATAGAAATATGCACACAAAGGGCTTAAACCTTGTTTGCAGCATAAACAGAACATATTGGAGGGACAGGTATATATCTCAGAGACTAGTCCTACTCTGGATTAGGCTTTCCATCTATGCAAAGCAGATTTCAGCACTGATCATATTCAAAAGCAACCTGAACCCCTAAACTGGCACCTATGCCTGTATTGGTCTGAGGTAGTTTGTAAATGCTCAGCCACCTAAAACCCATCTATATGCTCCAGTTACTTTATTCTGCTACTTACATATGGGAAAATACTGCAAAGGTTAAAATGTCTCCTACAGCCATTAGGCAGCTTGTAAATGTTTGGCTACCTAAACCCAACTATGTACCCCTTAGTAATTATCTTCCTGTCATTTACATATGGGAAATATGGCAAGGTTTGAAAAGATCTCCTAGGGCCATCAGCCTAATAATCATTTATGGACTTAAAAAAGCTGATATAAAGGGACTTTAGCTAACCAGGTCTGTCAACAATTGCAAACTGAGGGCTGTTATCAAATCCCATTTTTATACTTAAATTTTCCAGAAAGGGCTGGACCAAGCAAATGCTTGGGGTATTAATCACAGGCTTACCTTCAACACCATGAAATGCAGCACAGTTTTCTCTGGTAAATCTAGCCTCAATACTACTTATAGCACAAATAACATTTCACCTAAATGTGACACAGTCATCAGGGTCTTGGATACCTATGCTGATAACAGACTCTCCTTTGAAAACCACATCTTGTGGCAGTTTGAAAATCCTATCTTGCACAACTTATCCTTCATGGTATCCAGTTCTAGGTCCGAGGAAGTTGTAGTCTCATTTTATTCATCTCCTATCAAGCCCTACATTGAATATAATGCACCCTTTAGTGTGTACCTTGTTAAGCACTTAAACCAGCTTGAGAGACCTCAATGTTTCCTTATCAAAAAAGTATAAGATCTCTGTACCCTTAGCTACACTAACAGATTAAAAGACCTGTATTTCTACTTAGTGTCATTCAAACTCCTGAGGGGTGATCTATGCTTAGCTTTCCATGCTATGAATGACCCAGTTTCTTGAACTCCTTCACCTAAACAGGACCTAAACCTATACTACCACATCAACATCAGATGGTATGACAGATACTAAACCCAAGGTACCTCCAATTTCTGGAATAGGATGTCCTTACCTATCAGAGTTTAGCACCCTTTAAAGCCAGTCTGGATGACTGAGAGGTGATTGTAAATTTTCACCTGGGAAGTGTACCTCCCACCAGTATTGGGTGCTGTGGTTGAGCTTCACAGCTGTTTCCTTGGCTGTAAGCTTAGTAACAACCTATGAATCTATCTGGATATGCCTCTCCCTCCATACCATGATGAGTACACTCAGAAGCCATTCCTCCCTTAACATGCCCAACATCTTGATCATGTTTGATTTGACTTCATCTAATCCTGCTGCTTTACTTGACTTCATTTTCCTGAATGCAGTTCTACTTCTATGGTGGGTTCTCCTTCTTTCATTACAGACTGTGCATGCAACAACAAAGCTCTTTGGGGTTTTGTTCATTCATACATTTCCCTGAAGTACTCTTTTCATCTGCCCTTGATATCCTCTGGACTAGTGACTAGATTGTTGCTAATAACCCATATGAATGGCATATGCAAACTCTCTGTTGTTGTCTGGCAACCTGATAAGGTTTCTCTGTGCCATTTCCTGTGTCACCTTCCAGGAGCTGGCACAAATTCTCTAATTTTAGTCTTCTTCTTTGGTACTGTGACTGAATGAAGCCTCTCCATTAGCCAATCATTGCTCCTTATTAGCCCTGTTGTCTTTTGCATTTCCTACTTTTTTCTACAATCCTCCCTTCATTAATAATTTCCTCCACTTCTGCATTCCACCACCAGCTTCACTTATGTGTCTTATTTCCACACCTGAATAAATCACATTTAGATAAGTTCCTTTATCTTCAGATAGGCTGTTTTGGGATGCTGCCATTCTTTTTCTGTTTCACCTATTCCCTCTACTTCTTGAGGTGCTAGAACTATGAGTATTTCTTTGAACACATATGCTTTCAGTCCAGATAACTTCTGCATCTTCACTGTAGTCTATGCTGATCCTATAACCTCCTCTTTGATCACTGCTTGCAGCTGCTTGTGGCCTGCAGTGGTTTGTGCTGGGGAAAATCATTTTACTATGGATGACTTTCAATTCCTCTGTAGTGCCCCATTCCTTACTAGAAGAAAGCTTACTTGAGCTTCATGCTGGTCACTCTTGCATTTGATCTTGTGATTGTGCCTCTTGGCAAACCATATTAATTACCATTAAACCATTTGCCAGGCAAAAGTCCAGAACAACCCAACCATTACTGATTTTTCCCCAACCATATGGACCTGGATAGTCATCATATTCTTTTCCATCTGTCCTGATATAAGCATTCAAGTCTTTTATACCCAAACTTTCTTAACCATTGACTCCAAATTTTAAAGATGAAAATCATATGTAGAACACCACTGGAGTCAGAGGGCTATATAAAAGTACCAAAAAACGCAGTTGTCTGACTGCACTTACCCTGACAGTAAATGCTCGATTCAATTGCTACTGCAGTAGCCTATAACTATGTTATGGGTTATATCTAGCCAAGGATATAACACTGGCCAGTCTTCCAAAGCTTTTGCCCCTTATACACATGTGCCTAGTCTGCTGGTGACACAAAGTGCTTAGGGAGAAAAACAGAAGCCTGGCCACCAAAATCTTTAGGACTTTCTTGCCAAGTGAAAGAGAAGGAGGTTACAGCTATGATAGAAAAGAAGCAGAATTAGGGAACCCCAAATCCTTATCCTATATACACCAAACTGCAAATGCAAACTACAAAAAAGGAAGCTAGAGGGAGAGTGTGGCTACAGCAGCAGTGAAGTAATCAAGCATCTACTTATGGTAAATGCACTTACACAACTGTACTATGTTCATCATAAATCACTGCTGCAGTACACTATAGCTATATGGATAGATTACCATAGCTTAGAACAACTAGGTAGTGGAAGAAGAAGGGTTCAGGAACCCCTGGAGAAAGATCTTAGCAAAGTTTGACCTAGACTTAGAGAAGCAATCTAACTTGTATTGCTTCGTCAATGTATGTACAGAGGGCCAAGTTGCTGTTTTTAGAATACTTCTAGAAACTAGAAGCCATAGATGAAGCCAGGGCCCTGATACAGTGTACCTTGACCCTTTCTGGAATAGTTTTGTTATGGTTAGAATAACAAAACATAATAGTCTGGGACTTACAAGATGGCCACACACTGCTCAACAGCTTAATTTCAACTCTTCTAGCATATAAATACAAACAGAAAAATATGGGCCAGTAATATAATTAGCTTGGGTAAAATTCAGTCATTGTCTAGTAAGTATAATGCCTGGATGCCAGCAAAGAAGAAATGTAGAAAAGTAAAAGAAAATCAATTAGAAAAGGTGAAGAAAAAGCACTGGGTGGGAAGAAGTCTGCATCTGTTCAGCAAAAAGCAGTTCAAGATTCAGCTTTGGTACAAGAGATGGCTTCCAGTAATTTAGAGGAAAATAAATCAAATGTGATCATTAGTCCATTATAATATTATAATATAATACAATATAGTGGATTTAGAAAATTACAATAAATGAACATTAAAGGAATATATCAACTCAAATAATGAAAGGCAGGAAAAAATAGAAGCTTTAACTAGCCATTCAGATGAACTGCTAAAACTGCCAAAATAAGAGGTTGAAATGAAGAAAATGCTGGCAGAATATAAGGCTTCTTAAGAACAGCTGTTTCAAAAAATAGTACAGTTAGATGTCACAGCATGCAGATAAAACTTGAGATTTGTCTTCTGTACCAGAGAATAATCATCTGGACTGGATTTCCACAGCAGGATTTGTTAACTAAAAAAGCACAACAACAGCATGCTCCAAACGTGTGCATGAGAAAGCACCAATATTAATAAAGATGCAATCATACCAGCAGAAAGAGTTGATCCTGATAAAACTGTGGAAGAAAGGTAAAGTATTACAAATTGGAGACAACAGAATGTTTGTGGAAAATGATTATTCACTGTACAGTAACTAGAAAAGAAGAACATTTATCTCAGCAATCAGGGAATGTTGAAGAGCAGGTGTGAGATTAAAGCCATTGATTTCAGTTGTCTTCAGAATATATTTTTCCTGGAGGATCAAAATATTTTTTGATGCAGAACAGGCTAAGGAGGAAATAAAAAGTCTATCCAACAAAAAGTGAGCCAGCAAGTAGAAAGGGACTCAGTTTTCATTCATCTGACAATAAAAGTTCATAGAGAGACTTTGCCAGTGAAACTTTTTCCAATGTTACAAAGAAAAATGCTTGAGAGACAGAACAAAGCACATGAGTTTAACAGAAGAATCAGGAGCACCTTGGATTTGAACCAGTCTGGTGGTGGGAGATGGAGATGAGCAGGAAGAAGGCCATCACCACTGAACTAAGTGAATAGATGGGAGACTATAAAGCATCAATCACATTTGCAAAATACGACCTTGCAAGAAGTTGCTGAGAAAAAATAGACTTTGTTGACTTTGTTAAACTTACAGGTGGACTGTAAAATATATATCCCACTTTATGCCACAAAAGAGAAAAAGAAGTAACTGTAAGTAAAACAATTTTTGTTCTTATTAGGATTTGTATAAAACATTTCATGATCTAAGCTGCATGTTTTATTATAAAGTTGGTTCGTATTGTGTGCAATTAGGGGTATTTTAAATTTGTGCAGAGTCCTTTTTCAGTGACTGTTGTGTGTGTTAAAAGATATTAAATTAAATACTTTCTTTAATTGTAAGAAATATAGACTTTACAGTATAACAAAAAAGAAAAGGATTAGACAAAAGCAAGTTTAAATTAATAACAGTGTTGCTGTCTAGATTAATGTCATTTGCTTAAACTATAAAGTGGTGTGTTTTTTGTAAAGGAATTGGCTTGAAAAATAAAAGAAAATGATAAATGCCATGAAAAATGCTATGTTTTTTCCATCCGCAAATATATTAAAAACAAGTTATGTATTTACCATAACGTTCCATCAGTGTTGTCAATTTTCATTCTTCCTCAACTGATGGGGATCAGATTCGACTCGCCTATTACTAAAGCTCATGGTAATCAAAAAGCTCTCGAGCTCCTCTCTTACCCATAATGCACCAACCCTAAGCTACCTCAGATCTTGTTTGCTGATTTTACCAGAACAGGAATGTTTGACATCCATGAATATAGGAGACACAAAATTGCATGTACTCAATAAAAGAAACAGCTATATCCGGAGCTCAATATGAAGGACAATGATGTCCTTCTAACAGCTCATTATCCAGAAGTTTGTGAACAGAAAGGATGGGGGTTGGTGTGCGGGAAGTCGAGGAAGAATGAAAATGGACAACACAGATGGAATGTTATGGTAAGTACATAACTTCTTTATCTGATTATGTCAATTTTCATTCTATCCGCAACTGATGGGACAGAGTCCCCAGCTACCTATAATCCCGAGTGGACTCGAAGGATATTCATAAGTAAAGTTGAACCAAATGATGCTCTACCCCTGGAGACCAGATCCAATTTGTAATGAGTAATAAAAATATGGGGAGTAGCCCAAGCTGCTGCTGCTCATATGTCATCCATGGACGCTCTGGCTAGAAAAACTGAAGATGTTGCCATGGACCTAGTTGAATGAGCTCATATTCATTCTGGTAAGGTAATACCCAAGTTGCTATAGATAAATGAAATACAATCTGTTAGCCATCTGGCTAAAGTTACTTTTGCGACTGGTTTACTCAATGAACAACTGATCTGTTTTTCTGATGTCTTTTTTATCTATGCAGATAAAAGCTTAATTGTCTATGAACACCCAATAAATGTAACATGTATTTGCCCTTGTTTGCAAAATTAGGGAAGAATACTGGAAAGTTAATGGCTTGATTAATATTAAATTCTGACACCACATTGAGAAGGAAGGTGGTATTAGTTCGTAGCGTCGCTCTATCCTTGCGAAAGATCAAGTATGGAGGTTTTGAAGACAAGACTTGAATCTCTGAAATTCATCTAACAGAGGTAATGGCTACTAGAAAAACAGTTTTCCAAGTAAAATACTTAAGGTCACATTTAGCTGCTGGTTCAAAGGAGGAATGTAGTAGAGCCAGCAGTACCAGACTGAGATCCCATTGGGGAGTAAGATCCTTAAACTGAGGTCTCAAAAGCAGAGTGATGCTCAAGAAAGCTCTGCACAATTTGTGAGAGGCTACCGAAGGACCTTCAAATCCAATTTGAAAAATTGATATTGCTGCTAACTAAACTTTAATGGTTGAGGAACTAGCCCTTTCTTTAAAAAGTAAAGCTAAAAACTCATGTATGTTATGCATCAGAGCTGAAAATGGCTCAACATGATTTTGTTATGCCCAGTGAACTTCTTTCCCATTTACTTGTATAAAGTTTTCATGTTGAAGGTTTGTGGGAGGATGTGGGAGGATAAAAGAATATGTCAGATAGGGGAAGAGAGCATCAGTTGCCTGTCTCAATGCAAGTGGAGAAACCAGGCTGCCGGCCTGAGATTTGAGATGTCAGAATGGATCATGCCCGTCGGGTGAGACAGGAGGTCTGGAATCAGATCCAGAATACAAGGTTGGTGAAATAAGTGTGGCCAAAGGAAGGAAATCTAAATTTGCTGAGGCCAGTATGGTGCAATGAGGATGACTTTTGAGAGCTTTCTGTAGAAATTTTGGAATTAATAGGATTGGTGAGTAGGCATAAAGAAGACTGGGGGCCAGTCGTGAAGTAGAACATTCCTCGGTGATTCACCCTGTGTAGGGGTAGGGCAAAGTAGCTGCTGCATTTGTTGTTTAGGGGAGAAGAAAAAATATCCAGCAAGGCTGGCCCCATCGATGAAAAATAATTTCCGTCACATTCTTCTTAAGAGACCATTCATGAGGTAGAAGAATGGACCTGCTCAATTTGTCTAATATCACACTGGACTTCCCCAGAATGTATGTTGCTATGAGAAAAGCAGCTGGATGAGATCACCCAGTGCCACACTCTCAGCTCTTCTCAACACAAGGGATATGATCTAGACTCTCCTTGTTTGTTGATGTACCAAACTACTGACATATTGTACGTTTGAAATGCAATCGTCCCCAAAGGGAGAGCATTCTGGAAGGCCTGCAATGCTAAAAGCATTGCTGTCATCTCTAGGACATTGATAGGCAAGTTGGCCTCTTTGGGGACCAACTGCCTTGGATTGCTTTCCTCAGAAAATGCCCCTCCACTCCAGCTGGGAATTGTCCATGGTCACTATGGCCTTGGGCTGAGAGGGGATGAACGGATGGCCTTGTAGAACCTGATCTGATTGAATCCACCATCTGAGCTCCCTTTTGCATGTCTGAATGATCCATATTTGGATTGACATGGATCGGTAAAATATCGACCACTGAGTTGCTAGCATCCATTGGAGAAGCCTCATTAAAATCTGGCTAAAAGTACTCTAAGGTTATCGCTGTTGACACTGATCCAAGAGCTTGAAGGACCAAGTGGGCTAAAATCTTGGTACTGCAGATTATTTTTCTGAGCTGTGATCTTATAGTTTGTACCCTTGAGAGAGGCAGTGAAGCTATCATAGACTTTGTGTTGAAAATTTCTCCTATGAATTCCAAATTTTAAGTTGGTTCCAGCTGAAACTTGTCATAGTTTATGGTTATTCCCAGATGAGAACAAGTCTGGAGAACCTGACTTTTTACCCTTAACAATTAATGTCTGGTCAGAGTGGTAATGAGTCAGTCATCTAGCTATGGAAACACCCGGAATCCCTGTAGTCTCAAGTGAGCGGCTACTACTGTCATGCATTTTGTAAACACCCTGGAGGCTGTGGTAAGACCAAAATGCAGAACTTTGAACTGGAAGTGACTGGCTCTCAGCTGGAAGTGTAAATACTTTCTGGATCATCTGTTCATCTTTATGTGACAGTACGCATCCTGAAGGTCTATCAAGCACATCCAGTTGTCCTTGCTGAGAAAAGGAGAAATGGACTGAACCATGACCATCTGACACTTGCTATGTCGAACTGACTTGGATTATCTTTTTTTCTGGCAGCTTTTGTATTTGAATTACTGCTTCTTCACTCTTACTGGGTGGAACATCAGGGACTTTTATTGGCATTGGAGGCAGAAGGGAAAAGGATATTATATAGCCTCTGGAAATAATTTGCTGCACCCAAGTATCTTTTGTGTCTAGCCAGGCTATCTGGTGCAGGGATAATCAACCTCCAATTGCCTCCAGAGGTAGACAATCGAGCCTCCTTTCAGGAGTGTTGGTAGGGTCCGTCCAAGAAAGAATCTCTGGACTCTTGGTTTTGCAGGTCTCTTCTGCTGTGGGGTGGCGTCGACCATTGGAGTTCCCCACTCTGCCCCTGGGGGAAGTTCTTCCACATGTGCCCTTTAAAGGAACCTGGGATTTCCTGAACCGCATCTTTTCACCACCTCATTGACTCCTTGAAAACGATCTCAGAGGGACCAAAAAATGTACACCAAGTGCAGGCAGGGTCTTTCCATTCTTCTCACACCTGGATAAAGTTTCTTTCACTGTGGGGCCAAACAAGGAAGTGCTGTCACAACGACTTGAAGGGCTCCACAAAATCACATAAGTGCATCCAGGCATGCATGTCTCCTTATGGAAACGCTTGAACCCGCTGCACTTGAGGTTCCTTTGGCTACATGCAAAATAAGCCTCATGGATGAATTTGAAATAGATTGCAGGGTAGCCAAATGAGAAGTCATGGATGCTTTGACCTCTGCAGAAATGGATCCTGAGAGAGAGACTATTTGAAAGTTCCTTGATCAAATCCCTCTGTACCCTAGTAAAATGTGCCAATTAATTCAGTGACCTTAGTGGAAAGGTAGCTGAAGTATAGACATGCTTCCTAAACCTGTCCATCACACTAAACTACATCCCTACAACTTAACATAGTAACCCTCCCACCATACCTATTACCCACAGAGCACAATCATAAAGTTTCCCTAATAATCAAGCACATTCAAAAACTGAGAAAACTAATAACCTCATGCATATCAAAACTAGCCCTAAGTGGAGACATCCACTCCAACCCTGGCCCTATCATCTCCAACCCCAATCCTCATAATCAGACTAGAAACCACAACTTCTCCCATATCACAGCCAATAGAAAGCCAAGTGACTTCCTTCTACTAAGCCTACACATTAGAAGTATATCCAAGAAAGTCCATGAACTCCATGCCACCACAGACTTGTACTCCCCAGATATAGCCATCCTGACAGAAACCTGGCTAAAACCTCACATTACCAGTGAGCAAATACTCCCTACCGGTTACGCCATACTAAGAGTAGACCGACTAAACAAGAAAGGAGGCGGTGTAGTTATAATATTTAAACAGCATCTAAACATCCAGATCTTAAAATCATCAGCTCCACAAATAGGCAATGAAGAAATAATATATACCAACCTCAAAATAAACCAAAACAAAACCATCAACATAATTGGATGCTACTTCCCACCTGGCCAGAACATCCCTCCACTAGAAAACCTCCTCAGCTGGTCTACCCACCATCTCCCCCAAGAAACTATAATTTTAGGTGATTTCAATATTAACTGGCAATCCTGTTCTGGCAACCATCCAACCCATCATGCAAACCTTCATGGCTTCACCCAACTAGTCCAGTCGCCAACCAGGATAAATAAAAACTCTAGCAAGCAGACTATCCTGGATTGGATACTAGTCAGTAAGAGCCCCCAGTCATATATAACAGGCTGCTTATCAGATAGCCTCAGTGATCACTCCCCAACATTCCTACTCAAAAAATACCTATACCAAGCTAAACCTGTCATCTACCATCAAATACGTAAAAAACTAAACTTTAACCCACTCACATTCATCTCATCACTCAAATAATGTAACTGGCATCCTCTAAAGTACCTCAGTCTTGATGACGCAGTTGAATTTTTTAATACTACCTTCCTGAGCATCCTTAATTACCATGCCCCCATATGACTTTCCAGAACCAAAGCACAACCCTCCCCATGGCTACAGAAAACCATTAAGTCAAAAATGAAAAACAGGGATAAAGCCTGGGAGCACTGGCGCAAAACCAAAAACCCCCTCAACTAAACAGAAATTCCAAGAACTACGCAAAAGAGTCAAAAAGCTAACAAAACAGGACAAATTCCAATACTACCAGTCTGCCCTAGACTCCTCCCAACACAGCCCAAAACAATTCTAGTCCTCCATAAACTCCATCCTCCACCCAGGTAAAGTCAGTACCCCTCCTCCTAACATCCCTCATTCCTCCGAAAATATTGCTACCTCATTTAACACGCACTTCGCACAAAGCATACTATCACTAGATAAAAACAACCCCTCTCCCCTCCAACCCACACCTTCAACTAGTAATCTCCTCACTGCCTTCTCTTTTTCTCCTGTACCTACCTCCAACATAAAAAAACTCTTAACTAAACTTAAGTCCACCAAATTAGCAGCAGACAACCTCCCAAGTGAATACCTACAAATCACAGCTGATGCTCTGGCCTACCCAGTATCCATCTTGATTAACCGATCTCTGTCAGAAAGTTACGTTCCCACACTGTGGAAAGTATCACATATAATTCCCCTCCACAAAGGCGGCCCCTCCACAGAACTAGCCAATTACCGCCCCATAGCTATTCTCTCTCCACTCTCCAAAATACTAGAGAGATGCATACACTCTCAGGTCTCAGACTACCTCCTTTCCAATACTCAGCATGGTTTCCGACCAAACCATAGCACCACCACTGCCTTACTCTCCTTTACTAATACTATCCTTCAGCATAAAAAACAATGGCTATCTCTCCTCTGCTACTTTCCTAGACCTATCTAAAGCATTTCACATGGTCCCACACAAACAACTCATCTTAGTCCTCAATAACCTATCCTTCTCTCAATCAGTCACCAATTGGTTTCAGAGTTACCTGTCTGACCACCAACAATCTGTTGTATGGCAAAATGACATATATCCCCAACTACCTGTCTCCATAGGGGTTCCCCAAGGATCCATCCTTGGACCCCTACACTTCTCTGTTTTCACCAATAATCTAGCCTCTGCCACCAAACATGGCACACTCATGCAATACGCAGATGACTCAACCATCATCTGCTCAGCCCAGTTCCTACCCAAACTGCAAAAAGTCACACAGGAAGCCTTTTCCTCTGTTGAAACTTGGTTATCCGATGCCCAATTAATACTCAATCCAAACAAAACTAAACTACTCATCTTCCAACCCACCAAACATACTCAAAACAACTCTCATTTTAACATCACAGCAAAAGACAACACCACTATATACCCAAATGAACACACCAAATTGCTAGGAGTGGAAATAGACAATAAACTAAAATTTGACATTCACATATCCATGACCATAAAAAAGTCCACAAAAAACTAGGAGCGTTATACAGAAATAAGCAACTTCTCACCAAAGCAGCAAAGATTTCAATATTTCACCTTATCTCCACCCTACTTTATGCCTCTCCAATATATACCAACCTAAGGCAATGCGATCTAAACAAGCTAGAGACCTGCTACAACAAAATCGCCAAATTCACCACAGGGGCATCCTACCGTAGTCACCACTGTCTCTCACTTGCTGAACTGGGCTGGCTTGAACTCCCTCACCTCTTTCAATGGTATCAACTCTCACTCACCCATAAACTAGTAAACCATCCACTAAATGTCACATCCCTCCAGAATCTACTCCAACCCTATTGCACCACCAGACCACTAAGATCCAGAAACAAAAATCACTTGCAGATCACTAAAGCCAATAACTCTGCTGGTGAAGCACTATTCTCTTGTGCCATAGCCAAATTATGGAACTCCCTCCCACCCACAATTACCTCCGTACCATCATGCACCCACTTCAAAACTTTACTAAAACACACCTAAAAACATGCTGGCTATGCCCTTGCAACTCCCACTCTAATATCACCCACCCCATCCAACCACTACCTTTCTTTCCACCCCACTAACTATCTTGATTATAGCAAGCTCAGATGCTCATAAGCCTAGTACTTATTTTACAGCAGGAACTTCTTATTGCAACATTTGTTAATGTCTGTTATGTACTTCACAGATAAAGATTCTAGTTGTCTACTGATGTACTATGTTCTTTATCTGCAAATATGTTTGTAATTAATTGCTATGTTAATCAAATTGTTAATCGCTATGTAATCCAATTATTTTAACTGTGGAGCTTTTTTCCCCGGGCCTCCGCTGAAAATGGACCTACGTCCAGTCGGACACTCCCGGTCAACAAATGGAAATAAATAAACTCCTTGCTGGGGAGTGAACAGTGGAACTCTGTTTGGCAAGTTCCTTTTTGGTGTCCACTCCCATGACCATGGCATCAATAGGCACAACTTTAGCTCAAAACTTTCTCCAAAGGTGGTGCCAGAATCTTTTCCAGTCTTCTGGGTATGGGTTCAACTGTGTCAGGTTCCTTCCATTCCCACTGACAGAACAAACCGATGAGATCATTGGCAGGCAGGTAACCCAGGAGGTAGATGGGCCAAGTACCGAAAGCCTCCAGGAATACCAACTTCTCAGAGGAAGGGTTGCTGGGGGTCCAACCACCTCCCTGTTTAAGGATTTCATGGATGTCTCCAAGTGAGATGTCTTCTGGAGGTGACCATGAGGACCATTCACCTTCATCAAAGTCCACATCCTCTGTGACCCTCCTCGGTGGGGTGTTCCAGGGAGGTATCTGAAGAAGTTGTAATACCCAGCTGGGAAGCCTGGAGGTCTTGGACTGGCTGTTCCTGCGATAAATAATGATGAGGCTCTAAATGCAAAGTCATCAGGGTAGAAGGTTGAAGATCCAAAGAGTTAGATCCGTCCATCTGGTTGCAGCAGAGGATACCCTCTTCACCACCTTAAACATCGATCACCCCAGAGAGAGAAATACCCCAGCACAGAGAAGGCAAGCTTCTGGACCACTCTCCTCCCCTGTCCTGATGGCAACCTCCTCAAGGAGGATGCTGGAGCACAGCTAACCAGTGTCGAGGTTCCGAGGGGCAAAGATGGCTTTGAGAACTTCCAAGTTGACTCCAACACCTTGGATCTGACAGGGAAGCTTTGGCTCTGAGAGTCCCCTGGATAAGAAGAAATCTGAAACAGAGCACTCAGAGTAAGCTTTGGATCTGAAGATAAAGCTATCTCTGTACCTGAGACAGACAGACCCAGGAGGCTCAGATCCAGGGACTCTGAAACCACCAAAGGGATCAGAGGAAGAGATTCCAGTGGAGGTGTAGTTGATGGATGGGTCTTCTGACCTGAGATGGGGTAAGAGCCAGCAAGGCACCCATCTGAATCTGCACTGAGATTAACCTTTGTATCATTCTTTCCATATCTTCTTCCGTCAGCCTTCTGGACGAATGCGTTAAGGCAAGAAAAGGAGATTTGGACCAATGCCATTCCAAAAAGGGTGAAGGCACTGTGGAAGGCACAGGGTCAAAGGAAGGTGAGTACCTGGTCCTGGACTTGAGGCAGTCTGACCAGGTTGTTTTTCCATTGGATCTGATATAGTCAGATTCATGGCTTTTTACTTCCTGGGATCCAAGGGTGAAGAATTTTGGCACCTTCTCGGATCCAATTTAGGTCTTTTCTTGAATGTCTCTGAAGCTGAAGTGGATGACGTAGAAGGCTTCGGAGATGAAAACAGTTAGTTATGTACTCACCATAACGATCGATGTATGTGGTCCATCTCGCCTACATTCCTTACTCACGAGTTCGGAGCCGAGAATCGGCTCCGACTTGGCCAAATTTCTCTAGCACGAAGTCTCTAATTGGCTGGGCTAACCCGGTATCCCAAGATGCACCTCGCCCTATCCCCAGATAGTGTTTTCAATCATACCAATCACAACCCATACTCAATCAACACTGGAAGAAATTCCAGCCAGATAAGGGAAAAAAATTCACTGACCTCGAAGGGTCCACAGAGCCAATATTCCTCCAAATCCTCTTTGAAGGGGGCAGGTGGGAGGGTATGTAGGAATGTAGGCGAGGTGGACCACATACATCGATCGTTATGGTGAGTACATAACTAACTGATGTTATGTGGTCCTATCTTGCCTACATTCCTTACTCATGGGACAGCGTCCCCAGCACCTCTATCCTGGGAGGCTCATAGGAAGATACTCCTGAGAACCGTGGAACCAAAGGAAGCCCGGCCCCTAGAAGCCACGTCCAGCTTGTAATGAGTAATAAAAGTGTTGGGAGAGGCCCAAGTGGCCGCAGCACAAATATCATCCAAGGAAAGCCTAGCATGGAAAGCTATTGATGTAGACATAGCCCTGGTAGAATGAGCCTTGACGGGAAAGGGTAAAGTTCTGCCTGCTGACGAGTAGATGAATGAAATACAATCTTTGATCCATTTAGAAATTGTGCAATTGGAAATAGGACAACCTGCCCTGTTTTCTGAAAAGGACGCAAACAGTTGATCAGATTTCCTAACATGCTTAGTCCTATGCAAATAAAATCTCAGTTGTCTGTGCACATCCAACTGATGAAACTTGAACTCTGCTTTATTGGAAAAGTTCGGAAAAGAACACTGGTAGCTCAACAGATTGATGGAGATTGACAGTGGATGACACCTTCGGAAGGAAGGAAGGGTTAAGCCTCAGGGAAACTCTGTCCTTATGAAAGATCAAATACGGAGGTTTAATGGACAAAGCTTGAAGTTCTGATACCCTCCTGGCCGATGTAATGGCTATCAGAAAAGCCGTCTTCCAAGATAAGAATTTTAAGTCACAAGTGGCAGCCGGTTCAAAGGGTGGTGACGTAATAGCTTGTAGCACAAAGTTCAGGTCCCATGGCAGTACAGGTTCTGAAACAGGGGGACGCAGTAACCAAGTGCCTTTTAGAAAGGCTTTACAGAGTTTGTAGCCCATAAGAGAGTGCTCGTAAGATGTGTGAAAATTGGAAACTGCAGCCAACTGTATTTTAATGGTAGCAGGCGCAGAGCCCTGATGGAACAACATGGCTAAAACATCTAAGACCGATGGAATTGGGGCTGTGAAGGGGTCCAAACCTTGGGCCTGAGCCCAAATAGAGAATCTCCTCCATTTGCTGGAATAAATCTTCCTGGTGGAAGACTTATGAGAAGAAGACAAGATGTGCACCACTTCAGATGAAAAGGAATGTCGTCTGACTAGTGACAGAAGTGGAGCAGCCAGGCTGTCAACCTGAGAGTTCGCAGGGATGGATGAAGTTGTCCTGACATGTGAATCAAGAGGTCCGCACTGGGTCCAGAGTCCACGGACCATCAAGTGCATACCGTTGAAGAAAAGGGAACCATACTTGTCGAGGCCAGGGTGGAGCAATGAGAATCATCCTGCTTCCCAAGGATATGGCTTTCTGTATCACTCTTGGTAACAGAGGAAATGGAGGGAAAGCGTAGACCAGACCGGGGGGGTGACAATCGTGAGCTAGAGCGTCCCTGGGTGACTCCCCCTGTGGGGGGATCACAGTGAAGTACTTGCTGCATTTGGCATTGAGGGGGCTGGCGAAGAGATTGCAACAAGGCGACCCCACATTTTGAAGATCTGAAACGCCACTCGGTTGTTCAGGGACCACTCGTGAGGCATCAGAATAGCTCTGCTTAGCCTGTCCGCTATCACGTTGGACGTCCCTGGAATGTGCGTTACCACCAGAAACCATTGGGAAGACACTGCCCACTGCCACACTCGCATGGCCTCTCTGCAGAGGGGATAAGATTTGGTTCCCCCCTGCTTGTTCAGGTACCACACTACGGACATGTTGTCCGAGTGAATTGCAATCGTTCCCAGAGGTACAGAGTCTTGGAGTGTTCACAATGCCAGAAACACCGCTCTAATCTCCAGAAAATTGATGTGCAAGTGTACCTCGTGATCTTGCCAGGTGCCTTGGACCATCCTGCCTAGATAATGCCCTTCCCACCCCACCTGGGAGGTGTCCGTGGTCACTGTGGTCACTGGAGACATAGGGATCAAGCTCCTTCCTCTGTCCAGACTGGAGGAGCATAGCCACAAGAGAAGGTCCTGTTTGCATCGTTCTGTGAGAAGTATCAAATGGGAAAGAGGAAGTTTCTGAAAGGACCACTGAACCGACAGGAGCCACTGTAGGATCCGCATGTGTAACCTGGCCAGAGGTACCAGCATGATAGTGGAGGTCATGGATCCCAAGAGCTGAAGAACTAACCTGGCCTGAACTTTTCTGAGGGGCAACAGTGCATGGATCTGAGACTGCAACACTCTTATCCTGTCCTGTGGCAGAAAGGCGTGCATTTGAATAGAGTCTGGCTCTGCGCCTATAAAAACAACACGCTGTAAGGGCTGCAAGGCAGACTTTTCCCAGTTCAAAGTAATTCCTAGACATTGGCAAAGTGAGATGGTCGTCTCCCTGGCTTGAACAACCAGATGCCTTGTGGGGGCAGTGAAAAGCCAGTCGTCTAGATACGGAAACACCTGGAATCCTAGACATCTCAGGTGAGCTGTCACCACTGCCAAACACTTGGTAAACATCCTGGGGGCTGTGGTGAGACCAAAGTGCAGGGCACAAAACTGGAAGTGACTGGCTCCTAGCCAAAAGCGTAAATGACTCCTGGATGCCTTCTCCATTTTGATGTCATAGTAGGCATCCTTGAGATCGATGGAGCACATCCATACTCCTTTCTCCAGCAGTGGAAAAATGGACTGAAGTGTGACCATCTGAAATTTGGACTTCAGAACGTAGTGATTCAGTCGACTGAGATCCAGAATAGGTCTCAGGTCCCCTGTTCTTTTTGGCACCAAAAAGAGTCGTGAGTAAGTTCCTGATCCGACATGGTCTGAGGGGACCGGTTGGACGACTCCTTTTTCTAGCAGCTTTGCAACTTCTAGTGCTGCTTGATCTCGTTGACTGGGTGGGACGTCCGGGATTCTTCTGACTGGGGGGGTGTCGACGCAAAGGGAATAGTGTAACTTCCGGTAACTATTCGAAGCACCCAATGATCCTGGGTGATGCTTTCCCAGGCTTCCGGATGCAACAAAATTTGGCCCCCGACTGGTTCCTGAATAGCATAGTCAGGCAACACCTCAGGAACGCTGGAAGGAAGAACTGAGAAAGGAATCACGGTCTCTCGAGTTGCGGGGGCCTCCTCTGCCTTTAGGACGGCATCTTCCGGAATAATTCCCCCCCCCCCTCTGCCTATGGAGGGGGACTCACCTTGAGCTGCGGGAAAGGACCTCTGAGACTTTTTGAACCACATTTTCCCTCCTCTCTGAGCCTTGGGATAAGGCCTAGAAGGGAAAGAAAAATGGGCCCCTACGGAAGATAGGGTCTTTCCCTCCTGTTCGCATCTGGTGAGGGTGTCTTTCACTTTGGGCCCGAAGGGAGAGGACCCATCAAAGGGGAGTCAGTAAAGGAAGACTTAAAGGCCTACGCGAAATGACACAGGCGCATCCAGGCTTGCCTTCTAAGAGCTGCGCCTGAGCTAGCTGCCCTACTCGCCCCTTCGGCTGCATAAGATATGAGCCTCATAGACGAGTTGACAATGGAACCTAGGGTAGACAACTGGGCGTTAACAGTCTGCGCTACCGCCTCAGGCATGTTACCCATCAGAGTATCTCCTAGCTCCTTCAGGAGATCTCTTTGGAGCCGAGTGAAATCACAGAGGTAAATCAATGACCGTAAGGTGAAGGTCGCCGAAGACAGGGTATGCTTCCCATACTGGTCCATACTCCTGGACTCCTTGTTAGGAGGATGGACTGAAGAACAAGCCTTTGCAACTTCCTGCTGTGTGGCTGCTGCCACCACCAAGGCATCTACCAAAACCCCTTTGGTAAGGAACTCTTTTCCCGGGGGAGCAGACAGAAACTTGTTTGGACGTCTGGGCACCGGTTCCACAGAAACAGGGTTCTCCCACACCCTTCGACAAATCAAGTCCAGGAGTTTGTCGAGGGGTGGAGATACCCAGGAGGTGGAGGGTTGAGCTCCGAAGGCCTTGAGGAATACCGACTCCTCCTCAGAGGGGGTCTTGGAAGGCCAGTCACCTCTCTGCCTCAAAATCTCCAGGATGTCGGAGAAAGAGACATCATCGGAGGACGACTTGGGGGACTCCTCTGACTCCTCGAGGTCAGTATCAGAAGTGAGGGACTCATCCTGGGAGTCTATGTGCTTCCTCTTGCACAACTTATTTCTAGAGACTCCTCAGGCACCGACTCTGAGGGGCCCTCAGAAAGTAAGGGACCGCTCAGGGGGATATCCCCAGACCTTCAGGCTCCGCCATCCAAGGATAGGGGGGTGTCAGAGGCTCTAGCAGGGGTGTAAGGGGACAGTGACCAATCCATGTGACGTGACTGACGATCTGGCCAGTGCGCTCCTCATGGCTTCGAAGGCAGGTCCCCCCGAATCCAATGACCGACCCATCTCCGAGACCATGACCAGAGTCGGGATTCCCCGAGCCAAAGCACCGAGAGGGAGGCTCGGAACTGACAGTAGTCCTGAGGTATCCCCCTCGGGTCCGACTGAGGAAACCCGAGTACTGAAACCAGAGTATGGAACCGACATGGTTGGAGCCGACGCCGGCTCCGATAAACTCACATGGCGTATCGGAGCCGACACGAGAACATCACTCGGCGTGGAGCACTCCAGCTACGATGACACATGGGTGCTCGGAGGAGGAATCACAGGTACCAGAATGGGGACTGGCTCCGGAGCCAACTGGGTCAGAGCCGAGAACAGTTTTTCTAACACCGGCGACTGAAGGAGCCTCTGGACCACCCTATCCACATCCAAATCAGACAACCTAGAGGATTTGGAGGAAATAGAAGGAGATCAGGATCTTCTACCTGGAGACACATGCCTGACACTGGGCGACCGGCTCTGAATAGGCTCCAATAATAATGGAGCCGAGGTCGACTCCAGAACCACCGATACCTCCTGCGGCCCTGAGGACAATGGAGCCGAGGAGGTAGTATCCCCTATCGAAACCTTCTCCTGCGGCCCCGAGAACAATGGAGCCGAGGAGGAAGTATCCATAATCGAGACCATCTCCTGTGGCCCCGAGGACAATGGAGCTGAGGAGGCAGTAACCACTTTTTTAACCTTCTCCGGGGGCTCCAAGGAAGCAGACGGAGCCGGAGATCTCTTCTTGGCCTTGGAAGGCTTAGATTTAGGACTGGAAGAAGAAGAAGAATCTAAGGACTCCTCAAAAGAGGGCTTAATCAGGCCCTTCAAAATCAGTTTATTTTTTCTTTCCTGCAGTACCCTCGAGCTAAAAGCGTGACAGAAACTGCAGGACACCTGCAGGTGAATAGCACCAAGACAATACACACAGATGACATGGCCATCCGTAATAGACATTTTGTAGCCACATTTAGTACACTTTTTAAACCCGGAGGGTTTATGCTCCTTCTGCTATTTAGACATGGTAAAAAAATAACAGCACGTTGTCAACCAACAACGACACAAGAGGAAGGCAAGAAAACAAGCACCACTAACTGCCAAGGAACTCTAAATCAAACATTTCTTGGAGTAGCAGGGAAAGACAAGAACAAATCCAACTACAGTTTTAACACCAGAAAAACAACATAGGAGAGGACTAGGTCCTCTAACTTAAACGGGCCTAGCCCACCAAATAAAGGGATACCACAAACACACAATCTCACTAACACTCACAATGAAACTTAGACAAGGAGAAAACTAGCTATTAAAATAGCTTTTGTAAGATTACAGACTACTAAAATACTTAGAAAAAGTATTTGAAAGGGTACTTAGCCACAGCCAAGCGAGACCACGTCCTAACTCTACGAGCGGCAAACGAGATCTGGGGCTAGGGTGAGGTGCATCTTGGGATACCGGGTTAGCCTAGCCAATTAGAGACTTCGTGCTAGAGAAATTTGGCCGGGTCTGAGACGATTCTTGGCTCCGAACCCGTGAGTAAGGAATGTAGGCAAGATGGGACCACATAACATCTTCATTTCTTTAGCTTTACCTTTGGGGGGTTGAGCCCCAGATATTGCTTCTCCAAAGGAAGATGACAATAAGGCTTTTAATATTAGCATATTCTTCCTTTTCATTAGAACCTTAGGATTAAAATTAAGACAGATCAAGCAATCTTCTGGTAAATGCTGCAGTCTTAGGCAGTAAACACATAGTGTGTGGGCATGTGACAGCAGTAGCTTGTGCCCACACTAGACACACTTTTTAAATCAAGATGAGCCTTTTTCTGACATTATACAACAATGATAACTGTAAGATTAAGTAAGACAGGTTATATAAAGCAAAAAAAGGAAAACTTTTATCAACAATGGTAAAAAAGTACTACACGAAAGTGTAGAAAAGTAAATGACAGAATTATAAAAATAATTACTGAAGAAGTAGAAGAAAAAGGGAAAAGGGGGAATTACATGTCATCCAGCCCCATCTTCTGATGATGTATTATAAGTGGGAGAAACAATTCTGTACTGGGTTGCATGTGTTCTGTAGTCTGCAGCAGATTTTATTGCAAACTAACTAAAATGAACATTGTCAGTCAACCAAGCAATAAATAAAAAATAAAAATAAAAAATAAACAGTTACGTTCAAGTGGAAGTTTAAAAAACTAAGATGGACCACGATAAGATTCAAAGTAAGGTGGATAGAGTTTGGCATACAGTATAACATTACAGATACAAACAACCATTGTCTACCTACCAACAGATTGATTATTTTATGGAGAAAACTACAGATAGGTGAATCACATACATTCTAGTTTTGTCCAGAATACCATTTATAGAAAAAAAAAGAAAAGAAAAGAAAAAGAGAACCCATAGGAGAGTGATGTTCATAGGTTCATAGGTTCATAGGTTTATACTAGGCTATCTGCCCTAAGGCATTTATAAGCCTAGCCCAAATTTTTGTGGCTTATGGCACCCCTTATATGAAAAAATACTGTGCCCATTAGTTTGTTGTGCCTCTGTCCAGCAGTGACACAGAGATGATTCCCGGGATAAACCTACGATCTCACATCCACAGGTCAAGATTTCTCTTGAACAGAGCCAGCGAGGTGCTCTGCCTCACATGGACCGGGATTTTATTCCACAGCATAGGGAGTCTCTGAGTGATAAATCTATCCCTCCAGCACGTTCTATTTATATCTGTGCTAAGGTTTAAGTTGCTTGCTCTAGTGGTTTTGGTGGATTTGGATTTTTTGAGGTGGAGCATGTCCATTAATTCCGGGTTGGACATGGCCTTGTATGTCAGGCACATGTCACCTCTGAGCAGACGGTATACAACTGAATAGAGCTGGAGTTTCTTCAATCTGGCAGCATATGACAGATTTTGGAGTCCCTTTATCCTTTTGGTGAGGAACTTTTAGGGTCTGTCCAATTGCTGCAGATGTCGGGTGAGATACATCCCGAATGGGGCATTGTACTCGATCATTGGTCTGATAAGTGAAGAGTACAGGGGAACAATGACCTCACTAGATCTGGATGTGAATCCCTTCATGATCAGGTGGGCAATGTAGAAGGTCTTTCTAACCACTTTAGCAACGTGAGTGTCAAAAGAAAGGCCATTGTCAACCTGGGTCCCCAGGTCCCTGATAACCTCTTCTGTGCTTAGTGGATTGCCACCTATATGGTAGCTTAGGGTTACCTTGTTTTTCCCAAAGGGTATGACTATACATTTTTTGGTGTTTAACTTCAGGCCATGGCTCTGGCACCAGCTATCTGTTTCCGTGAGTCCCTTCTGAAGGATATCCGTGTCCGATGCACTTTCCACTATGGCGCCCAGTTTGCAGTCGTCAGCAAACTTTGTCAGCCAAAGTCCTCCCATGTTGGCCTGTACTTCTGAGAAGTAGATGCCGAACAATAGGGGGCCAAGGACCGAGCCCTGTGGGATACCACTTGTGACCGGCTTGGAGTCTGACATAGCGCCAGCAACTCTAACCCTGTGGGTTCTGTCCTTAAGCCAGTTTGCAACCCATCTTGTGACATATGGGTTTACATTTAAGCTGGTAAGTTTTTCTACAATACCAGAGTGGGGTATTGTGTCGAAAGCCTTTGCAAGGTCAAGGTAGGCTGTATGGACTGCCTTTTACTCATCAATGGCCTTGGTGACTGTTTCAAGAAGTCGACCAAGTTCAAAAGGCATGATCTGCCCTTGATGAAGCCAAACTGGGTCGGGTCCAATGTCTGCAAGTCCCTATATCTTTGTTTATGACCTCCATTATGATCCTCTCCATAGCTTTGCAGCCTAGACTTGTTAAGCTTATGGGGGTAATTACCAGGGTCCGTAGAGGCACCGCCTTTGTGGAGTGGGACCACAGTTGCCGTACGCCACTCCTTGGGCACGTATCCTGTGGTAAGGCTGAGATTAAACAGCTGCCTTATGTGCGGGTTTAATTCCTCATTTAGCTCGTGTAGCACACAGCCGGGGACACCATCCGGTCCCATTGATGCTGTGTTTTTAGCTTTAGAGAGAGCAGCTTTCACTTGCGCATTTGAGATGTCTGGGAGGCTACACTCCGCTGGGATAGTTATCTCTCCTTTAGGGGGGAAGAGGGGGGTGAAGTTTACACTGAACCTGTCTGCCAGTATGTTGGCAATGTCTGTGGGTTCAGTGATTTTTGTATCATTTTGGACTAATTCTGAGCATATCTGGGAGTTTCCACCCAGGTTCCTAACATAGCTGAAAAAGGCCTTATGATTGTCCTTTGACTCCATGGCAATTTTTCTCTCAAAACTGGCCTTAGTTGATTTTATGAGTGCTCGTATTTTTTTACTAATAATGATCAGGGGTGACTTCCCTTTTATGGATTTTGTTCTATCATGTAATAGCTTTCTCCTCTTATTGTAAAGTTTGTTAATGGCTGGGGTCAACCAGACTGGACATTTGCCCTTTGTGGAAAGAGTCTTGGTTTTATTTGGGATTGCCTGATCCATGCAGTCCTGGAGGTGTTCATAGAAGGCATTTGTAAGGGCTTCCACAGCTTGGGTTGTGGTTTCCACTGGCTCAGGGGCCTTGAAGGATACCACACCAGTCTTGAATAGTGTGAAGTTTGCTTTAGAGAAGTTCTTCACTGTGGTCTTTTTTGTTTGGGGTGGGGGCGGGATGTGGATTTCCAGTGAGATTAGTTTATGATCAGATCTCACCAATGAGGGATATACTTCCGGTGTGGAGCATTTTGTCCCCATGTTTGTGATAACGAGATCTAGTATATTTTGTCCTCTCGTGGGAACAGTGACTAGCTGTTCCATGGCATTTGAATTTATGAACTCCAGGAACCGTTGGGCTAGAAAGTTAGGGCTTGAGTAATGTTCCCAGTCTATATTTGGGTGGTTAAAGTCACCCAATATGATGGTGTTTGGAGATACATTTATACCCTCCAGTGTCTTCAGGAAGGCTGTGTGGGGTTCCTGAGTTTGAGAGGGTGGCCTGTAGCATGCTACAATTTGTAGAGCAGTTTTGCCTATGGTTAGTTGCATCTGGATGTTTTCCGAAGCTTTGTGCATTGCCACCAACCTGGAGGTGTGGGTATCCTTTATGAATATGGATACACCCCCTCCTTTTGTGGTGTGGTCCGGGTTTTGGGGCCGGAACGCATGATATGAGGTAAAACCTAATAGTGCCGGGGTGCTCTCAGGAGCCTTGAACCAGGTTTCAGTTACAGCACAGACATCGATGTTCTCCATACTGAGAAGGGCCTCGAGTGCGTGCATTTTGAGAGTTAGACTTCTGGCATTGAGCAGCGTTACTCTCAGTTTCTTCCCATTTTTGTTTTCTCAAGCATGTCATCCCAGGCAGACAGACACTGGATCCCCTTTGAATGACACCAGACATTAAGCCAATTGTTAAAGCTGATCATCTTGTCTCTATATTGTGGCATCATTCTTGGTGAAGGAAGGATACTGCTCAGGGTCAGGGTCATACCTGCCTGGGCTACATAATCAGAGAGCTCCTCTATGTCTCTTTTCATGTAGTCCAGGGAGGTACGTCTCAGGTCGTTCACACCAGCATGGACAATGACTGTGTCATATTTGTACTTGCCGTGGAGTGACCCGAGTGCTTGTGTTATGTGGCGGATTCTAGCGCCCGATAGGCAGCTTACTGTGACCCTCTCCTTGTTCAGCCTGGTGAGTGGGACGTCAGTGTGTCTGACTATGGAGTCACCTATGACAAGTATGTTTGGTGTTGTATTTGGCCTTAAGGGCTGTGACTGCTTTGCACACTGCTTTTGTGGTTTATGTGTTGCTTTGTGTATTTTACCAGTTTTGAAAGTTGATTAAAACAGTACTGTTGAACAGACAGCAACAGCATATCTCTCAACTTCAAAACAAGAGAATCGAACAAAAAAGATAAATAACTAGCAACAAACGTTCTAAATGGACACCAGCCATGACTACAATGAATGAAGCACTTTTGTTCTTTTTAATGCTAGAAATTCTTCAAAAAATTTTTTTTTTCTGAAGAAGCTCTAACATTAAAAAGAACGAACGTGCTTAATTCATTATACCTCTCAACTTCTTTGATTAGGAATTCTGCAGAAATCCAAAAATAATGGGAGGACAAAGCAGCAAAGCAAGGAAAGTTTTTAAATATGTCTATAATTCATGTAAACCATTAGTAGAACAGGTTTTGCATCAACATGCGTTTTCTGAAAAATAGAAAGCATGAAACTTTGTCTGGCATTATTAACTGACTGCAAATCTCAGTGATTTACCAGAAATTCAAAAACCTTTATGTAGAACAGGACAAACCTATGAGGGAAAATCAGGGACCGTTGAGAGGATGGGACAGAAGGCAAAATGAAGTCTGTGGAATTATCAAATTTAAAAGCTGTTAGACACTTCAGTGTAATACACACTCTAACACACTGTAGTAAGCAGTTGTCTACTATGGAATGATCACTTTACTGAATCTTCATTTTCACAGATGCTCAAATTATTCCAAATGTTTTCTTTTCAGCACCAATTCTCTGAGGTATAACATACAAATTCACTGTAGTATGTCTGCCATTGAGGTGATTCACACAGTAATAGTTTTCTCCCTAAAATCCATTGGTAGACAATGATTTATTAGTCTTACATTGTTTTATTACACTGCATGTTAAGCACTATATACCTTACTAAGAATCTTATCCTGTTCAGTCTAACTTATGTAACCTTTCACTTGAATATTACTGCATTTTTTTTTATTTATTGTTTGACCGAGTGATTGATTGTGCTGCATTTGGGTTAGCTTGTAATAAAATCTGCTGCAAACTATAGATAACATGCCAACCTACTACATAACTGTGGAAAAAAACAACTTTGCACTTGATCTTTATAACATTTCTCTTATTTTTGCAACAGTGAATGTCAAGATTACTGCATTTGGCTTAAGCTATAAATACGTTTTTTGTACGCAAGTAGGCTTTAAAAATAAGAAAAATGATAAAAGCCATGAAAAAATGCTTACTGTTATTGTAAATGCATATTAGCATTTTTTTCATTAGCAAATGTTTGTGGGAATCAAAGTTACAAAGACATCCATATGGAGCATTTCTCCCGGGCTTCTGCTGAAAGTTGGTTTTGTTCCAAGTCGGGCGTTCCCGGTAAACAAATGTTAAATAAATAAATAAATAAATAAATAAATAAATAAATAAAACACATCTGGAGCTGAAGGCAGCCATACATTCTGTTCTGTCTGAAATTTACCGAGTACTTTTCCACGGAGGCAAGTCTGCAGGTGCAAGCACTTAATTTTGAGAGTTCTGAGCATTCTTTGCTGAGGAAATGCAAAATTTAAAGGAACAATGCCAAGCAATTCAGTAAAAAATAAAGTTTGAAAATATGGGAATGGAATATGAGACAGCACCCTCCCTAACAACCTCAATACTTTAATGTATTTAACAGAACACTACACAATTTAGTTTTATTTAAATGTAGTGAGTGCACCTTTTCTTGCGGCTAAAATGTTTTCTGAAAGCATACAAGCTGTTTTTCACATTTGGGAGGGAACAGAGATTAAGATGAGAACAGAGAGCAATCAGTGTAAGTGGGTTGTAGCATGCACTTTATTTATTTAACATTTATTGACCGGGAAAGTCCGACTAGGCTCCACAAAGCCTGTTTTCAGTGGAGGCCCAGGGAGAAATGCTCCAGATGCATGGATAATATGGATAGCATGGATAATGCATGTGGGTGCAGTTGTTGATATGGGGCATTTTTTTCCAATCTGGAGGGTTAAACTTTATTTTCAATGTATACATAGTTTTGTGTGTTCTTTCAAAGTTAATACGGGATGGAGTGTTTTGAAAATAGATTTAGTGTTTTGTTTGGTGGTTTTCATTAAAACAAAAAGTCTTGAAAAATGTGACATAGATTCAAATGGAGAAGAGAAGAAACAACTGTGCAAAAACATTAGCCTACCAAACTATACTGTATGGACGTAACACAAAAGGAGGAAATACACATTCACAAAACTGTCATGTATAATATTTGGGAACTATTTTTTTTATCAAAATGGATTTGCTATCCATATTATCTTGGAACATGAATGGCCTTACGTGTACCGACAAAAAGGAAAGAGTACTGAATTGTATTAAGAAATGCAGAGTGCAAATAGTGATGCTGCAGGATACACATACTCAGAAATGAGCTTGTAAGTTTGACAAAAAATGAGTCGGGGGGGCCTAGAAGGGAAAACATAACAAAAGAGTGCAAATTTATGAAGAAATTTATGAAAATGCTTGGTACGGAAGATGTAAATTCAGCAGTAGGAATTGGAACTGAATTTACATACTATTACTATATACATACATACATACATACTATATACATACTAAGGTACAATAACTGGGATAGACTAGAAAGAAATTATATTTAATGGAAACATTTGATTTAATTGAAATTATCCACACACATCTAATAACTATTTCAGATCATGCACCAATAAAAACTAAGATAACAATACAGGATAATAAAGTAAAGTTGAGACACTGGTGCTATTCCAACTAAGGAATTTAAGGAATGAGTAGTGGAAATTATTTGACAGTAATTAGGGAAGATACAAATATCTTCAGACGTTATAACTAGTGAGTGGGATAAAATGAAAATGAAATTTAAAAACATAGTAGAAATAAAGAAAGAGAAATAATACAAATTATTTAGAACGGCTGACAAAGATCAACACACTGCAGAATATGGGGAATCTCAAAGAAAGTATGGTTGTGTAATTAAACTTACCATAACAGTAGATGTCTGAATTATCACTGTTGAAGTAGTGTAGCTATATGGGTTATAACCTGCCAAGGCTATAACAGCCAGCTAGCTTCCAAAAATTCAAGTCACCTTTCATGCACCCAAACTGTCAGGTAGCTTGAGCTGAGCTGACATAAAAGACAAGTTTGGGCACCAAGCCCTTCAAAACTTTCCCACCAACAGAGAGAGAGGAAGGCTGAGCTCTGAAATGACAATGCTAGGAACAACAAAAAAATAAATGTCCACACCCTGGCATAAAAAGCACACCAAAAAACAAAGAGGATGGAGAGAGTGAAAGCTACTGCAACAGTGATCATTTGAGCATCTATTGTTATGGTAAGTTTACTCATATAACTGTACTGTGTTTATTGTATGCTGCTAAGTAGTCTCAGCTATATGGGTAGATTACACCAGTTAAACTACATTAGAGAGGTGCAAGAAGAGTTGAGGAGCCTCTGAAGAATTGTCCTAAAAAGCCTGACCTGGATCAAAAGAAGCTTATATTACTTTGTAAAAGTATATACGAATGACCAAGTAGCAGATTCTAGAATATTTCTAGAATCCAACCATTTCCAAAAAAACATATATGAAGGAAGCCAAGGCCCTGGTAAAGTGGGCCTCGACCCTAACTGGAATAGTTTGTTATGATGAGTATAACAAAAGTTAATAACCTTAGACAACCATTTGGAAATAGTCTGTTTTGACACAGGTAGTCCCTTCTTCTTACCTTCACAAGAAGATGAAGAAGTGAACTAAAGATCTGAAAGATTTAGTTCTATCAAGATCGTACATGAGTTGTCTGTAGACATCCAAGGTGCAGAGTATCCTTTCTTCCTCATTTTGGATTCAGGAAAGAAAATGGGGAGATGGCCTGATTGGCTTAAAGTAAACTTGGATACCATTTTAGGCATAAAAGGATTAGTGCTCAATAACAGGGCTGAATAACCATTAAGAGCTTGCAACTCAGATACATTCTTGCAGAGCTCAGAGCAATCAGTAAAACAGTTTTTCATGTTAAGAGCCTCGAGTCAGCCAGGTTAGCTGGTTCAAATGGAAAAAATGTTAGCTTCTCGAATACAAATTTGATCTCAAAGAGGGGTCACTGGTTTTCTTGGCGGCATCTTGAGCAAAACGAGACAGCACTGAAAGTGAAGGATCCATGGCCAGATATGCTGAAATGGCCAATAAATGAACCTTGACAGGAATAAGAAAGACCATAGGATAGTAACTCACACAAATATTGTAAAACCAAAGAACAACTATCCGTAAATGGGAGTTGGTTATGTTGATGGCACCAACCAGAAAATCTTTTCCATTTGCTAATATATAATTTTCTAGCAGCAGGCTTTCTTGCCTCCAATACTACATCCATCACACGTGCCCAAAAGGAGTTAAGATCTTATCATCCAGGCAGCCAAATGAAGCTGATTGATGTTGGAGTGTTTCAAACACCCCTGTTCTTGGGTGAATAGATCCAGTCTGTGAGGAAGCGTGGGGTAATTGCTCCTGGCCATTTGCAAAAGAAGGGAAAACCAAGGTTGCCTAGGCCAAAGGGAATCACCACAGTGATCTTGGGGGATTCCTTCTGATTCTTCAGAAATACACTGGATATGATAATGGAAAGGGTGGAAGAGCATACAGGAATATTCCTGTTTCCTGTCCAAGGAAAAGAAAAGGCACCTGTCTTCCAGACCTTCTTGCCTGGAGTCAAAGAACAGAATCTTGTCAGTCGATTGTTCACAAAAAGGCAAAGAGGACTACTTAATGAACTCCTCACAAATGTATCAAATTGTGGAAGAACCCTGATCTAGTTCCCATTTGTGAGGGTCAGCCCTGGTCCTGCTCAGCTTGTCTGCCAAACCATTTTGATCGAGTGTAGGATGCATTTAGAGTGACACTGCACTGTAAGTCTATACCCTAAGCTAACATGGCTGGTCTGCAGAGGGGATACAACCTGGCTCTCCTTGTTGTTTGATGTACCACATGTCTGTGGTCTTAGAGATCAATGATCAGGGCAAGCATCTCTTTGATATTCAGATGTTTGCATCTGCCCTTGGTGTCCCTCACCCCTTGCACTTTTACTCCTCCTGACACTGCTTCATAAACAAGGTCCAAGCCATCTGTGGTGACTGACTGCTTTGGAACAGGGAGGAAGAAGAGGAGACCTGGATTTAAGGATATCTGTTGTTTCCACCAAATAGTTTTTCTTCCAAAAAAACACAGCATTGGGATTTGAAAAGGCAAAAGGTGGTGGTGTTGGGACTAAAGAAACTTCAGTGTATCTTTCTCATATGGAGTTTTGCCAGGTTTATCATGAGAATCATAGAACCCATGAGACCCATACTCTTGAGGTATTCCTTTGCAGTGACCTAAGTCTGAATGGAAATCCTTAGAGATAGATGTAGACAGATCTATTTTTCCTATGGAAGAAAAGCCATTTGAACTGAGGTATCTAGCTGACATCCTATGAACACAATCCTGTGTGAAAGAGTCAAAAAGACTTTTGAATGACCTCTTGGAATCTCAACTTATGTAAGAGATCTTTTACCCAAGAGAGAGATTTCTGACACTTTGAGAAAGACTCCGCAAAGATAAGCAAGTTGTCTAACTACGGAAAATCATGGACACCCTGTAGCCTACAATGAGCAATAACTGGAGCTAGACACTTTGTGAACACTGCTAGTGCAGTGTATACTCTAAAGGTAAGCCAGGGAACTGATAAAATGTTCCAGACACAGAAAACTTTAGGAAACTTCTGAAGTCAAGATGAATAGGGATGTAATGATAAGCATCTTTTAAGTATAATATTATCAGGAGACTTGAAAGAGGAAGAGGTAACATGGTGAGAAGTGACATCATCATTTTGAATGTGGGCACTATCAAAAATGGGTTTAGGAAAGAAATATCCATAACTGGTCTCCAAGCATTTTCTTTGTTTGGCACTAAGAACACCCTTAATTAAAAAAAAAAAAACTTCCCCAGCTGGGAAAGAGAAACTTGTGATATCACTCCATGGAACAGCACATGACGAAGAACCAGAAAAAACAAAAGACTTTGATCTGGAGAATATGGAATGACCTCCTGGACATGAGAAATATCCTACCACTGCCATCTGTAACCTTGAAGAATGATCTTCAGAACCCATTTGTCTGAAACTATCTGTTGCCAAAGAAAAATATGAAGATGCAGACTTTCTGGAAGGAAAAAATGGGCTAAGCTGGAGGGGATCACAAATTCTCTTGAATAGTCATTCAGACTTGTTGGACTATCCTTTGTTTTGGGAGGTTCAAGGCTTCTTTTTGGAACCCCATTGCCATTTCTTCTTAAACATCTGTATACCTGTATTTTGTGGAGACTGTTTATTCTGTTTTTTGCCAAAACTGGAAGAGGGGTTAGAATTTTTTTTAAAAGGAGGGCTAAAAAAATCTTGATTCTCTAGATCAGCTTACCCTTTCATCACATGTTTTGATCACCTCTACAGAAGAGGGGATAACAACTAAAGCTCTATCCAAGGGGAAATTTAAAAACTCATTTTTAGCATCATGATGGTGGGTCTGAGAATGCAACCATACAAACCTCCTGAAAACAGCAGCACTGGCCATAGCCCTCGAAGAAGTATCAACAGAGTCATACACGCACTGTAAACAATGAGTACTGGCCTGTGCAATACAATAAATTAAATTATTTTAAGCTGATTTGTTCCTTACAAGAAGAAACTACAGATAAAACATTCCTCATTCTTTCATAATTAGTCAGAACAAACTTTAATATATGAGCCTGATAATTCAAAAGTCTGAAAATCAAAGCTGCAGAAGTATACACTTTTTCCCATACTTATCAATAAATTTCTCATCCTTATCAGAAAGAGTAGGACTGGAATTAATGATGTGTTTAGCAGCAGTGGAATCAACTAAAGTTATAATTGCTGGGTCAGGTTTGGGAATAGTATATAAAAACTTAAAAGACTGAGAGACGTTATACATCCTATCAGCCTATTTAGAGGCAGCTGGCCGACAGTCAGGAAAATCACAGGCAGTAACACACACATCCGCTAAAGCAGACAAGACAGGAGGAATTGGGGTATGTTCCTGAAACTCCTTCTGTGACAACTCAAAGTATTTTCTAAGGGACTGAGAAATCTCATTGTTCTCCCACTGAAAACACTGGGACATTACAGCAATAGTCTCAGAGAAACAGAACCTCCCCACATGGAGACTCAGAGACTGAGCTCTTCTCTGAGTCTGAATTAGAAATCTGAGGAGAAAACCCTTTATCTCTCCCTTCATCTTCTTATTCAGAATCAGAATCTTGAAGATCTTCAGGAAAACAAGTATCCTTCTTTCTTTTACCAAAACCTGCTTTAGCCTGAATTAAACCTTGAGCTAAACCCATTGAATTACTTCTGTCTAAGGAAATTTGAGGACTAGACACATGCTTATTTTTTTGTTTCTTTTTGACAGGAAAAATGAGGCCAACCACATTACTAATGACAACAGGAGCTTCCCCCAGGGATGGGCACAGCAGAGAAGCCTTCCCTGTTCCTTCTCTCTGCAGCAAAAAGAGTGTCAACCAATGATGGGACCCCAACAGTCGCAGAGGTTGTGTTTAACCCCCGGTCCATAATGGCTACACCAGAGAAATCTAGGGTTAAAGATGAGTGGTTTGAAGTACAACAGATGGCTGCAGCAGAGTCAGCCGCCTGCAGCTGAGGCTAATTGCTAGCCTGCTGAGGTGGCAAAGGCTGTTTGACTATTTCTTTTTGTGGCCGGAAGAAGGGCCAACCATG
>NC_056741.1:211083569-211173569 GCF_019279795.1 Protopterus annectens | reverse complement strand
TTTCCATCCAGCTCAATGTGGCACTAATCATCATTGTGCTGTTAAGCACATAGTAAATGATCATTGAATGCTGTCTCAAGAGGAACACACATGAGCAAGAAGAGACAAAAATAAAGCACTTTCAAATAAACACAATCCAAAACAAAGATTAGACTAGGCTATGTGACTTTATGGATTTCTCTTGTTGTACAGAGAAGTATGTACAGCTTGATTTATACTTGATAGATGTTTTTCTAGTTTATTTTGTACAGTAGAACATTATTATCAGATCTCTGACGAAATTCCCAGGCACACTCTGGTGTGAATGCCTGCAGTGGAGGCCTCCTTATCACTAGGCCCATTCCTTCTGCGTCTTATCTTTTGCATGTGTCCCCTGTGATTAAGGTTACCATGACGGCTTTCAGTAGCTACTTTACTCTTTCCTTCATTTCAAAGTAGCATGTGTTATCATTTTTCCATGAAACTCTGCACGTGTCATGTAGTCATTCAGTGAGTTTTTTTCTTTATTTTATTTGTTAAGTGGGTAAGCCCACTGAACACAAGTATCCCTTTTCAGAGGTGACATGAGAGCACGTAACAACTTTCTCAGAGTCACAGGGTAGTCAAATGAAACCTGAACATTTCAAGCAATGGACTATAGAAAGCAGTTCATTCTTCTTCTTTTTCTTCTTCTTTCGGCTTTTCCCAGTTAGGGGTCACCACAGTAGATCACCTGTCCGCTCATGATTGGCAGTGGAGTTTTATGGTGTCGAGTTGCCAGCCTGGCACCCAACCTTCCACAGAAGGCACACACACACACACACACACACACACACACACACACACACACACACACACACACACACACACACACACACAGACACACACACACGCATGCACTAACACACAGGAAGCAGTTCATTAACAACTCATAATGTTGTTGGACGATTGCAGCAAAGCAAGCATAAAAGAACAGAGTGCTGCTGCTACATCCCTAAAAATAAAAATAATACAGACCTTAATTATTATTACAAATAATTGTATAATGCCTGTGGAAGTAAATACGATCACATATTTAACTAATTATTTTAACCAAAGATCAGGTAACCAAACATTTAAGTTTTAGTTATTTATCTGAATACGTATGAGTTAACAAAATACTTTTAAAAAGAAAACAGAAAAGGAGTTTGCATGTTCTCTCTGTGTTCACGTGGGTTTTCTCCGGGTACTCCTGTTTCCTCCCACATTCCAAAAACATGCATCTGGAGCATTTCTCCCCGGGCCTCCGCTGAAAACAGGCTCTGTGGAACCTAGTCGGACATTCCCGGTCAACAAATGTTAAACAAATAAAAATAAATATTACCCATATTTCAGAATGGATGTGATCATGTATATATATATATATATATATATATATATATATATATATATATATATATATATATATATATATATATATATATATATATTCATGCAATATATAAATATGTATAGTCTATGTACTCAGGCATACATCACATAAACTATGGAATTTAAATTAATTTTTAAGGAGGCAGCAGTATGCGTAGCACAAGAATTCCACGTCTTATCTTAAGTAAACAAAGGAAGTTAAGAGTGCAAGTCAGACAGCAAAGAAGAAAGCTGTATCTAAAGTGGTTTCTAATTATTTTAACCAAAGATCAGGTAACCATTTAAGTTTTAGTCATTGTTTATCTGAATACGTAGGAGTTAACAAAACATTTTCAAAAAGAAAACAGAAAAGGAACAATGAAGAAAAAACAAATATAATACAAATGAAGACATTTATAGATTTTTGTTGATAGAATATATATTGGGACATAAGTTTATCAATAACACTGCACTTTCATGCAGTCTGATCTGATAAATTGTTAGTTCAAAAATATTAGACTACACTCTTTAATTATTATTAACATCATCATTACGGACTGAATATAAAACCTTTATTTGTTTTATTAACAAAATAAAATGAAACTGGAATTCGCTCCCATCTGACCTTACTCTGAACCCTTCCCTTAATCAGTTAAAAAAAAAAATCTAACCCAGTATTTTAAAACTCACTGGTTATGTCCTTGCTCTAACCCTGACTAAAGCCTAATCTACTTCCATATCCCTGCAATTTTTTCACAGCAACTTACCTTTTACACTAAAAAGTTTGAAAAGAGAAATTGTAACATCTCTGTAGATGCTCTGTATATAGCTGCACCTATAGGTTTGATAAGAGAAACTGTAACATATTTGTATATATTTCTGAATATAAACTGTATTCTTCATAGCCTTGAAATGTGAGACTGTAACTTGTATGTTAATACAATATGTTTATGCATATACTGTAACTTGCTTGTCTTTATCTGTTTGTAAGTTTGGGGCTTTTATCCCCCGGGCCTCCGTTGAAAATGGATATGTATCCAGTTGGACTATCCTGATCAACAAATGTAAAATAAATAAATAATAAAGGAGTATGAGCTAGAACATCAAATAATAGATTTTGCAATGGGCCGAGAAAATATGTAAATACCTTTTTATACTATAAACACATCTTTAGGTTGCTCTGGCATCTGTGACATTATATCAGCATGAACAGATATGCTGCTATAGTATTTTATGACACATAGCGATACTTTCTTGTATGCCCCTGCATCATACACTTTGGCCTTTCAGCTTTCACATTCTTATCTGTGTAGGGAAAGCTTTTCTCCTATGGCTGCAGTGAAAATGCTCTGCTAAGCTGCATTCTGTGTTACTGATTTTATTTTTTCAGCACAAAAGGCATGAACTAGCTGTCATCTGACGTTTTGAAAACCTTTTCAAGATTTAGTATCAAAAGTGTTTTGGGTTGAACCTCTAGAGCCTTATATAGCTTTTTTTAACATCTTCATTAAACCGTCACTTACTTAGGCAAACATATGTTAACAGAAAAGAAAACAAACCGTCAGTTTATATAGGTACATTATACAGCACATATCTTTTTTTTTGTATATATCTTCAGTCCAGCATTACATAAATTGCTGAATTTCTGTCTTACCTTAAACTTCACTCGTTGTCCTTCTCAGCATTATTCTGCATGTATTGTTCCCACAACTCCCGTTTATTTCTAAGTAGTTTGCTCCTCTTTTGTAAAGATCCCTTTTCTAGTTCTTTTATCTCTTTAATAATACTTCAGATACAGTTGGATTAGGCTTTAATTTCCATTTTCTAGTAGTTGCTTTTTCTGGCAGCCAACAGAATTAAACTTACTAAGGTCTTACTATGTCTACACAATTCAGATCCTGTGTCCCAGCCAACCAAATCATGTCCTTAGTTACAGCCATTTTCTCAATCAATATTTCTGACAGAGTAGGATATTTTTAAAACTTGCCAACTCACTACACCCCCACAACATGTGTTCCCTGTTACTTGTTTCCTCCCTATCATACCTAAAACATTTGCTGTCTAAATGAGGAAGAATTCTATGAAGTCTGCTTGGGGTATAAAATACCTATGCAAAGACTTCCACACAAAGATCCTTAACCTTCTGGACTTCGCTGCATACTTGGCAGCCACGCATATGTCCTCCCTTTGTTCTTTCCAGTTGATTCTTGTAGTTATGATTGTAATATTTTATATGCCCTACTAATTATAACTTTTTTAACAGCAGCGTCTGTCCTAGATTTGACTAAACCCTGCACCAGAGCAGGTCTTTCACTTAAGATTCCTCTGTCCCTTTCTGTTTGCCTATACTCTGATATCAATCCCTGGTATAGAATGTAGTCACTAACAGTCTAAACATCTTTTTGGCCTTATCCCACTCTATTAACTTTCCCTGTCAAGTTATTTGCTCCTGATACCGTGGTTCCTTTGCTATGTTTCTTCAGTGAATTCCAGTCCCCTGTTTCCTATTTTTCTATACCCCTACTTGCAGTCATACCTATTGACAAAAATCTCCTTTCACTACTATTGTGTTGGCTTAGTTCTTAGATTACTTTTACTTTCTGCTGCTTTATGAATATAATATTCTACTTGGTTGCTATATTTTCCTTAAGGATTTGTATCCAAAATCCTGCTGTCTCTTTATTTCTTGAACTCTTCTCCCCTGCTTTGTCATCATCCCTTTTTATTTTGAATTTCATAACTGTGTAACTCTGAAATATTCCTTCAAGTCAGGAGATCCTAAAACACCTTGTTCTATTGAAAGGACCAACTTATCACACTAACTCTTTCCCTCTTCCCCTCCCAGATAAATTCATTCAACTCTTTATTAATTATTGTCCATAACATTTCCACCTGTTGATAAAAATATGGCTGACCTGTATTTCAAATTAAAGGGATTAAACACATTTTCACTGCTTGCATCTTACTATCCATGTCAATAAACAGCAACCTATAGTTTCTCATTTTTTGTATTAACTTTTGTTTAGTTTACTCCTACATATCCTTAGCTGCCATAACAAAAGCCTTTTTAACCCATACTGCTAAATACTTCATCTTATCGTGTCTTCATAAATATGGGTATTGCTGAATCAATTTTTGTGCGACTATGTGATTTAAAGTTATAGACTGTGTTTTATCTTCTTTAATTTTATATCCTGAAAATAGTTTAAACTGTCTCAAAATGCTCCACAACAATCAGATAGCATTTTCTCTATTTATTAGATACAAAATAATATTATCTGCAAATAAAGCCAACATTTATTGATTACCATAGCAATTATAACCTTGCATTTCTGAGCCTCTTATTTAATTTAACAATGGCTCTAAATATAAAGCAAATGACAAAAGGGAAAGATGACACCACTGGCTGGTTCCTCTGTTTAAAAAACAACTTATCAGAGAAGAACCCTTCCACTTTAATTCTTGCCTCTGACCCTTCATATATCCCTCTAATTACCATTATTATTGTATCAAAGAATGCAAAATTGTTTCCTCTCCACAAAACCACATTGATCTGTATCTATCAATTTTGGCATCACCTTTGCAATTCTTTTAGCTAGTGTAGACATAAAGACTTTATAGTCATAGTTTAAAATTGAAATGGGTCTGTATGAATCTGGGTCTGATTGGTCTTTATTGTCCTTGGGTTATACAGCGATCACAGCTTTCTTCCAAGATGTTTGTGTTTCTCTTCCTATTATAACACCATTAAAGAAAATCTTCCAGATCTTTATCACTGTCTTCCCTCCTAACTTCTAAATGTCCACAGGAATACCATCTAATCCCAGAGACTTTCCTGAAGATATATTATACATCATCCTTTTTATCTCATCCCCTCCTATATTAACTGTTAGTTGTTGAGCCCTTTCTTCCTCTTACCTTGGCATCATTAAGTCTTCCATAAATATTCCCATTTGTGCTCTTTCTTAATTTCCATATTTCTCAGCTTTATAGAAATTTTCATAAAATTCCTGAAATACCTCTATAGCTTCTACAGTATCTCTGGTTATTTTTCTTGCTATAGGCGTATTCCTGAAATACCTCTATAGCTTCTACAGTATCTCTGGTTATTTTTCTTGCTATAGGCTCCCTAGGTTTGATAACAAAACTTTCTACTTTCTGCTGCCTAAGTTGTCATACTAAAAGTTTTTGTGCATGAGTTATCAGAAATAGTTGCTTGAAAGGAATCTTTCTAAACTAGTGCATATTATCTAGATACTCCTTTATTTTCTCTTTAGCACTCTGCATTTGCGCCTCTTCTTGTTCTTTGAGATTCCACTTTTTATGCAATACTTTAACCTTTTTTCAGTACCTATAAAAAGTACCATCACTTCTTAACCACATTTCTTTCTCTTTTGTTTCTACTCTGTCTTAAACTACATTTAAATGTTATCCTACTCTGTAGAGATATAGTAAACCTCCAGACACTGGACCCAACCCAGTTTGCTTTTGTCAAGGGCAGATCATGCCTATGAAACCTGGTGGACTTCTGTGAGAAGGTAACCAAAGCAATGGATGAGGGGAAAAATGGTTCACACTGCCTACATTGACCTGGCCAAGGCATTTGACACAATACCCCACTCGGGCATTGTTGACAAACTCAAGAGGTTAGGTACAAACCCGTATGTCACCCGGTGGATAGCCAGATGGCGTACAGACAGGACCCAGGACGTTAGAATTGGGGGGTCCACCTCTACAAAGAGGCCACTCACAAGTGGAGTCCCTCAGGGATCAGTCCTTGGACCTCTCCTTTTTGGAATTTACTTCTCTGAAGTCAAAGCCAATGCCTGTGGTCTCTGGCTGACTAAATTTGCAGATGATTGCAAATTAGGAGCTGTCATTGAATCCCACACTTTAACAAATGTTCTCCAGGAGAGGCTGATGCAGACAAACAACTGGTGTTGGAGCCATGGACTAAAACCGAATGCCAAGAAGTCATCCACCCATGGTAACTGTCATATTGACAACACAACCCTTAGAGTTGACCCAGTAGTCCGGCACTTAGGGTCACACATAGATAATAATCTAGCCTTTGACCATCATGTGTCTACAGTGGTGAGGAAATCATTCTCTGTTGCACAACTTATAAACAAAGGTATGGGATCTAAGTCCAAGGAAGTCATTGTTCCACTGTATTCAGCTTTCATCAGACCTATCATTGAGTAAAATGCCCCCTTTGGTATGTACATAACCAGACATATCCAACAGTTGGAACATCCACAGAGGTTCCTCACTAAAATAATAAAGGGCATAAGTAAAATGTCCTATGCAGACTGCCTCAAGTCTGTATCCCTGTATTCTGTCTCTTAGAGTCTTTTGAGGGAAGATCTATGCCTGGTATATGGGGCATTGTCAGACCCCACTCTGATGGACCTTCTGCATATACACAAAACAAACAGCACCAGAATTACCCATTTTAAAGACATAAACCTTGCCTGTAATATAAATAGGACCTGCCGGAGAGAAATGTATGTATCCTAGAGACTATGCCTTGTATGGAACAGGCTCCCTATCCATTTAAAGCAGAGTTCTTCCCTAACCAAATTCAAGTGCAGCTTGGACAATTAGATAGGGAACAGGAAATTTGAACCTGGTTTGACAACTATGTCTTTAATGGACACAAGCAACCTGTAAATGGTTCATCTCCCAGCCCCTTGCTTGCAAATATTTCATCTCACATACCCCTGTTTACACTTACCAAGGATATCAGAACTTGTCAGAGATTTGTGATGCATGGCTATGCTTAAAACGGCCCCTGTGGGCATTAGCCTAATAAAGACCTATGAACCTATTAACCTATAGTTCTATCTTTGGTAATAACAAAGTTTTGTCTAAATTCCATTAGTCAAATGGTAGACAGGTTATTCGCTCTAAAGACCTTAACCTAGTATGTGACATTAATAAAACCTGCTGGAGGGACAGATTTGTCTCCCAGAGGTTACCACAACTTTGGAACAGACTCCCACTTCATGTCAAACAGAGCACCTCTTTGGTCCTCTTCAAACACAGTCTGAATGATTGGATGAGTGACTGTAAATTCACCCCAGGGGTTCCACCTGTATCTCTCTTGGACAGAGGCAATAGATGCTGGTTGTGGAAATAAGAGTAAGAACTTGGCTAGGCTTGTAAGGGCCCTAGGGCCATTAGCCTAGTAATTTCCTATGATCCTATGAACTCTCAAATAATTTCCACTACCTGTTCCTTAAATTCTTCTGTTTTAACAGGTAGGAGGGAAAGTCCAGTGTCTCATTTTTACTTCATTATCCTGCATTTTTATATTTTTTTTTGTTTGAATAATCTGAACTAGTCATTGCATATGTGTCAATGAAATGCAAATGTTTGTGTGAAATATAATTAAATTAAATTCTATCGTAGTTGCTAGTGCTGAATTCACATCTTCCTTACTAAATATTGTCATAAATGTCTTCAGAAATCTACCATCTTTTGTCATATTTGATTTAAAATAATAAGGAGGTTCCCCAGTACCTCCTTATTATTTTAAATCAAGTTCCAGTCTTCACCTCTAAGTAATATCCTCTGCTGAAAGCTGATTATTTCTCCCAAAATTTTCTTAAGCTCCATAACAGCAGATGTTCTGTAGTCCTATCTCACCTTCATTCTTACATGTGGGCTCGGTGCCAATTCTCGGCTCCGACTCAGCCGATTACAAAGCTTAAAGTCTCTCAGTTGGCTCGTGCCAAGGAAGGTATCCCATAGTGCACTAGTACGAATCCCCAGATCTCGTTTGCTGCGTCTATGAGTTCAGAAGTGCTTCTTTCTTGGCCACGGCTAGTTGGATATTTTCATTACTCTTATTGTTCTTATTGATATTTTTGCATATAATACAGCTTAGTTTACATAGTAAGGTCATAGTTATTATAGGCAGTAAATAGTAGTGTGTTTTGCTATTTTTCTGAAGTTTTTGTTGAGAACTTGTTGGCCGTTTCTAGGCCTGTTTTTGTTCTCTGAGTGGTATCCCTTTCTGTGTGCTAGTTTTTGAGATAGTTTTTCTATTAGCGCAGGTCCATGTTTGTGTTAGGATGTTTTCTTTTAGTATTGTATTTCACTAGAATAGTATTCTTGTGTGCAGTGTTGTTTACTATTCTTATTAGCTAGTATTTAGCCTGTTGTTTAAATTTACATTTTGTGGTAGCCTTTCTTCTGACTTAGCTTCTTTCCTGTTTCGACATCTAGGTTAATTTAAGTTACCCTTTTATTCTGGTGTTGTTTCCTCAACAGGGCTAGGCCCATTTAAGTTAGAGGACCTAGTCCTCCATTGTGTTTTCTTGTGTGCAGTGATTCTTGCAGGGCAAGACCCATTTAAGTTAGAGGACCTTGTCCTCTCCTTCTGCTTTTGATACTGTTCTGTTTGCGTGAATCATGTCTAAGGAGCCTAAGGATCATAAACCTTTGGATTTTAAAAAGTGTCTTAAGTGCTCTCAAAAAATGTCAATAACTGACGGGTATAGTAACTTTGTTTACTGTCTCGGCGCCATTCATCTTCAGGAAACATGTTCTTTCTGTCACTCCTTCAGCTTTCGAGTTCTCCAAGAAAGGAAGAGCAAACTGATCCTGAAAGGTCTCCTTAAGCCTTCCTTTGAGGAGGATTTAGCCAACTCTGTATCCTCACACTCCAAGTCTCCTTCTTCAAAGAAAGAGAAGGTTAAGTCGGCCAAGAGACATTCTCCTGCACCGACTATTTTGTCTGGACCTCCTCAAAAAGTTTTAATATTGGGCAAGCCTTCTACCTTTTCGGCTCCACTGCCCTTGGAGCCAGTCGAGGTTATCGATATTGACACTCCAGTGTCGGCCCCAAGTTTTTTGGAGACAACCACTGGGAATTTACCTCGCAGCCGGTTCAAAAAGTTATTGCCGGTCTCCCCAACTTTACGATCTCCTATATTGCAGAGATCTAGGTCGCCTACCTTGTCATCCAGATCTTCCAAGA
The DNA here is from genome assembly GCF_019279795.1 of Protopterus annectens. NCBI lineage: Eukaryota > Metazoa > Chordata > Ceratodontiformes > Protopteridae > Protopterus > Protopterus annectens. Next base: position 211,164,214 of record NC_056741.1, on the reverse strand, counting down.
GCCTTTCTGAAGAGAATGTAGAGAGAGTAGTGCATCGGCTAGGTTGAGCTCGGATCCTACATCCATCTTGGAGCCGATCGTTTTGGAGCCGAGGGCTACTTCTGTTTCCTCGGAACCTGGACTGTCCTTGGAGCCAGAGAGATCTGCATTTGAGATGATGAGGAGTGTGCTGTCTAGGTCATCAGCTCCACACAAGGGTACCGATGCTCTTCCCCCTCAAGCACCGACCTCTGTCTCAGCACCATCTCTCTGTCTTGGCAGCAGAGACCCGCAGCCTCAGGAGCCCCTGTTGAGTGGCCCCCTCGGAAGAAAACTTGCAAGAAGAAGCACATAGACTGCGCTGATGAGTCCATCACCTCTGACCTCGAGGAGTCAGAAGGGTCTCCTCTGATGATATCACCTTTGTAGATATCTTAGAGATCCTGAAACAGAGAGGCAACTGGCCCACTATCACCCCTTCTGATGAGGAGTCAGTGTACCTGAAGACTTTCGGGTCTCAACCTTCAGCCTCTTGAGTGTCTCCACCTTTTGATGAGCTCCTGGACCTAGTTTGTTGAAAGGTATGGGAAACTCCTGATGCCGTGGAACCAGATCCCCAAAAGGCCTAACAAATTTCTTTCAGCCCCCAAAGGGAAGGAATTTTTGACCAAAGGTGTGTCTGTAGATGCCATGGTGGTGGAGGCAGCCACAAAGAAAGAACTAGTGGAGACTTCTATATCTGTCCATCCACCGAACAAGGAGTCTCAAATGATGGATAGATACGGGAAGCATATCTTCTCTTCAGTGGCTTTTAAATTCAGATCGCTGAATTACCTCACTCATTTTACTAGGCTTCAAAGAGATATCCTAATGGAGCTAGGAGATACTCTCCAAGGTACATCAACTGAATGAGTCCCTGAGAAAGTCACTGCTCATAACAAGTCAAAAACCAGTGAATGACAACTACTGAAATCAGTCCACAAGAAATAATCTGCTGTAATGGGTAGTACAATCCAAAGAGAACTTCACAGCACAGTTTTAAAGCTGTTTATTGAAAACATAAAAACTCCGATTAAGCACTTTCATCTAACTTAGTAGACTTCTTCAGAACACAATAAAAAATTCAAACCAAGGTTATATACTCCCCCTAACCAATCAAACACATAATACAATCAAATCAATCAATTGAAAAAAATATTTGTGGAATGCTAATCTCTTAAAGTGCACAGTGCTGTCTTTAAAACTATCACAATTTTAAAATGTATATTTATATAAAAACCTACCTATATCATAAATAAAATTGTGTACAATTACTATATGTTAATAAAATCATGAGCATTCTACCACTCAAATGTATATTAAGTACAGATCAAATGTGCGTATTAACCTTTTAGTTCTAAGATGAGCTTAATGGATATACTGTCATTAATTCCCGGGTGTACTGTTGCATTCAAAAAGATTTGCCATTTGATTTCTCACTGCTCAGTTGTCCACCTTAAACTCCATTTTTAACTTCTCTATAAGGTTGATATCCTATGCAGCAGATGGAGCGAGTAGGGCAGCGGGTTCAGGAGTTTCCCTTAGGAGACACTCCTGGATGCATTTATGTAACTTTGAGGAGCCCTTGAAATCTACTTTTACCAACACCCCCTTTGACGTTTTTTCTTTGTTTGGACCAAAGGTAAAAGATACACTCACCAGGTTTGAGCAGGAAGGGAAAACTCTTTCTGCTGTGGGAGCATGTTTTTCCCTCCCTTCTAGACCATACCTCAAGGGTCAGAGAGGCAGGAAAATGTGGTTCAAGAAATCCCAGAGATTTTTCACAGATGCACAGGGTGATTCCTCCTTCAGAGGCAGAGGAGGAAGAACTAATGGTAGACATTGCCCTAGAAGCAGGGGGGCCCGCAAAACTAATGTGGCCGAGATTCCTTTCGTGGACGTCCCTATCAGCACTCTTGATGTGGGGCCCGACTGCACTTCTCTGGAGCCAGTTGGGGGTCGCTTATCTTTGTATCCAGCAGCTTGGCTCAACATCACCCAAGACAAATAGGTACAAAGAATAATCACCAGAGGATAGTCCATAACCTTCTTTCTCCCACCACGTACTGCCAAGAAAATCCCAGATGTCCCACCCAATCACAGGGATCAAGCAACCATAGAAGTTAAAAAGTTGCTTACAAAGAGAGTTATCCAGAACATCCTCGCAGACCAGATAGGATTCGGAACTTACTCCAGATTCTTTTTAGTGCCGAAATGAACAGGGGACTGGAGGCCCATTTTGGACCTCAGCAAATTAAACGAATCAGTGAAGAAGTCCAAGCTCTGAATGGTAACACTGCAGTCTATACTTCCTCTGTTAGGGAAAGACAATTGGATGTGCTCCATTGACCTCCAAGATGCGTATTATCACATAAAAATGGACAGAGCATCGAGGAGTCATTTACGCTTCTGGCTGGGAGCCAGTCATTACCAATTTCATGCTCTGTCCTTTGGTCTCACCACAGCACCCAGGGTGTTCACCAAATGCATGGCAGTAGTGACAACTCACTTCAGATGTCTTGGATTCCAAGTGTTTCTGTACCTGGATGACTGGCTCCTGGCCGCCACTACCAGGCACCTACTTCTACAAGCAAGGGATTCAACCATCCAGCTCTGCACTCAGCTAGGGATTACAATAAATTGGGAAAAGTCTGCCTTGTCGCCCTCTCAATATGTGACTTTTATAGGTGCAGAAATAGACACAGTCACCATGATGGCTCATCTTCCTGAAGAAACAATATAAAATCTCAGACAACAGATATACAGTCTACTTCCTCAACAAAGAGTAAAAGCCAAGACAATGCTGAAACTTTTAGGGACCATGGCTTCTACCGTAACTCTAGTTCCACTAGGCAGACTACATATGCGAATCCTTCAATGGCTACTTTTTTCCCAGTGGTCTCTTCAACAACTACCTCTGTCTCATCCTATTCTGATAACAGAATCTTGCAAAAAAGACCTTCGTTGGTGGATTCAGCCCAGTCAACTATCGACAGGGACACCTTTCCTTCCTCGCCAAACCATTGCTACTGTGACCACGGATGCCTCCCAAATAGGGTGGGGGTTCATTATCCAGCAGGACTTTCCAAGGCGCTTGGCAAGATCATGAGGCTCACTTGCATATTAATGTCCTAGAGATGAGAGCAGTGCTACTAGCATTGCAAGCACTTCACGTCTTTCTTCCTCTAGGGACAATAGCAATCCAATTGGACAATATGTCAGTGGTATGGTATCTAAACAAACAAGGAGGAACCAGATCCTACCTCCCTATGTTGAGAGGCTCTTTGTGTTTGGCAGTGGGCGATATCTTCCCAACGCTTTCTAGTGGCAAAGCATATCCCGGGGACTACCAGTGTGATAGCTGACAAGCTCAGCAGGGCAATCTTGATGCCTCACAAGTGGTCTCTGAATCAGAAAATCGTGGAACAGATTTTCCACAAATGGGGACAGCCTTGCTGTGATCTGTTTGCCAGTCCAATCAACGCCAAATGCAGCAGCTACTTCTCCCTTATCTCCCCTCTGGGGGAGACACCAAGAGATGCACTTGTTCACAATTGGCGTCCGGGACTTCTTTATGTATTTCCCCCCTTTCCGCTGATATCGAAGGTGATCCAGAAAGCAAAGACCTTGGGAAGCAGAAAGATTCTTATCACTTCTTACTGGCCTCGTCAGATTTTATTTCCCTTTCTCGGGCCTCACCTTCTAGATTATCCATGGACTCTGGACCCAGTTCCAGACCTCTTAACACACATGTCAGGCACCCTTCACCCCTACCTCTACACCCTCAACTTGAGAGCATGACTGCTTCACATCCATCCCTAATCAGGCTTCATGATTTTTCACCTGCAGTTACCCATATCCTCACGTCTTCCCACAAGCCTTCCACAAAAAAATTATATGCTAGCAAATGGAAAAGATTTTCTGTCTGGGCAAAAGAGAAAAAGGTAGATCCTTACACAGCCTCCATTCCCTTGGTGTTGGAATTCCTAACCGAACTTTTTCATCAGGGATCAGCTGCTGCTGCTACAATCAAAGTTCAACTAGCAGTGATCTCTAATTTTAATTTGGGACAACATGAGCCTAATCTTATGGCTCACAGATTGTGTAAAACTTTGATTAAAGGCACTACCTTGCTAAGACCTCCTTTTCAGGAACCTGTATCTCCTTGGGATCTAAATTTCGTTCTGTCCAAACTTAGTTCCCCGCCTTTTGAACCTGCACGTTCCTGTGAACTGAAGTTCCTTTCTTGGAAGACCATTTTTCTAGTAGCTGTTACATCTGCCAGAAGAGTGTCAGAGGTACAAGCACTGTCAGTCAAACCTTTTTTCATAGACATAGTTTTGTTTCGTACAAATCCGTCCTTCATCCCCAAGGTTTGCTCTCAGCCTAATTTGAATCAAATCATTGAATTGCCAGCATTTTTTCCTAATCATTCAAACAGTGTAGAATATAAATTTCATCAACTTAATGTTCACAGACAGTTAAGGTTGTATCTACATAGAACCAAGGAACTTAGAAAATCAGACCAATTGGTCGTATCCTTTTCTGAAACAAAAAAGGTATGCCAGTCTCTAAGATAACTCTATCAAATTGGATTTCAAACTGTATCTCATTTATTTACTCTTCCAATGGCAAGAAACTCCTGTTCCTGATCCTACCCTACCCGATCCTTATCCACATCTGCTGCCTTTCAAGCCAGAGTCCCAATTGACAGTTTTTGTGCAGCAGCAACTTGGGCTACCCCTCATACCTTTATTATTCATTACAAATTGGACTTGGCCTCCAGGGGTAGAGCCTCCTTTGGTTCCATGGTTCTTATGAGTATATTCCCATGAGCCACCCGAGAAAAAGGTGCTAGGGATGCTGTCCCACATGTAAGCATGAAGGCGAGATAGGACTACAGAACATAAAGAAGTTATGTACTCACCATAACGTTCCATGTTTGTAGTCCATCTCGCCCTTCATTCTTACAAACCCACTCACCTACCCCTGTCCATATATCCATGGAGGATCTGGAGACAAGATAGTATTTCTCTTCTGTAGGGTGGAGACTTTTCATCTTTGTTGTTCCTTGTGGAGATTTTTTTCTATCACTTTTATAGACAGCAGCAAACAAGATCTGGGGATTCTTAGTAGTGCACTATGGGATACCTACCTTGCCACGAGCCAACTGAGAGACTTTGAGCTTTATAATCAGTCGAGTCGGAGCTAAGGATCGGCTCTGAACCCACATGTAAGAATGAAGGGCGAGATGGAATACAAACCTGGAACGTTGTGGTGAGTACATAACTTCTTTTTTTTGGTGGAATCTAAAGATATGCTAGCAAAATCCTCCTCCCTTGCCAATAGCCCCTTACTACCACAAATCTACTGTTATTGTTTTTTCCCCTCTTCCATCACTATTGCAGCCCCTCTGCCAATTAGTATAACAGCTCCCCTTTTCCTTTGATATTCTGTTGAATATCCATCCTGAAATCCTTTTGCTATCAAATTCACATACTAATTTATTTCCAAATGTGTCTCTTGCAACATTGCTCTTTGCATTTTTATTTTCTTAATAAAATTCAGTACTCTTTCCTTTTTGTCTATACTTGTAAGGCCACTTACATTCCAAGATATTATGGATAACATAGCCATCATGCTATTATTCCCATCTATTACATGTGACCAACTTTTCTATTTTACACACACACACACACACACACACACACACACACACACACACACACACACACACACACACACACACACACACACACACACACACACACACACACACACACACACACACACACACATACACACAAACACACAGACACACACACACACACACACACACACACACACACACACACACACACACACACACACACACACACACACACACACACACACACACAAATATGCAAAAGCACACACACACACACACATTAATGTTTAGCAGGCTGATGTTTTATACAGTTGTTTCTTCTCCTCTCCATTTGGACCTGTGTCACATTTTAAAAGCATTCCATCCTATATTAATTACAACAAACACATAAAACCATGTACATCTTCAAAAAAATAAAGGTTCCAGATAGGGTTAGCTTCCCCAAATCGACATCTGAACCAACAGGCATTATGTAACCAACAATTAAGGTTACCCATGCTAAAGCACACACTACAGTGTGCATTCCCATGAACACTGATTGCTGTCTTTTTTTTTCTTATCTCTAGTCTCCTCATAGATGCAAAAGACAGCTTGTATGCTTTCAGAAAACATTAATGTTTAGCTCTTAGAAAAGGTGGACTGACTATCTTTAAATAAAACTAAAATGTAAATTACTCTATTAAATGCATTAAAGAATTAAGGCTAATAGGGAAGCTGCTATCTTTAATTTCAAACTTTATTTTTCACTGAACTGCTTGCTTTGTACCTTTAAATTTTGGATTTCTCTCAGCAAAGAGCCTGCAGACAGCTTGTCTCAATGGAAATGTACTTAGCACTGAATCTTTGTCAAGTTCACTCAGGACAGAATGTACAGCTGCTTTGAGCATCAGACTTCTTGACTCCCACAGAACAATTGCTAATGGAAAAAAACAAGCTAATATCTGCAAATGTAAGAAGAGAGAGTAGGGCAGTGCATATGCCAGCATAGCTAGCTGGAATTTTGTAAAGCATTTTATGTCATTTGTATATCAAACTGATTTGTACATATGTTTGTGTTAATAATGTATTTGTAAAGCTGCTTATCTTAAAAATGTATCAACAGTGGGTTCTGCTGGACAGAAAAGAAATATACATTTATATCAGGCTGTACTGTTGCAACTGATGAAATTTATATATGTTAACAGAGGATGCCAGGGAGGGGGTTAAGCTCAACCCAGCTTACCTTAAGGAAAAATAGTTTGAAATTAAATGACTTGGTTTAGGTCATAAAGATTTTATCTCACTGGCCTTGATCCAGCCAGAGATGCAGTGTCGGGTCTTGGATCCTCTGTTATTGTCCTTAGTGGTGAACTAATTTGTACCCTGAAGTGCCAGAGAATGGCTGGTTAGTCTCTGCAGAAAGGATGAAAATATTGGAATTGTTTTGCAGTCTCCATATGCCTTAGCAAAGCTCTAGGTGTGTATTGTAATACATCCTTGCTAGATCGTAGCTAAGCTTCTAGTCAGGGGAGTAGTGTGGGAACCACAGAATCAGGTGACCAGATGTGATGTCATTCTATAGCCAGCACTGAAATTATTTTAGATATTAGTGAGAGATCTGAGAGGACACTCAGCACTCTGTTTTTTTGGGAACCTGACAACAAAGACCACTCACCCACTTCGTCTTGCCTTGCTTTTGTAAGTAACTTAACTAGGGAGTAGTACTTCTTCGGTTAGATAGAAAATATAGTGAGACTAGTTAAATATTGTTTTTCTGTATCTGTCTGAATCTTTACATCTGTGTTGTGTTTATATTTCCTGCGAATCGAAACTCTGGTGTTTATTGTAAATATATTTTCAGGATGTTCAAGTTTTCTATTTTATTATTTATTGTTAAATATGTAAACCTTTCATTGTGTCTGGTCTTTCAGAAAACAGTTTAACCTTTGAGAGAAACTGCATTTTTGGTGGCACTGTGAGCTTCATGCTCCTGAAAGTCTTGACACTTGGCTGATACTATCATTTATATAAGTATTAATTTTACTGAGAGTAATTGGGTACCCTGGTAAGAGCCTTAAAGTTGCTGGCTGGTGGCAGTGACTCTACCTTATAATGTGGGTAGAGGTGGCAGAGGTAGTAAATCTGTGCCAGACTTTACCAGGTGTGTGTGTGTGTGTGTGTGTGTGTGTGTGTGTGTGTGTGTGTGTGTGTGTGTGTGTGTGTGTGTGTGTGTGAAAATCAAATCTCAAAGAGTGTGTGTGCCAGCTACTTTGAACAGGGCCACAGAGCACTGGTTTCTGAAGAGAGAAAGGTGAAGTCTTACTTGCCGTCTGGAGAGGAAAACCCAGACCCAGGTCTGGAGTGTGCTCCCTGTGTGCTGTTAAGGGAAATTGTGCTTGGTGCAGAGAGCTGCATCTGAAAATACTGTGTGTATCCATTTTTATTCCAGGTGAATGTCTGTCGCCACTGGCAGTGGTGAGGATTGAAGGTCCTTGATTTCTGGCCAAGAGGAGGGGTGATACATATTGATGAGCATTGGTGGGATATTAATTGAACTTCTGTAGCTTGCTAACAGTTGTCATTGAAGGTGTGTGTATTCTCAGCAGCCACAAGGTAAACATACAAAATTTCATTTTTCACAACAGTTTTATTTATTTTTGCTAATTTAGTTTAGTCTGGGGAAAGCAGGCAGAGATAACAGCAGAGGATTATGGCAACCTGATAGTGAACCAGTTGGCTAATGTGTGCAAATCCAAAGGACTCTTGCATGCCACCCTAACTAAAGAGGAAATTATTTCAGCCTTAATCACAGCTGCAGCACAGATCAGCAACCAGGAAAGCAACCAGTCTGCCGATGAGGATGTACAGCCCTCAGAAACAGGATACTTCCTTTTCCTCAGAGGATTTAAAAACCTGCCTGGAGTTAAAGAGACTTGAAGTGGAGGCCAAACAGTTGGAATTAGAATTGTCAGAGAGAATGAGAAACTGCAATGTTTGGAGGCCAAAGAAAATGAGAGACTGTGGTGTTTGGAGGTTGAAGAAAATGAGAAGCCGCCCAACATGAGAGGGACATGCTGAGTCTTCGACAGGAACATGGAGGTAATGGGGAAAGGAATAACCAACTACGTGAAGGAAGAAAGGTTGGTACATTTCTTTCACAGTATAAAGAAGTTGATAATTTTGATAGTTTTATTCATATATGTGAAAGAGGTACGTAGACAATATGAAAGACTTGCCTAAACTAAACTACACACATGATATCCCCAAACATCAGTGATACTGCATGAAAGCATATGGGTTCATTCTTGCTTTCTTTTTGTTCCCAAAAGGATTTTGAATTATGTTTATATTTTTAACCTCATAACTGTTCCTTAATCTTAGAAGTTGCCTCAAAACACTTCATATGCACTCAGATGCACAGACATAGGTGCACACACACACACACACACACACACACACACACACACACACACACACAGAATCCTAAACTCAGATGGAAGCATTTTTGTTTGTGTGTGTGTGTGTGTGTGTGTGTGTGTGTGTGTGTGTGTGTGTGTGTGTGTGTGTGTGTGTGTGTCTGTGTGTGTGTTTCTCTGTCTCTGTGTCTATGTGTTGTGTGCTGCATCCTCACAATACATTATATCTTGGTGTATGTGCATACTCAGGAAGCAGCTAAGCAAGATTTCCTGTTATGGCATCTAGGATGGAGCTGCACTAGTAACTTGTTTTTTCCACTATCTCATGAAAAATAACAAAGGCTTGCCAATTATAATAAAACTCACTTAGCTCTTTCTTTTGCTTAAAGGAGATAAAATTGCAAGGTGAAGGCCTATAATGAAGAAGCAATGAGCAAAGAAAGACACTACAGTAACTTACTAGTGTTCTACAATCAGTTAGCCAGAAGGAGAGGATGGTGAATGACACTGTTAGCACAGTGGTAACCAAGGAAGAAGAGCAGTCAAATGATACTGTAGAAAATGTGCAGTTTGTTACTATGTTGTAAGAGCTACTTAAATAAGCTCTTGTTTGGAACAATATTTTGGTAGAACAGTTACCTATGACAAAGGAGTCAACAAAGTATATTGACAGAGTAGGTGGATGGGCTGTACTCTTCACTGTGATATATCTGCAGTTAAACGTCAGTTGATAAATGTGGAGGCCAAAACTGAGCTTCTCAAAATAAGAGTGACTTAGAAGATCATAACAGAAGAAAAAAAACACATACAATTGTTGAGTATTCCTGAAAAAGCTAGCATTAAGCACAGTATACCATTTGTGGGGCTCCTAAGCTGAATGGACTATCCTGTCAGAAGAAAATATGCTTATGGAAAAGAAAATGAGATTAGCTGATTCTGTTCTTTTTCAAGTTTTACTCTGTGATTGTAAATATTACAATGTCTTTGGATGCTCATTAAAATCTTAAGGTAGAAGTGTATAAAGAGAAGCAGCCTGAACAGCAGAGTTGTGCAGAATGAATTTAGTTGATTTTATAGCCCACTACCACATTTACTCAAAATTTATGTCATTATTTAAGAGAGGCTGGCCAGATTTATCTGTCACCAGCAACAGTCTACAGCTAAACCTAGGGCATCCCAAACGTGTTCCCTGGTCATCTGAGAGACATAATATTTCCAGCATGTCCTGTATCTGCTGCAGGGCCTCCCCCTAGAGGGCCATGCCTGGCCTGTACAACACCTATTGGAGGCAGGCAAGTGACAACTTTACCTCAGCTGAAATCTGGTGGAGCAATGGCTTTCCTCCTTGCTCTCCCCAGATTGCCAAGTTCCTTACTCTGGCATGGAAGGTGATCTCAGCAGCTCTGTGAAGGCACCTAATTTCTTCTGTTTGTGTCTACAATGACATCCTGTCAGTCACCACCCAAAGTTTGTATTGTTGATAATAACGAGGACATGGAATGATTGGTAAATTGAGAACTGTGTGCTATAGGACTCAGTTCCTGCTTCACAACCACAGTATACTACAATGTTGCCAGTACTGACAACATTGCACCCGTCCTCTAGTTCACCTCTTGAGCCCCTTGATACTCACTCATAAATTTCCAAGATACTTAATCATGTGCAAACAACATAGGTACATACAAGATGTCCATAAATTCGATACTCTCCAAACCTCAGGTGTACATTGATATTTTGACTGAAAATCATAAAAATTAAGAAAGACGAGATGCATTCTTGACAGACTCCTACATCCACCTTTACTGTACTTGACTTAATGTCAAAAATGTGGACAAAAGTCTCACTAAAATAAAAGGAGCAAATAGCACACAGCAGGGACCTGGATCCCTGTAAACTCATAACTCCACCCACAAGTCATTCCTGAGTTTGCACTCATATACCTTGTTCAAGTCTTCAAAATGCCTGTAAGCAGGTTTGGCAGACTTCTGGAACATTTCCAGTATCTGTGAAAGTACAAAGAGTTTATTCACTGCTGCATGTCCAATATGGAATCTGTAGTGCTATCCTGAATCAGAAACTTTACAACTGGATGGCATCTCCTTTCCAGCACTCTGGCATATGCTTTCTCAGGAGGGATGAGGAGTGTGATTCATCTATTACTGCAAAACACATTCCTGACCCTCTTTCTGATAATGGGGACCGCCACTCCATTTTGCCAATCCAGCGGTGTTGTACCTACCTTCCATGCAAAGAACATAATAAGCATGACATCCCAGCAATATCCAGTGGCTTCATAATTTTTTTCTGCATCTCATCCTCTCCTAAAAACTTGTCATTGTGGAGTTGTATAGTAAATGCAATGACCTCATGTACAGGATTGGACCCAATCTCCCTAGTTGCTACCAGCACTGCCTCCCTTGAGGAGGGCCTGTCTGCCTGGCTCAGGAGTTCCTCAAGGTGTTTCTTCTACCTATCAGCAATGTTCCCTTTTGGTGTCAACATATGTTCATCATACTGATCACTGCTGCATATCTTTGGCTATATGGATTATATCCTGCTAAGGATATAATTGCTGGCCAGCTTCCAAATCTTTGTGGCTCCTTCCACAAGCCCATACTCTCAGGCATCTTGAGCTGAACTGAATAAAAGGCAAATTTGAGCATGGAGCCCTTCAGAGCTTTATTGTCACCGAAGAGTACCTTCCTCTAAGGCTTCCGAGGATCAATGGACAGCTTGACGCTGCTTCTTTGATGGGCAGATAAGTTCCCTTTGAGGGGAAACTTTCATTTTCTAAATAATGTTTGTGTTTTGTCACTTTTCTCTTCAGGAAAGTTATTTTAAAACTAGGAGTTTTGTGTTTTAATGTTCTGTCATGAGATTGTATTGTATTTTTAAATGGGAGGGCTATTTTTTCTAGTCAGTTTAAAAGCTGTGTAAATTAACTGAAAATTTTTTTTTTGTAGAGAAATTGTGTTTATTTTATTTTTCTTGGGGCTAGCAAAGTGTTTTAAAGTGCTTTTTATAGTGTTTTTCCTGCGAAAATAGTGACATTTAAAAAGATATGTAGTTTTTGCAGACATTTACTGCTTGTCTTCCAGGGAAACATATATCTCAACCTGGAATCATCAAAAATCTGCACAATGGCCCATGGAAAAATAGGCACAACTGGCCAAAAATCTGTATGCTGATTAACATAAAACTTGCATGCATAATTATGTAACCCCGCCCACTCCAGTGGAATTGTGGGATACCACATTTTAAATGCAAACTGAATAACAGACAAAATATTAAACATAAAATATAAGCATAACAGTAGTGTTGTATTTATATTAATATTTAAACATTTATCAAACTTTGAACTTGTGCAAAATTAAAATGCAATTCACATTACTGATAATAATGCACACTTTTCGAACAGTTAGCTAAGCTCTACTCATATCTAAAGAATAAGTAAGTTTAGTCTTATTCCCACAAAAGCAGCCCGGTTCCTCACTCCTAAGAATGAATGCTGTAATATTTACCCCTGCAGTGGCATGCAACAAAGTTGGGCAAATGTCTGGTGCACTGGGGAGCTTCCATTTGACATCCATTTGTAGACAGTTCTTGAAGGGCAGCAGATCTCAGCTGGAGATGACCAGCAGTAAACCCTGGGTCTGTAGTACCCCTGGGGGAGTCAAGGAGGATATGTATTCAACATCCACTCTGTGCATCATCATAACATGTACTCACATGCTTACAGATGCCTCAAGATGAGAACGAAAAGTGTAAAGGGTCTGCCACCTAAACTTGGTTATTGTCTGTCATATATACATCATCATATATATATATTTGCAAATTCATAGACACATAATGCCTGTTAACAATAGTAAGGAAGCACCAGACTGCAAAGGTCGAAAAATACCTGAGTTACTATTAGAAGAGCATCAGTATAACAGACTGCTCTTTTTTGCAATCAGTGCAGTGCAGCATACCTTGCTACAGTGAGCTATCTAGGCCTCCTAAACTGAACTAGTGATGAGGCAACTTTGAATAAATAAAAATGATTACTGAACTTCCGATTGTAGGTTTGCAGGGTTGGTGTCAATGCTGGTCAGTCATCCTCTAGAAGGAACTGTACCCATTTATGATTGAAAAGTAGTCTTTACTCGGAGGTTAAGTTCAGTCATCCTATGAGCTGTCCAGTGGTCCATTAATAGAACCTGCTATACTGATTAGTTTTCTTAATCAGATATAGTATTTATTACTATTCCAACGTAATACTTTAGTGAGGAGTTAAGTTCTCTAGGGAAGAATGGAGACTTATGCAAAATATAAAGAAAATAAATATTTACAGTTTGCAAGTACATGTCCAAGTACTGCATTCCCAAAAGACCAGAAAAGTATCATGGTTGGTTCTGACCTCTACCACAGTAATCATTTTTTTTTCTGATCTGTACACCAACCTATCTTCTCTTGTTATATCCCAACATAACTGTCTTTCACTTTGAGTAAATCCTAAACAGTTCATTAAAAGTTACAGCATACGTACTGAAATTATATGAGATGCAGCAAAATAAAAGCTTAATGATACAGCAAATATATATGTGTGGTGGCAGGTACTTTGTTCTCACACTTTTACACTTTTCATTTTTTTTTTGCTTGTAGGCGGGGTACTTGACACCCATGAGACTGATAAAATGCTGCCCACATAATACTAGTTTTTATACCTTTTCTAATAATGCATATATACCTTGCGTATTTGCTGGCATTGTTTTTTTTGTTTCTGATCTCTTCTGAAACTGCCCCCCCACCCCCATTTCTGTGGTGGTGTTAAAGATTATAAAACTGGTCTAACAACTCTTTTGTTGTCTGATTGCTTCAAGGCTTGCTGATTTAAAATAGCCCCTGTTTGTAAATTCCTGCATACACTGTTAAAAACTCCTTGTGTTCTGACTTGAGTGCTCTCAAACAATCTGGAAATATAATTGATGATAAGTATAATTCTTGGCACTTTAACTTTTCAGAGTTCTGCATTGTCTTAATTTTTGCCTGAATTATTTTATATATTTGCTGGCATTGTTTCTTTGTTCCTGGTCTCTTCTGAAACTGTTTCACCCCATTTCTGTGGTGGTGTTAAAGTTTATAAACCCTGTATAACAGCTCTGTTGTTATCTGATTGATTCAAGGCTTGCTGATTTAAAATAGCCCCTGTTTGTAAATTCCTGTATACACTGTTAGAAACTCCTTGTGTTCTGACTTGAGTGTTCTCAAACAGTCTGGAAATATAATTGGTGATAAGTATAATTCTTGGCAATTTAACTTTTCAGTGTTCTGCATTGTCTTAATTTTTGCCTGAATTATGTTATATATTTGCTGACTGGATTATTTTATATATTTGCTGGCATTGTTTTTTTGTTCCTGATCTCTTCTAAAACTGCCCCCCCATTTCTGTGGTGGTGTTAAAGTTTATAAACCTGGTATAACAGCTCTTTTGTTATCTGATTGCTTCACGGTTTGCTGATTTAAAATAGTCCCTGTTTGTAAATTCCTGTATACACTGTTAGAAACTCCTTGTGTTCTGACTTAAGAGTGCTCTCAAACAGTCTGGAAATATAATTGGTGTTAAGTATACTTCTCTGCACTTTAACTTTTCAGAGTTCTGCATTGTCATAATTTTTGCCTGAATTATTTTATATATTTGTTGACTGAATTATTTTATATATTTGCTGGCATTGCTTTTTTGTTCCTGATCTCGTCTGAAACTGGTTCCCCCCTATTTCTGTGGTGGTGTTAAAGTTTATAAAACTGGTCTAACAGCTCTTTTGTTATCTGATTGCTTCAAGGCTTGCTGATTTAAAATAGCCCCCTGTCTGGAAATTCCTGCATACATTGTTAGAAACTCCTTGTGTTCTGACTTGAGTGCTTTCAAACAATCTGGAAATATAATCAATGATAAGTATAATTTTTGGCACTTTAACTTTTCAGAGTTCTGCATTCTCTTAATGTTTGCCTGATTTATTTTATATATTTGCTGACTAAATTAATTTATATGTTTACTGCCATTGTTTTTTTTTTGTTCCTGATCTCTTCTGAAACTGGTTCCCCCCTATTTCTGTGGTGGTGTGAAAGTTTACAAAACTAGTTTAACAGCTCTTTTGTTATCTGATTGCTTCAATACATGCTGATTTAAAACAGCCCCTGTTTGTAAATTCCTGCATACACTGTTAGCAACTCCCTGTGTTCTGACTTGAGTGCTCTCAGTCTGGAAATATAATTGGTGATAAGTATAATTCTTGGCACTTTAACTTTTCAGAGTTCTGCATTGTCTTAATTTTTGCCTGAATTGTTTTATATATATGCCAGTATTGTTTTTTGTTCCTGATCTCTTCTGAAACTGGTTCCCCCTATTTCTGTGGTGGTGTTAAAGTTTATAAAACTTGTCTAACAACTCTTTTGTTGTCTGATTGCTTCAAGGCTTGCTGATTTAAAATAGCCCCTGTTTGTAAATTCCTGCATACACTGTTAGAAACTCCTTGTGTTCTGACTTAAGAGTGCTCTCAAACAATCTGGAAATATAATCGATGATGAGTATAATTCTTGGCACTTTAACTTTTCAGACTTCTGAATTTTTGCCTGAATTTTATATACTTGCTGTCTGAATTATTTTATTTATTTACTGGCATTGTTTTTGTTCCTCATCTCTTCTGAAACTGCCCCCCCCCCCATTTCAGTGGTGGTGTTAAAGTTTATAAAAGTGGTCTAACAGCTTTTTTATCGGATTGCTTCAAGGCTTGCTGATTTAAACTGGTCCTAGTTTGTAAATTCCTGTATACACTGTTAGAAACCCCTTGTGTTCTGACTTGAGTGCTCTCAAACAGTCTGGAAATATAACTGGTGTTAAAAATAATTCTTGGCACTTTAACTTTTCAGAGTTCTGCATTGTCTTAATTTTTGCCTGAATTGTTTTATATATTTGCCAGTATTGTTTTTTGTTCCTGATCTCTTCTGAAACTGGTTCCCCCTATCTCTGTGGTGGTGTTAAAGTTTACAAAACTTGTCTAACAACTCTTTTGTTGTCTGATTGCTTCAAGACTTGCTGATTTAAAATAGCCCCTGTTTGTAAATTCCTGCATACACTGTTAGAAACTCCTTGTGTTCTGACTTAAGAGTGCTCTCAAACAATCTGGAAATATAATCAATGATAAGTATAATTCTTGGCACTTTAACTTTTCAGAGTTCTGCATTCTCTTAATTTTTGCCTGAATTATTTTATATATTTGTTGGCATTGTTTTTTGATCCTGATCTCTTCTGAAACTGGTCCCCCCATTCCTGTGGTGATGTTAAAGTTTATAAACCCGGTCTAACAGCTCTTTTGCTATCTGATTGCTTCAAGGCTTGCTGATTTAAAATAGCCCCTGTTTGTAAATTCCTGTATACACTGTTAGAAACTCCTTGTGTTCTGGTTTAAGAGTGCTCTCAAACAGTCTGGAAATATAATTGGGGTTAAATATAATTCTTGGCACTTTAACTTTTCAGAGCTCTGCATTGTCTTAATTTTTGCCTGAATTATTTCATATATTTGCTGACTGAATTGTTTTATATATTTGCTGGCATTGCTTTTTTTGTTCCTGATCTCGTCTGAAACTGGTTCCCCCCTATTTCTGTGGTGGTGTGAAAGTTTATAAAACTAGTTTAACAGCTCTTTTGTTATCTGATTGCTTCAATACATGCTGATTTAAAACAGCCCCTGTTTGTAAATTCCTGCATACACTGTTAGAAACTCCCTGTGTTCTGACTTGAGTGCTCTCAAACAGTCTGGAAATATAATTAGTGATAAATATAATTCTTGGCACTTTAACTTTTCAGAGTTCTGCATTGTCTTAATTTTTGCCTGAATTGTTTTATATATTTGCCAGTATTGTTTTTTTGTTCCTGATCTCTTCTGAAACTGGTTCCCCCTATCTCTGTGGTGGTGTTAAAGTTTATAAAACTTGTCTAACAACTCTTTTGTTGTCTGATTGCTTCAAGGCTTGCTGATTTTAAAAAGCCCCTGTTTGTAAATTCCTGCATACACTGTTAGAATCTCCTTGTGTTCTGACTTAAGAGTGCTCTCAAACAGTCTGGAAATATAACTGATGTTAAATATAATTCTTGGCACTTTAACTTTTCAGAGTTCTGCATTGTCTTAATTTTTGCCTGAATTATTTTATATATTTGTTAGCATTGTTTTTTTGTTCCTAATCTCTTCTGAAACTGGTCCCCCCATTCCTGTGGTGGTGTTAAAGTTTATAAACCCGGTCTAACAGCTATTTTGCTATCTGATTGCTTCAAGGCTTGCTGATTTAAAATAGCCCCTGTTTGTAAATTCCTGTATACACTTTTAGAAACTCCTTGTGTTCTGACTTAAGAGTGCTCTCAGTCTGGAAATATAATTAGGGTTAAATATAATTCTTGGCACATTAACTTTTCAGAGCTCTGCATTGTCTTAATTTTTGCCTGAATTATTTTATATATTTGCTGACTGAATTGTTTTATATATTTGCTGGCATTGCTTTTTTTGTTCCTGATCTCTTCTGAAACTGGTCCCCCCTATTTTTGTGGTGGTGTTAAAGTTTATAAAACTGGTCTAACAGCTCTTTTGTTATCTGATTGCTTCACGGCTTGCTGATTTAAAATAGCCCCTGTTTGTAAATTCCTGTATACACTGTTAGAGACTCCTTGTGTTCTGACTTGTGCTCTCAAACAGTCTGGAAATATAATTGGTGTTAAGTATAATTCTCGACACTTTAACTTTTCAGAGTTCTACATTGTCATAATTTTTGCCTGAATTATTTTATATATTTGTTGACTGAATTATTTTATATATTTGCTGGCATTGCTTTTTTGTTCCTGATCTCGTCTGAAACTGGTCCCCCCCTATTTCTGTGGTGGTGTTAAAGTTTATAAAACTGGTCTAACAGCTCTTTTGTTATCTGATTGCTTCAAGGCTTGCTGATTTAAAATAGCCCCCTGTTTGTAAATTCCTGCATACATTGTTAGAAACTCCTTGTGTTCTGACTTAAGAGTGCTTTCAAACAATCTGGAAATATAATCAATGATAAGTATAATTTTTGGCACTTTAACTTTTCAGAGTTCTGCATTCTCTTAATGTTTGCCTGATTTATTTTATATATTTGCTGACTAAATTAATTTATATGTTTACTGCCATTGTTTTTTTTTGTTCCTGATCTCTTCTGAAACTGGTTCCCCCCTATTTCTGTGGTGGTGTGAAAGTTTACAAAACTAGTTTAACAGCTCTTTTGTTATCTGATTGCTTCAATACATGCTGATTTAAAACAGCCCCTGTTTGTAAATTCCTGCATACACTGTTAGCAACTCCCTGTGTTCTGACTTGAGTGCTCTCAGTCTGGAAATATAATTGGTGATAAGTATAATTCTTGGCACTTTAACTTTTCAGAGTTCTGCATTGTCTTAATTTTTGCCTGAATTGTTTTATATATATGCCAGTATTGTTTTTTGTTCCTGATCTCTTCTGAAACTGGTTCCCCCTATTTCTGTGGTGGTGTTAAAGTTTATAAAACTTGTCTAACAACTCTTTTGTTGTCTGATTGCTTCAAGGCTTGCTGATTTAAAATAGCCCCTGTTTGTAAATTCCTGCATACACTGTTAGAAACTCCTTGTGTTCTGACTTAAGAGTGCTCTCAAACAATCTGGAAATATAATCGATGATAAGTATAATTATTGGCACTTTAACTTTTCAGAGTTCTGCATTGTCTTAATTTTTGCCTGAATTATTTTATATATTTGTTGGCATTGTTTTTTGTTCCTGATCTCTTCTGAAACTGGTTCCCCCATTTCTGTGGTGGTGTTTAAGTTTATAAACCAGGACTAACAGCTCTTTTGTTATCTGATTGCTTCAAGGCTTGCTGATTTAAAATAGCCTCTGTTTGTAAATTCCTGTATACACTTTCAGAAACTCCTTGTGTTCTGACTTAAGAGTACTCTCAGTCTGGAAATATAATTGGTGATAAGTATAATTCTTGGCTATTTAACTTCTCAGTGTTCTGCATTGTCTTAATATTTGCCTGAATTATGTTATATATTAGCTGACTGAATTATTTTATATATTTGCTGGCATTGTTTTTTTGTTCCTGATCTCTTCTGAAACTGCCCCCCTCCCATTTCTCTGGTGGTGTTAAAGTTTATAAACCTGGTCTAACAGCTCTTTTGTTATCTGATTGCTTCAAGGCTTTCTGATTTAAAATAGTCCATTTGTAAATTCCTGTATACACTGTTAGAAACTCCTTGTGTTCTGACTTGAGTGCTCTCAAACAGTCTGGAAATATAACTGGTGTTAAAAATAATTCTTGGCACTTTAACTTTTCAGAGTTCTGCATTGTCTTAATTTTTGCCTGAATTGTTTTATATATTTGCCAGTATTGTTTTTTGTTCCTGATCTCTTCTGAAACTGGTTCCCCCTATCTCTGTGGTGGTGTTAAAGTTTACAAAACTTGTCTAACAACTCTTTTGTTGTCTGATTGCTTCAAGACTTGCTGATTTAAAATAGCCCCTGTTTGTAAATTCCTGCATACACTGTTAGAAACTCCTTGTGTTCTGACTTAAGAGTGCTCTCAAACAATCTGGAAATATAATCAATGATAAGTATAATTCTTGGCACTTTAACTTTTCAGAGTTCTGCATTCTCTTAATTTTGCCTGAATTATTTTATATATTTGTTGGCATTGCTTTTTGATCCTGATCTCTTCTGAAACTGGTCCCCCATTCCTGTGGTGATGTTAAAGTTTATAAACCGGTCTAACAGCTCTTTGCTATGTGATTGCTTCAAGGCTTGCTGATTTAAAATAGCCCCTGTTTGTAAATTCCTGTATACACTGTTAGAAACTCCTTGTGTTCTGGTTTAAGAGTGCTCTCAAACAGTCTGGAAATATAATTGGGGTTAAATATAATTCTTGGCACTTTAACTTTTCAGAGCTCTGCATTGTCTTAATTTTTGCCTGAATTATTTTATATATTTGCTGACTGAATTGTTTTATATATTTGCTGGCATTGCTTTTTTTGTTCCTGATCTCGTCTGAAACTGGTTCCCCCCTATTTCTGTGGTGGTGTGAAAGTTTATAAAACTAGTTTAACAGCTCTTTTGTTATCTGATTGCTTCAATACATGCTGATTTAAAACAGCCCCTGTTTGTAAATTCCTGCATACACTGTTAGAAACTCCCTGTGTTCTGACTTGAGTGCTCTCAAACAGTCTGGAAATATAATTAGTGATAAATATAATTCTTGGCACTTTAACTTTTCAGAGTTCTGCATTGTCTTAATTTTTGCCTGAATTGTTTTATATATTTGCCAGTATTGTTTTTTTGTTCCTGATCTCTTCTGAAACTGGTTCCCCCTATCTCTGTGGTGGTGTTAAAGTTTATAAAACTTGTCTAACAACTCTTTTGTTGTCTGATTGCTTCAAGGCTTGCTGATTTTAAAAAGCCCCTGTTTGTAAATTCCTGCATACACTGTTAGAATCTCCTTGTGTTCTGACTTAAGAGTGCTCTCAAACAGTCTGGAAATATAACTGATGTTAAATATAATTCTTGGCACTTTAACTTTTCAGAGTTCTGCATTGTCTTAATTTTTGCCTGAATTATTTTATATATTTGTTAGCATTGTTTTTTTGTTCCTAATCTCTTCTGAAACTGGTCCCCCCATTCCTGTGGTGGTGTTAAAGTTTATAAGCCCGGTCTAACAGCTATTTTGCTATCTGATTGCTTCAAGGCTTGCTGATTTAAAATAGCCCCTGTTTGTAAATTCCTGTATACACTGTTAGAGACTCCTTGTGTTATGACTTAAGAGTGCTCTCAAACAGTCTGGAAATATAATTGGTGTTAAGTATAATTCTCGGAACTTTAACTTTTCAGAGTTCTGCATTGTCATAATTTTTGCCTGAATTATTTTATATATTTGCTGACTGAATTATTTTATATATTTGCTGGCATTGCTTTTTTGTTCCTGATCTCGTCTGAAACTGGTTCTCCCCTATTTCTGTGGTGGTGTTAAAGTTTATAAAACTGGTCTAACAGCTCTTTTGTTATCTGATTGCTTCAAGGCTTGCTGATTTAAAATAGCCCCCTGTTTGTAAATTCCTGCATACATTGTTAGAAACTCCTTGTGTTCTGACTTAAGAGTGCTTTCAAACAATCTGGAAATATAATCAATGATAAGTATAATTTTTGGCACTTTAACTTTTCAGAGTTCTGCATTCTCTTAATGTTTGCCTGATTTATTTTATATATTTGCTGACTAAATTAATTTATATGTTTACTGCCATTGTTTTTTTTTTTTTGTTCCTGATCTCTTCTGAAACTGGTTCCCCCCCCTATTTCTGTGGTGGTGTGAAAGTTTACAAAACTAGTTTAACAGCTGTTTTGTTATCTGATTGCTTCAATACTTGCTGATTTAAAACAGCCCATGTTTGTAAATTCCTGCATACACTGTTAGAAACTCCCTGTGTTCTGACTTGAGTGCTCTCAAACAGTCTGGAAATATAATTGGTGATAAGTATAATTCTTGGCCCTTTAACTTTTCAGAGTTCTGCATTGTCTTAATTTTTGCTTGAATTGTTTTATATATTTGCCAGTATTGTTTTTTGTTCCTGATCTGTTCTGAAACTGGTTCCCCCTATTTCTGTGGTGGTGTTAAAGTTTATAAAACTTGTCTAACAACTCTTTTGTTGTCTGATTGCTTCAAGGCTTGCTGATTTAAAATAGCCCCTGTTTGTAAATTCCTGCATACACTGTTAGAAACTCCTTGTGTTCTGACTTAAGAGTGCTCTCAAACAATCTGGAAATATAATCGATGATAAGTATAATTCTTGGCACTTTAACTTTTCAGAGTTCTGCATTGTCTTAATTTTTGCCTGAATTATTTTATATATTTGTTGGCATTGTTTTTTTGTTCCTGATCTCTTCTGAAACTGGTCCCCCCCCCATTTCTGTGGTGGTGTTAAAGTTTATAAACCCGGACTAACAGCTCTTTTGTTATCTGATTGCTTCAAGGCTTGCTGATTTAAAATAGCCTCTGTTTGTAAATTCCTGTATACACTTCCAGAAACTCCTTGTGTTCTAACTTAAGAGTGCTCTCAGTCTGGAAATATAATTGGTGATAAGTATAATTCTTGGCTATTTAACTTGTCAGTGTTCTGCATTGTCTTAATGTTTGCCTGAATTATGTTATATATTAGCTGACTGAATTATTTTATATATTTGCTGGCATTGTTTTTTTGTTCCTGATCTCTTCTGAAACTCCTCCCCCCCCCATTTCTGTGGTGGTGTTAAAGTTTATAAACCTGGTCTAACAGCTCTTTTGTTATCTGATTGCTTCAAGGCTTTCTGATTTAAAATAGTCCCGGTTTGTAAATTCCTGTATACACTGTTAGAAACTCCTTGTGTTCTGGTTTAAGAGTGCTCTCAAACAGTCTGGAAATATAATTGGGGTTAAATATAATTCTTGGCACTTTAACTTTTCAGAGCTCTGCATTCTTAATTTTTGCCTGAATTATTTTATATATTTGCTGGCATTGCTTTTTTTGTTCCTGATCTCATCTGAAACTGGTTCCCCCCTATTTCTGTGGTGGTGTGAAAGTTTATAAAACTAATTTAACAGCTCTTTTGTTATCTGATTGCTTCAATACATGCTGATTTAAAACAGCCCCTGTTTGTAAATTCCTGCATACACTGTTAGAAACTCCCTGTGTTCTGACTTGAGTGTTCTCAAACAGTCTGGAAATATAATTGGTGATAAGTATAATTTTTGGCACTTTAACTTTTCAGAGTTCTGCATTGTCTTAATTTTTGCCTGAATTGTTTTATATATTTGCCAGTATTGTTTCTTTGTTCCTGATCTCTTCTGAAACTGCTTTCCCCTATCTCTGTGGTGGTGTTAAAGTTTATAAAACTTGTCTAACAACTCTTTTGTTGTCTGATTGCTTCAAGGCTTGCTGATTTAAAATAGCCCCTGTTTGTAAATTCCTGCATACACTGTTAGAAACTCCTTGTGTTCTGACTTAAGAGTGCTCTCAAACACTCTGGAAATATAATCGATGATAAGTATAATTCTTGGCACTTTAACTTTTCAGAGTTCTGCATTGTCTTAATTTTTGCCTGAATTATTTTATATATTTGTTGGCATTGTTTTTTTGTTCCTGATCTCTTCTGAAACTGGTCCCCCCATTTCTGTGGTGGTGTTAAAGTTTATAAACCTGGTCTAACAGCTCTTTTGTTATCTGATTGCTTCAAGGCTTGCTGATTTAAAATAGCCTCTGTTTGTAAATCCCTGTATACACTGTCAGAAACTCCTTGTGTTCTGACTTAAGAGTGCTCTCAGTCTGGAAATATAATTGGTGATAAGTATAATTCTTGGCAATTTAACTTTTCAGTGTTCTGCATTGTCTTAATGTTTGCCTGAAATATGTTATATATTAGCTGACTGAATTGTTTTATATATTTGCTGGCATTGCTTTTTTTGTTCCTGATCTCTTCTGAAACTGGCCCCCCCTATTTCTGTGGTGGTGTTAAAGTTTATAAAACTGGTCTAACAGCTCTTTTGTTATCTGATTGCTTCAAGGCTTGCTGATTTAAAATAGCCCCCTGTTTGTAAATTCCTGCATACATTGTTAGAAACTCCTTGTGTTCTGACTTGAGTGCTTTCAAACAATCTGGAAATATAATCAATGATAAGTATAATTTTTGGCACTTTAACTTTTCAGAGTTCTGCATTCTCTTAATGTTTTCCTGATTTATTTTATATATTTGCTGACTAAATTAATTTATATGTTTACTGCCATTGTTTTTTTTTTGTTCCTGATCTCTTCTGAAACTGGTTCTCCCCTATTTCTGTGGTGGTGTGAAAGTTTACAAAACTAGTTTAACAGCTCTTTTGTTATCTGATTGCTTCAATACTTGCTGATTTAAAACAGCCCCTGTTTGTAAATTCCTGCATACACTGTTAGAAACTCCCTGTGTTCTGACTTGAGTGCTCTCAAACAGTCTGGAAATATAATTGGTGATAAGTATAATTCTTGGCACTTTAACTTTTCAGAGTTCTGCATTGTCTTAATTTTTGCCTGAATTGTTTTATATATTTGCCAGTATTGTTTTTTGTTCCTGATCTGTTCTGAAACTGGTTCCCCCTATTTCTGTGGTGGTGTTAAAGTTTATAAAACTTGTCTAACAACTCTTTTGTTGTCTGATTGCTTCAAGGCTTGCTGATTTAAAATAGCCCCTGTTTGTAAATTCCTGCATACACTGTTAGAAACTCCTTGTGTTCTGACTTAAGAGTGCTCTCAAACAATCTGGAAATATAATCGATGATAAGTATAATTCTTGGCACTTTAACTTTTCAGAGTTCTGCATTGTCTTAATTTTTGCCTGAATTATTTTATATATTTGTTGGCATTGTTTTTTTGTTCCTGATCTCTTCTGAAACTGGTCCCCCCCCCCCCATTTCTGTGGTGGTGTTAAAGTTTATAAACCCGGACTAACAGCTCTTTTGTTATCTGATTGCTTCAAGGCTTGCTGATTTAAAATAGCCTCTGTTTGTAAATTCCTGTACACACTTCCAGAAACTCCTTGTGTTCTGACTTAAGAGTGCTCTCAGTCTGGAAATATAATTGGTGATAAGTATAATTCTTGGCTATTTAACTTCTCAGTGTTCTGCATTGTCTTAATGTTTGCCTGAATTATGTTATATATTAGCTGACTGAATTATTTTATATATTTGCTGGCATTGTTTTTTTGTTCCTGATCTCTTCTGAAACTGCCCCCCCCCCATTTCTGTGGTGGTGTTAAAGTTTATAAACCTGGTCTAACAGCTCTTTTGTTATCTGATTGCTTCAAGGCTTTCTGATTTAAAATAGTCTGTTTGTAAATTCCTGTATACACTGTTAGAAACTCCTTGTGTTCTGACTTAAGAGTGCTCTCAAACAGTCTGGAAATATAACTGGTGTTAAATATAATTCTTGGCACTTTAACTTTTCAGAGTTCTGCATTGTCTTAATTTTTGCCTGAATTATTTTATATATTTGTTGGCATTGTTTATTTGTTCCTGATCTCTTCTGAAACTGGTCCCCCCATTTCTGTGGTGGTGTTAAAGTTTATAAACCTGGTCTAACAGCTCTTTTCTTATCTGATTGCTTCAAGGCTTGCTGATTTAAAATAGCCTCTGTTTGTAAATTCCTGTATACACTGTCAGAAACTCCTTGTGTTCTGACTTAAGAGTGCTCTCAGTCTGGAAATATAATTGGTGATAAGTATAATTCTTGGCAATTTAACTTTTCAGTGTTCTGCATTGTCTTAATGTTTGCCTGAATTATGTTATATATTAGCTGACTGAATTATTTTATATATTTGCTGGCATTGTTTTTTTGTTCCTGATCTCTTCTGAAACTGCCCCCCCCCCATTTCTGTGGTGGTGTTAAAGTTTATAAACCTGGTCTAACAGCTCTTTTGTTATCTGATTGCTTCAAGGCTTTCTGATTTAAAATAGTCTGTTTGTAAATTCCTGTATACACTGTTAGAAACTCCTTGTGTTCTGACTTAAGAGTGCTCTCAAACAGTCTGGAAATATAACTGGTGTTAAATATAATTCTTGGCACTTTAACTTTTCAGAGTTCTGCATTGTCTTAATTTTTGCCTGAATTATTTTATATATTTGTTGGCATTGTTTTTTTTGTTCCTGATCTCTTCTGAAACTGGTCCCCCCATTCCTGTGGTGATGTTAAAGTTTATAAACCCGGTCTAATAGCTCTTTTGCTATCTGATTGCTTCAAGGCTTGCTGATTTAAAATAGCCCCTGTTTGTAAATTCCTGTATACACTGTTAGAAACTCCTTGTGTTCTGGTTTAAGAGTGCTCTCAAACAGTCTGGAAATATAATTGGGGTTAAATATAATTCTTGGCACTTTAACTTTTCAGAGCTCTGCATTGTCTTAATTTTTGCCTGAATTATTTTATATATTTGCTGACTGAATTGTTTTATATATTTGCTGGCATTGCTTTTTTTGTTCCTGATCTCGTCTGAAACTGGTTCCCCCCTATTTCTGTGGTGGTGTGAAAGTTTATAAAACTAGTTTAACAGCTCTTTTGTTATCTGATTGCTTCAATACATGCTGATTTAAAACAGCCCCTGTTTGTAAATTCCTGCATACACTGTTAGAAACTCCCTGTGTTCTGACTTAAGAGTGCTCTCAGTCTGGAAATATAATTGGTGATAAGTATAATTCTTGGCAATTTAACATTTCAGTGTTCTGCATTGTCTTAATGTTTGCCTGAATTATGTTATATATTAGCTGACTGAATTATTTTATATATTCGCTGGCATTGTTTTTTTGTTCCTGATCTCTTCTGAAACTGCCCCCCCCATTTCTGTGGTGGTGTTAAAGTTTATAAACCTGGTCTAACAGCTCTTTTGTTATCTGATTGCTTCAAGGCTTTCTGATTTAAAATAGTCCCTGTTTGTAAATTCCTGTATACACTGTTAGAAACTCCTTGTGTTCTGATTTAAGAGTGCTCTCAAACAGTCTGGAAATATAATTGGGGTTAAATATAATTCTTGGCACTTTAACTTTTCAGAGCTCTGCATTGTCTTAATTTTTGCCTGAATTATTTTATATATTTGCTGACTGAATTGTTTTATATATTTGCTGGCATTGCTTTTTTTGTTCCTGATCTCTTCTGAAACTGGTCCCCCCTATTTCTGTGGTGGTGTTAAAGTTTATAAAACTGGTCTAACAGCTCTTTTGTTATCTGATTGCTTCAAGGCTTGCTGATTTAAAATAGCCCCTGTTTGTAAATTCCTGTATACTGTTAGAAACTCCTTGTGTTCTGACTTAACAGTGCTCTCAAGCAATCTGGGAATATAATCAATGATAAGTATAATTCTTGGCACTTTAACTTTTCAGAGTTCTGCATTCTCTTAATTTTTGCCTGATTTGTTTTATATATTTGCTGACTGAATTAATTTATATGTTTACTGCCATTGTTTTTTTTTTTGTTCCTAATCTCTTCTGAAACTGGTTCCCCCCTATTTCTGTGGTGATGTTAAAGTTTGTAAAACTAGTTTAACAGCTCTTTTGTTATCTGATTGCTTCAATACTTGCTGATTTAAATCAGCCCCTGTTTGTAAATTCCTACATACACTGTTAGAAACTCCTTGTGTTCTGAATTGAGTGCTCTCAAACAATCTAGAAATATAATCGGTGATAAGTATAATTCTTGGTGCTTTAACTTTTCAGAGTTCTGCATTGTCTTCATTTTTGCCTGAATTATTTATATATTTGCTGACTGAATTATTTTATATATTTGCTGGCAATTTTTTTTGTTCCTGATCTCTTCTGAAACTGGATCCCCTGCTATTTCTGTGGTGGTGTTAAAGTTTATAAAACTTGTCTAACAGCTCTTTTGTTATCTGATAGCTTCAAGGCTTGCTGATTTAAGTAGCCTCTGTTTGCAAATTCCTGCATACACTGTTAGAAACTTCTTGTGTTCTGACTTAAGAGTGCTCTCAAACAACCTGGAAATATAAACAGTAATAAGTATAAATCTTGGCACATTAACTTTTCAGAGTTCTGCATTGTCTTAAATTTTGCCTGAATTATTTTATATATTTGCTGACTGAATTATTTTATATATTTGCTGGAACTGATTTTTTATCCTGATCTCTTCTGAAACTGTTTTTCTCCCTCAACCCACCCTATTCCTGTTGTGTTTGTTATAGTTGGTGGATTTGCAGTTGCCCGCCCCCACTGTAAATTTGATCTGGGACACTCCTCCCAGTCTAGTGTTCATTCTACCTATTACAGAGAAAACATTTGAAAAGGCCAACACACTTAGTTTCTTAACCTTGAATTATCTTCTGCTCCTCCTTCCTCCCCTTGTTCTTTGCTAAAAAAATCTCCAAGTGTTCTGACTGAGTGCTGAGTGTGTTTCTCAGCTGATAAATATCTTTTGTGGCACTTCTTAACTGTTCAGAGTTGAATAAACCAACTATTGAATTTAGTTCAGAATATATTTAGAATAAATTGCATTTATTTAAACTGTATTTGCTTTATGTTTAGTGCTTTTTTAGCTGCTTTCTGAAAAAAAGTCTACGCTTGTTTCCTGCCTTTCCTGTAACTAGTCTATTCCAGATACAGATTTGCTGTATCCAGGACTGTTGGTAAGCTTCTGAGTACCCCAAGCCTTTTTGTGTTGGCGGGAAGCCTTCTAGCTTATCAGTGGAGTGGTAAGCACTAGGTAGCCTATCTACATAAGAGAAGTGGTTTCTGTCCCAGAAATTGTAGTTTATTGGCTGTTTGGGCAGTTTTCCCGCCTCTTTCAACTTTCTGGTTTAAAAGCCCACATTTGTGCTTATTACCTGCCTTTCCTATAACTAGTCTAGTCCAGGTACAGATTTTCTGTATCCAGGACTGATTGTAAGTTTCTCAGCCCTCCAAGCCTTTTTGTGTTGGAGGGATACCTTCTAGCTTATCAGTGGGAGTGATAAGTACTAGGTAGCCTATCTACCACGAGAGGTGTGGTTTTTGGCCCAGAAATTGTAGTTTATTGACCATTTGGGCAGTTTTTCCATCTTTTTTACTCTCTGGTGTAAAAGTCCGCATTTGTACTTGTTTCCCGCCTTTCCTATAACTAGTCTAAGGTTCTGAGCCCCCCAAACCTTTTTGTGTTGGAGGGAAGCCTTCTAGCTTATCAGTGGGAGTGATAAGCACTAGGTAGCCTATCTACCACAGGAGGAGTGGTTTCTGGCCCAGAAATAGTAGCTTATGGCTGTTTGGGCATTTATTTCAACTTTCTGGATTAAAAGTCCACATCTGCGCTTGTTTCCCACCTTTCTTGTAACTAATCTAGTCCAGATACAGATTTGCTGTATCCAGGACTGTTTGTAAGCTTCTGAGCAGTGCCAAAGTCTGCTCTTCAATTTTTCCCATTAGATCTGCTTCTTCTCTCCTCTCCTGCACTTTTACTATCTTATTAGTTTAGCACTTTACCAGACTTCTTGCATCAATTATTGTAACACACAAAAGTGCTACCAGTACTAAACGTTCTACAAGGAAACAGCTCCAGTATTTATTAATGCCCACTCCACCAGGCATGTCTAAAGGTCAGTTCCCTGTGCTTTCTCCTATAAACCTGGTGAACTTGGTCAACCTGAGGCAATGTAACAACTGCCTCATGTACACTGACAACCCTCTCCTCTTATCTCCCAACACTCAGACATGGGAGAGATGCACTTATATATCCAAACTGGAAGCCACGCACTCTCCAGCCAAGACCAGAACAGCTGGTCATGAGGAGAAAGTCAACACTTGCACCGCACCACATGGAACACATAGCCCTCCAGAACACACACCAGCACTGCCTTCACATAAAAACACAAACCACCCACCCACCTTTGTGGAGGCTCTCAATATAAATCTAGACAAACAGCAAAGGCCTCCAAGGCAGAAACGCACCAGACCACCATAACACAACACTAATGATGAGACACATAACTCTGCTAAACAGTGTGCCACTCAACCAAAGCCCCTAAGGCAAAACAACATGCCCAACACACTAGTCATAGGTGACTTGATAGTGAGGCACAGTAATGTCCCACTCACTAGGTTGAATAAGGAGTAAGTAACATTTAGCTGCCTGTCAGATGCTAGGATCCACCACATAACGCACGCACTTAGGTCCCTCAACAACAGGTACAAATATGACTCTGTCATTGAACATGTGGGTGTGAATGACGTGAGATGTACCTCCCTGGACTACATGAAAAGAGACATGGAGGAACTCTTGGAATATGTAGCCCAGGTGGGTATGACCTTGCCCTGAGTAGCATCCTGCCATCACCCAGAGTGACACTGCAGTACAAGCAGAAAATGATTGATTTCAACAATTGGCTACATTTCTGGTGTCATTCTAAGTTGATCCAGTATTTGCCTGGGATGACATGATTAACAGACCTTGATGCTTTGTCAGAGATGGCCTGCATCTGTCACCCCTGGGCTTCCGGATACTGGCCAAGGGTCTTGCCACCCCTATAGTGCCTTTTTTAGGTAGTGTTCTAAAGACCAAATTACCACCGTAACAGCTACAAACAATTGCAATCTGAGAGTCATGCTGCTCAATGCTAGAAGTCTGAATGTCAAAATGGACTCACTCAAAGCACTCCTTAAAATGGAGAACATTGACATTTGTACTGTAAGAGAGACCTGGTTCAAGGCAGCAGAAAGCACCCTTGCACTACCAGGCTATAACTTATTCCACACCTTTCGGCCCCAGAACTTGGTCCAAAGCTCTAAAGGTGGTGGTGTTTCCAAATTAATAAAGGATGCGCACACCTCCAGACTGGTAACCCAACATAATGCATCTAAGATACTTAAGGTGTAGCTAACACTAGGTAAGACAGCGATTCAGGTCGTAGCCTGCTATAGGTCCCCAACCATGTCCCAAGACTCACACTCCATGTTCCTAAGCACCCTGGAGAATATTAGGTTCCAACATAATACTCTCATACAGGGCGACTTCAACTACCCCTCCATTAACTGGGAAAACTACTCATGTATCAATACACTTGCCCAATGCTTTCTGGAATTCATTAATTCCAATGCTCTGGACCAGCTTGTTCTTACTCCCACTAGACGTAGCAACATCCTTGACCTGATCATTACTAACATGGGCGACCATTGCTCTACACCAATAGTCAACTCCTCCCTGGTTAGATCCGACCACAAACTAATCACCTTGGAAATCCCCCCCCCCCCCACACAAAGGTAACCACCATGAAAACCTTCTCCAAAGCTAACTTTGAGCTCTAAAAACAGAGGTGGCTAACTTCACGGCACTCATGCAAAAGGGGAATAGTTGCATGACCGCTGAATCATACACCAGTGCACTGTACGAACAGGTACACAAATGCATGGATCTCACCATACCCAATAGAACTAAGACGCTCTCCTCATAAAAAAGGAAGCCAATCTGGTGGTCCTCTGCCATAAACAAACTCTATAACAGAAGGAGGAAACTGATGTGGAATAAGGCAATGTCCCAAGACTGGAAAACCCCCCCTTATCAGCCTCAACAAAAGGTTGAGATCCCTCATCAAATCCTCTAAAGCTAGCTATGAAAACAGAATTGCAGCAGATAGTAAAGACAACCACAAGGCCTTCTATAGTCATGTAAAGAATCTCCATGGCAATACCCAGAATTATTCTGAGCTACTGCACAATGGTATCTCCTATACCGAGCAAACAGATATTGCTAATGTACTGGCTGACAGATTCAGTGCTAACTTTACCCCCCCCCCCAAAGGACCAATCACAATACCAGTAGATCGCCAGGTACCCAGTATTACTGCTACACAGGTTAAAACAGCACTGTCCAAGGCCAGCAATACAGCTTCTATGTGACCTGACAATATCCCTGGCTGTGTTCTATATGAACTACAGAGTGAACTGGCACCTAACCTGTGTGCCCTGTTCAGTCACAGTCTCACCTCAGCCTTTGTCCTTACTGAATGGTGCACTGCTACAGTCATCCCTCTCCACAAAGGAGGAGCGATTACAGACCCTGGGAATTATCGCCCAATTAGCCTGATGAGTCTGATATGTAAAGCTATGCAACACATCATCATGGACCTAATAAACACGATTTGGTTTTGT
This sequence comes from Protopterus annectens, assembly GCF_019279795.1. Lineage (NCBI taxonomy): Eukaryota > Metazoa > Chordata > Ceratodontiformes > Protopteridae > Protopterus > Protopterus annectens. The sequence continues at coordinate 211,132,459 of NC_056741.1, read as the reverse complement.
GAAGGGTAGAGCATGCCTGCTCAACTTGGTCAACTTCTTTGAGTCAGTCACCAGAGCTGTGGATGAAAGCAAGGTGGTTCATACAGCCTACCTTGATCTGGCCAAGGCCTTTGATACCATTCCCCACTCAAGAATCATAGAAAAACTAACTACGCTAGGCATCAACCCCTATATCATTAGGTGGGTTGCAAACTGGCTCAGAGATAGAACCCACAATGTGAAAGTAGCTGACTCCAAGTCAGACTGACAACCAGTCATGAGTGGAGTCCCACAGGGTTCGGTCCTGTGTCCTCTCCTGTTTGGTATCTACTTCTCTGAAGTCCAGGCCAACACGAAGGGACCCTGGTTGACAATGTTCGCAGACGATTGCAAGTTGGGAGCTATTATTAACTCCCCAAATAATGTTGACATCCTACAGAAAGGCCTCAGTGACACCAACGACTGGTGTCACAACCATGGCCTTATGCTCAATGCCAAAAAATGTGTCGTCATCTACCTTGGGAAAAACCCGGTTCCCTTGAATTACCACATTGATGGTGGTCCACTGAACACAGAAGGCGTTATAAAAGATCTGGGAACACAGGTTGACAGCAACCTGTGTTTTGACCACCACGTTGCCACTGTGGTCAGAAAGTCCTCCTATGTGGCACATCTCATTACTAAGGGTTTTGCATCCAGGAAGAAAGAGGTCATAGTCTCTACTCTTCCCTCATTAGGCCAATCATCGGGTACAATGCCCCATTTGGCATGTACCTCACTAGACACCAGCATCAACTGGAGAGGCCACAAAAGTACATCACAAAGAGGATCCTAGGCCTTAAACACTTGTCCTATATGGACAGACTCAAAAAACTCCAACTATTCTCTGTCTCATATCGCCTACTTGGAGGTGGTCTCTGCTTGACTTCAAAGCCATTTCTGACCCAGCACTGTTAGAAATGCTACTTCTAAAGAAATCACAATCCCTCCACACCACACACTCCAGAGACCTCAACCTCATTACCACAATGAACAGAACATCTTGGAGGGACAGGTTCATAACCCAGAGACTGCCCATGCTATGGAATAGACTTCCCATACATGTCAAGCAGAGCACTTCACTGTCCCTCTTCAAGAGAAATCTTAATGAGTGGATTGGAAATAGAAAATTCACCCCAGGGATCACTCCAGTGGCTGTACTCGACAGAGCCACTAGGAACTAAGGTTGGGTGGCACAAAGTCAGGGTGATCCTATGGGCTAGGCTTGTAAAGGCTTTAGGGCCAATAGCCTAGTACACACCTATGAGTCTATGAACTAGCATTCGTCCAACCAATTTTCCTATGATTCTGACTAATCATTTTCCCATTAGTACTGTGTTTAACAAACTTTTGGAGGGAGATTCAGTAATCACAATACTCCTTTCTTCTGAATGACTATCACACCCCTGTGACCTCCTTCAAATCAAAAAGATATACACTCCACACTGCCATCCCTACAAGGTAATCATATTTCTCAGTCCCCTCACTAAATTTCCACCTCTCTGTACAGATAGCACCTCAAATGTCCCTGACATCAGGCATTGTGGGACTAATTCAGTCACCATACATACATGCATCCTTAGATAAATAAATAAATATTATACCATGAACCCCCCAAAACGTGCACGCTGATTGGCCAGCGTGCCCATTGTAAATCGAGTTATACTAATGGAAAAAGGTCCGGTCACCCGGACTTTTTTCCATTAGTATAACTGTCTCGCTATGTTAAATGTGTTTAACATAGACGCTTTTAAAATAAGCAACGGAGATCTCCGTTGCTTATTTTAACTGTCTCGCATGTTAAACCCATTTAACATAGCGAGACAGTTTAAAAGCAATGGAGAAAGCAAGATCTCCGTTGCTTTTTGGTGTTCGCTATGTTAAATGAGTTTAACATGGCGAGACAGTTTAAAATAAGCAACGGACATCTCCGTTTATTTTAAACTGTCTCGCTATGTTAAACTCATTTAACATAGCGAAAAAAGCAACGGAGATCTTGCTTTCTCTTTTGCTCAACTCTGATGTACTGCGCAGGCACGCAGTACATCAGAACTGCCGCGGATGCCAGACATCTGCGGAAGGGCAGCAAACAGGCATTATACTATGCCATTATTTAAGAAAAGTAATAGTTTCTTTTCTTAAATAATGTCATGGTATAATAGCAATAACCCACTTCTGGGTGTGGGTAATGCTAAATATACAATATAAACTTTGTTTGGTCCCTCTGGCTTCGCCCTTGGGACCAAACCACGCCAACCGTGGGTAAATTTAGCATTACCCACACCCAGGCGTGGGTTATTGCTATAATACACTTATTTTATTTGCTATGGAATGTAAATGTTGCATCATCTTTTTTCGGTTTTCTTGGACTATCAGACCAGTAGGCAATCATTTCATGGACTAAAGTGGCTGAGATAGATGTATTCTACTTCAGCTATAATATAAAAATGCAGTTTGGGCCTGATGATGCTCAGATATTTTTCCTCCAAAGCAGCATATGTATCCCTCATATTTCATATGTGTACCTGATATGTCATATAGTAAGACAAATTAATTTTTGTCCGTTGTTGTGTAGCAGTATTAGAGTTGCAGCAAATGATGGTGAAATAATTGATCTACAAGGGTCATTTGGAATTTAAATTAATGCCTCTACTAAACACTCATAAATATGGTAGGAAGATAAACCCATATTCTTATGATTTTAGTGTCCTGGTATTAGTGGCTAGCCCACTAAATTGCAAGGAAAGCATATAGCTGTCATTTAATGCTTGTGGAAAGAAATTGGTGAACTTAATGTGATAAGTTAAGAAATTATAAACTGCATAAAGCATATTGACTTAGGCTGAGTCACACAGCATCCACTGGCTAATGTGCATTTTTAACAACGAGAATTAACTAAATAAAAACTTCCAAGTTACTGTTAAAAATATATTTATTGGCAAATGCTGCTGTTTGTCAAAGAATCAAATAAATGAATCAGTTACAGTTACCTAAATTCACAATAGCTTCAGTAGCTTCTGTCACTGGGTCCAAGAGTGTATCAAAATTTTCCAGTGCTTTTTTTTTTTTCGCTAACTTTTTACCTTGGGAATTACCAGGATGTAGACCATTCGTCCAGTAAATCAAATGCTGACAGAACACTTTCAGTCAACACTAGTCATCCAAACTTCAGCAAAGTAGAGAAAATTGTGTGTATGTGTGTGTGTGCGTGCGTGCGTGTGTGTGTGTGTGTGTGTGGGGTGGGGGGGTGGGCACAGGGGAAACCTTGCACTTAAATGCTATCACATTGTCTAAAATAACCCTTGCTAAGGTCCAAGGTTACTGAATCTCAGAGGAAAGGAAGTTGTCATGCAAAGTGGATTATCTTAGGAAAACAGCTGGCTACTGGTGTAGAGTTACAAAGTATTGTCTGACATGGTGCTACATGCTCAGTACTCACTGCACTAAACAAGCAATCCTCCCCTCCCAGTCTCCACACACACATACACTGCTGTCACACTAGTTAGAATGAGTCTGGATAGTGCTAGTAGATGTGAAGATGCTGGCATGGCATACAAAGTGTTTGCTGAACAGTCACTGTGTATATAGGAAGACTCTGCAAAAAACACTCCCACTAATATCCACTTGTTTACCACACTAAATATCATATCCAATCTGTGCTTGAATTATTAAATAATACAAATACCCAGAGATACTAGAAAATATTTAGTTCAGTGTCTGAGAGGTCACATTGAGGGTGCTTAATATTATTATTATTTTTTCTGCTGAGTTTATTCATAGTATTTTCTGAATGTCTCACTATTAGAAGCTTGATACCTGTAATTGCAAGCCCTACATCTTCATTAAAGAAATATAGCAAATGTCAAAACCACTGTAATGCCATTAAGTCATTTTTAGTAAGTTTCGCCACCCACCCATGGTACTTATATATACCAGCTCCTATTTACTAAGTGGCTTACTATTGGAAGCATGATACCTGTAAATGTGAGCTTTACATCGTCACTAAAGAAATATAGCAAATGTCAAAACCACTGTAATGCATTAAATCATTCAGCAAGTGAGTTTTACCCCAACCCATACTTCTTGCATATAACATCTCCTAGAGCTTCATCATAAGATCACTGTAGTAGTACCATATATACATATGGGATGTATCCTACTAAGGATATCAGATGTCTGGCCAGTCTACTAAAGATGTGGGTGCCTTCCTTGTGCACTGTACATCCATTGATGCACACCAGTGTGCTGGTATAAAGATGTGCAGGTGCTGAAATTCAGAACTTTCTTGCCATTGGTATGCTTCGTCAGACATCTCATCTTCTTAGCAGCTTCAGTATCAGAGATTGGCTTTTGACTAAAATTCATTGGTTTCTCACATCCATCTAAACTCAGCAATAACCTCCTCTGTCCTTCCCTATTCCAGTCCTAGAATTCATCAAAAAGGAATTCTTCTGGTAGTCCACTCAAGTTCAGCAGAATCCAGGTCTTCATTTTTTGCCCCATTCCAACTCAGTCAGTCACTACAGAAGCCTCAGAATTTGCATGGGAGTTAGTTTCTCAAAGTATCCAAGTCCAGGGAATGTGGGAGCCTCATTTCAGGCACAAGCATATAACCTCAAAAAATGATATCCCTAATAAATGTTATAAGAGCAGTGCATCAGCTGTGGACTTCTGAAGCACTGTTATTCATAACAGACACCACCACTGTTAAGTGGTACATAAACAAATAATGTGGAATGAGGTACTACCCCTTGTGCAGACTGGATATAGTGGCCTGGGAGCTGGTTTATCAGCACAATCTCTCTTCCTACAGGCAACTTACATTCCGTTAGAGCAGAACACAGCAGCTAACTCATTGAGCAGATCCAGGGCAGACCCTCAAGAGTGGGTGTTACACTTAGAGGTCTTCTAGGAGATTTCCACCTGTGGGGAACTCCCCAAATAGGTTTGCTAGCCTCCTGTCACAACAGACATTTACAGCAGTTCTGTGCCTGGACATCTTGCAAAAAGATCAGGAAAGTGATGTCTTTTCCTTCCTGTGGATGGAAATGGCCCTTTACGGCTTTCCCCCTTTCCTCTAAAAAAGAGTCTTATTAAAGATCATAGGATCAGGAACAGGTTACTAGGCTAACAGCCTTGAAATTCTTGCCCCAAGTTTTCCAGTTATCAGTGCCCATAGACTAGGATAGTTTTGCTATATACCTGTGCCTTAGGGCATCTACAACGTACCATGTTGATAAGGGACACAGACAGAAAGTCAGGGCTGAATTTGCAATTTCCCATCAGATGGTCCAAGTTGTATTTGAATAGGCTTAGAGAAGAGCTCTCTTCACATGAATGGGGAGTCTGTGCCAGAGAATAAGTAATCTCTGAGACACATACTTATCGCTCCAACATGTTTTGTTTATGTCACAGACAAGGTTTAGATCCTTAGATTGGGTAATTCTAGTGCTGTTTGTTTTGCAAATGTGTTGTAGATTTTTCAGGGATGGATCACAGAATGCCGTGTGTGTGTGTTAAGCATAGAGCACCACCTCAGCAGGCTGTAGGAAACTGTGTACAGGGACAGGGCATTAAGGTGGACTTCATAGGTTATGTTATTTATATCCTGTATTCTTTTATTGAGGAATCTGTGTAACCACTCCAGCTGTTACATATGCGTGGGCAGGTACATGCTGAAGGGTGCATTGTACTCGATTATTGGTCTAATGAAGGCTGAGTGTAGTGGGACTGTGCTAAATCTGAATGCCATGCCCTTATTTATAAGTTGTGCCATCTTGAAGATTTTCTTTCTCCACCATGGACACATAGTGATCAAAGTTCAAGTTTTGCCTGGTTTGACACCTGTGTCTCTGATGCAAACAGGTAACCTGTAAATGGTTCATCTCCCAGGTCCATGCTTACACTTATAAAGGGTATCAGAACTTGTCAGAGATTTGGGATGCATGGGTAGGCTTAAAAAGGCCCTTGTGGTTGTTAGCATAGTAAACACCATTGAACCTATGAAGTTACTATCAATTTGAGTTCCCAGAAACATGGCCTCAAGCCGAATGCCAAAAAATACATCATTATCCCCTTTGGGGAGAATGATGTCCCCACATATTATCACATTAATAACAATGTCCTAAGTACACAATCAGTAGCGAGGGATTTGGGCACCCAGGTTGATAGCAGCCTGACGTTTGACCACCATGTTGCTTCCATTGTATGGAAAGCTTTCTACATGGTCCACCTCATAAGTAAGGGTATCTCATCCAAGGACAAAGATGTCATAACATCCCTGTATTCTTCCCTTATAAGGCCAATTATTGAGTACAATGCCCCCTTCAGCATGTACCTCACAGAGCACATGCAGCAGCTGGAAAGACCACAGAGGTTCTTCACCAGGGGAAACTTGGGCTTTAAACATCTACCCTACACAGATAGACTAAAAGCCCTGTTCCTCTACTCAGTTTCATATAGACTTCTCAGGGGGTACCTCTGTTTGTCATATACCTAATCTCAGACCCCCACCTTGATGGGACTGCTACATATCCACAAGTCAAGCTCCACTCAAGCAACCCGTAAGGGCAACCTCAACCTGGTCTGTGATATCAATAGGGCTTAGTGGCTGGACAGATTTGTATCCCAGAGACTCCCCCATCTGTAGAATTGACTTCCTCTCCACATCAGGCAGAGTTTCTCATTATCTTTTTTAAGTGCAACCTGGATAACTGGATGGGAAACAGAAAATACACCCCTAGGATTCCACCTGTGTCCCTGCTGGACAGGGGCTTCGGGTGCTGGCTTGTCTAAACATGGGCTAAACTCTTGGCTAGGCTTATAAAGGTCTCAGGGCCAATAGCCTAGTAACCTCCTATGATCCTATGATCCTAGGTGTCTTAGCATTGGAGGGGTGGCTGTCTTCCCAGAGGTTATAATTATGTGTTTTTTGCATTGAGTTCTAGGCCATGGCTCTGCAATCCATTATTTGTCTGTGTCTGACTATCCTGGAGGATATTTACTGTACATCTTTGGGGATTCAGTTATTGCACCCAGCTTGCAGTTCCCAGCAGATTTGGTTAGCCAAAGGCAGTCTACATTTGCCTTGACTTTAAGAAGTGTAGTCAGAACCAGAGAGGTCACAGTACTGAGTCCTGTGGACAGTAGTAACAGGCCTCTTGGTGGAGGTGGATTTCCCCACCCTAACTTAATGTGTCCTATCCATGGGCCATTTTATTATCCATCTGGTGACATAGGGATTTATGCCTTAATTTGTGAGTTTGTCTATAATACCAGAGTGAGGTATTGTATTGAATGCCTTTGCCAGGTCGAGTTAGGCAGCATGCACTGTTTTGTGCTTGTCTATGGCTCTAGTGATCTTCCTGAAGAAGTCTACTGAGTTTAGTAGGCATGACCTCAGTGAAACCAAACTGGGATGGTTCCAGTGTTTGAAGGTTTTGTATGTTTTTCTTTATCAGGTCCAATGTTTTCTTTATCAGGTTCTTGTATATGCTTTTTTTGTGAAATATGTGCTAATATCATGGTATCATACAATGCTCTAATGTTTTAGCTTTTAAACCACTTTGCGGGTTATCCCACATGTAAGCAGTAACCACGAGTTAATCTTTGCATCGCAACGGAGCTATCTAACAGTGAGGTGGCTTTTTTTGGAACCTGCATTGCTTAATATTATGTAAAAGGTATAGGCAAGTGAATAGCAATTCTGTTTGTTACACATCATTGCGAGCTGTAGATATCTAATTTTATAAGCTTTGTTTATTTGGATGCTACATTGCTTAATATGCTGTTGAATATATAGACAAGAAAATAGCAACAATAATTTTTCAGTGTTGTGACCTGTAAATGTTTAATTCACAATTGCTGGGGCATTTAAAAGCTTAATAATCAGAGGCAAAGGACTATTGGCTAACTATACTGCGGTGGTGGTGCTGCAGTAACGTTGTCAGTTAGACGTTGCCCGTTCGATTCTCAGTTAAAGCGTCTTCTGTGTGGCGACATGCATGAACGGGCATCCCTTTGTTGAAGGTTGTGCGTTAGGTCCGGCAAGCCAGCACGTAAAACTGTACTGCCAATCATTAGCGGACTGGATTTCCGCTGTGGCGACCCCTAACCGGGAAAAGCCAAAAGGCACAAACAAACAAGACCGGTATGAGTAGAAACCTGCTAGCATTGCTTAATTTTATTCCGGTTACTGCCAGCAGTGTGTAGGGTGATTTTAGGAATGTGATATCAGTTTAACTAACTGAAACTAAGAGCCTGCTTGGCCTGCATGGATAACTTGAGCCAGAGTTCTATCCAGCCATCTTATAGTGTACTGTGATATTGAAGTGTACTTCTAAATATGCTAGCTCCATTTGAGGTCCTGATTAGCTGTTTATTTATGGTACCTGTCTGTTTTCTGAACTCCTTTATGCTGTTTAGTTTGGTTAATTTTTATAATTAAGACACCTGAATGCTTTTACACACTGTGTTTATACTACATTTATATGCACTACTACTAGAAATAAATTATGACTGCCCTAGCGTGTATGCTTACAATCTAAGTCTTAACTAATTTTTTTCCCTCTTCCTGACCACTCTTGACCAATCTTTTAAAACAAAAAGATATACCCCCCCTCCCATCAAAAAATAAAAGCAGATAAAAGGAGTCACACAGCAAAACATTGGACTCTGCAAGGAAAGATCGAAAGATCTAAGACTGAAACTAGTGCATTTATTTTAAAATTTCTATAATTTTATGTACCTTACATAGAGACAACACTTTTTTAACTACTGCAGATTGACTTGCATGATCAAGCGCTGTATCACGGATAAGCGGCAAGCGTCTCCCCCCATATTTGTTAACTTCTTAATTCTACTGCCTTTTTTCTCTAGAGTGTACTTTCACCTCTTCCTACCCTTCCTGCCCATACTTCAGCTCCCTGAAATATACAATAAAACTCTGTGACTGGCCATTTTTTGTATAAGTAGTATACCTAGAAACTCAATTTTCTTTTTATAAAGCTGCTGAGTCCCTAACTTCTACCTACACAGGCTACAACTTAGCAGCAGTAGGCTGTTTTTCACTTACCACTGATAGTCTCCCAAGCACCCCAGTGTCTCGGACTACCGGACTACTGGCTCTGCATTGATATATAGCTGCAGACCGCACCCGCCATCAGTTCCCGCCCTCGCAATTAGCCTATCAGACCACACTTAACATTCCCATAGCAACACACTCCATCACACCCTTACAACTACACCGTTATTACAATACCAAACCCACACAGTTATAGATACTAGCCTTAAACACACCTCACTATTTTTTAAAACTAGTCAAAATGAGCTCCACACAACAATCCCAATTACTAAATTCATTATTCTACCCATTAACAATCTTCACTCTTCTCCTGCTTTCCTTCCTGTCCTCTTACCACACTCAACTTCATATCAGTACCCCACCCCAGTGGCAAACTGAATCTATAGTCAATCCCCTGAAACTAAAAAAAATCCCTCTATCACCATACAACCTCACCCCCTCCCAATCATTCTCTTACTTTTACAATAAACTGACAGTCAAAACTTACCCTCGGTCATCTCTAAGACAAACTAAATTAATACACAAACTAACTAAACTCTATCTTTACCTAGTCCAAAAACTCATTTGCTGCGGCAACATACACCCCAATCCAGGATCCATTGTATCAATCAACAGAAACACAAATCAGCTAATCCCCTATACCATAGACCTACCTCATCTCTCCTTTTCTTAAATATAAATGCAAGAAGTAACCTTAACAAAATTCAGGACCTTCACGCCCTACTAGCTCTATATAAAACAGATATAGCTGTGCTAACTGAAACATGGCTTAAACCAGAACTCCGCAACAATGAGATTATAGCCCCAGGCTACAATATTATACACAGAGATAGATTTGAGAAAAAGGGAGGTGGTGTAGCAATATTATTCCAAAATCATCTCACCATAGAACAATTTGATTATAACACCCAAGAAGTCAAAAACGTAGAACTAATTTTTGCCGAACTAAAACTAAACTCCAACAAAGATATAATCATTGCAGGTGGCTATATCCCACCAGGAAAGAACATCACTATAACTAACTAATATATCACTATATACTGGCTGCAGTAGTGTAGCAGTTAGCGTTGTTGTCTCACAGCAAGAGGTTCTCCTATTCGAGTCTCGGCTGGAGCGCCTTCTGTGTGGAGTCTGCATGCCCTCCCAGCGATCGAGTGACATTAAAAGACATGCAGGTAGGTGTGAGCATGAATGGGAATCCTTCTTTGAAGGTTGGGTGTCGAGCTGGCACCTCGGCACTGTAAAAATCCACTGCCAATTATTAGCAGACCGGGGTTCCCCTGTGGTGACCCCTAACTGGGAAAAGCTGAAAGACATTAGTTTATACTGCTAAACTGGATCTCAAACTCCCTGCCACAAGAAACCATACTATTAGGTGACTTTAATATTGACTGGCTTAACTGCTGTAGCCACACTGTATCTACTCACATTAACCTCCATAGATTTACCCAAATTATATCTACCCCAACTAGAACAAACAAAACATCGACATGAGAATCCATCTTAGACTGGATTCAGTTATCAGATCCCACTCTAGCATTGCAATCTGGCTGTCTTCCTGATAGTCTAAGTGACCATCAACCAACCTACCTAATTAGGAACAGACCCCAATACATAAGCCAACCAAACCGCATTGTAGTATGTAATAAAAAGACCTTTATAACTACTGACTTCATCAATGCACTGCAATGCTGTAATTGGACTCCCCTAAAACAACCATCCCTAGATGACGCCGTACAGTACTTTAACTCTACTTTCCTAAAAGTCTTAAATTATCATGCTCCCTCCTGAACTATAAGAATAAAAACTAACTATGCCCCATGGCTAACTAAAGATACTAAAACTACAATGAAAAAGGGAGACAAGGCCTGGATTCAATGTCATAAAAACAAAACCACTAATCTGAGACAAATCTATCTAGAACACCACAACAAAGCCAAAAAACAAATTAAACTCGACAAAACTAACTACTATAAAAACATGCAAGAAAAACATGCTCATAACCCTAAAAAAATTTGGGCCACAATAAATGGTATACTTCACCCAGGAAAAGCCACTACTCCAACCCCGGTACTACCAAACAACCATGACAACATTCCCACACAATTTAACAAATTCTTTACCAAAACAGTTCAAACCCTTGCCAATGCTCAAAATAGCACTAGTAGCCCTATACCAGCAGCTACCCAAATCCACCCTAATACATAAAACAATACCTCCAGCTTTTCCCTACACCCTGTACCCACTAAAGTAATTTCTAAACTCCTTAAAAAACTCAAACCGACCACACTAGTGGCTGACAACCTACCAGCAGATTTCCTTCAGATATTGGCAGAGGCTATAGCCTATCCCTTGTCCATTCTCATAAATAGGTCACTAACAGAATACAAGGTCCCCACCTTGTAGAAAACATCACATATTATTCCACTGTACAAAGTAGGTAACTCCTTAGAGCTCACCAACTATCATCCAATTGCAATCCTATCACCTTTATCCAAACCATTAGAAAGAGTTGTTCATTCCCAACTACTGCATTACCTCCTAAAAAACAACTTACTCTTCAAAACTCAGCATGGCTTTAGACCATCCCACAGCGCCACCATAGCACTACTGTCATTTACCAATATAGTTAACCACCACAGAAACAAGGGACTATTCGTATCTTCCATATTCTTAGACTTATCATACATTTATAGGTTCATAGGTGTGTACTAGGCTAATGGCCCTGGAGCCTGTATAAGCCTAGGCTAAGAAGATTCCCTGGCATCATGCCACCCAAAGTTAGTTCCCAATGTTCCTGTAAAAAGCCTTTGACATGGTAAACTACAGTATTCTTCTTGAAACTCTATCTACCCTAAACTTAACCTCCTCCTCTATATCATGGTTCAATAGTTACTTATCTGGCAGTCAGCAAGCAGTCTTATGGCATGACCAGCTGTCCTCCCTGCTACCAGTATCCATAGGAGTCCCTCAAGGTTCCATCCTAGGCCCACTATTGTTCTCGCTATTTACCAACCAACTCTCTTCTTCCTCACTCACTGCATCAGTAGTACAATATGTAGATGACACCACCCTTATATGTGCCTCCCCCACCTTAAATGAACTGCTAATCCTAACCCAAAATAATTTTACTCTAGCCGAAACATGGTTCAATAACATCAAACTTATTCTTAATCCCAAAAACACTAAACTAATTATTTTCAGCCCTGGTCGAGCTCCACCTCTAAACAATAGTTTTACCATTTACTCCAAAAATAACTTTCAAATCACTCCAACCGCACACACTAAACTGCTAGGTTTAGAAATAGATAATAATCTGAAATTTGACATTTTGCCTCACAGCAAGAAGTTCTCCCATTCGATTCTTGGCTGGAGCGCCTTCTCTGTGGAGTCTGCATGTCCTCTCCGCGGTCGAGTGGCGTTCGAAAGACATGCGTAGAATAGGTGCGCCTTCGCTGAAGGTTGGGTGTCAAGGTGGTACCTCGGCATCCGTAAAAAAATCTATTGCCAATCATTAGCGGACCGGAGTTCTGCTGTGGCGATCCTTAACCCGGAAAAGCCGAAAGAAGAGCAAACATAGCACAAACCATCAAGAAAGTAAACAAAAAACTAGGACTCCTCTATAGGAACAAACAGTTTATCACAAAACATACCAAAGCTACAGTTGCAAGGACTCATCTCTTATCCATCCTTCTCTATACCTCCCCCATCCTTACTAATCTCCACCAAACTGATCTAAACAAAATGGAATCTTGTTATAACAAGATTGCTAAGTTTGCTACTGAAGCCTCATACAGATCTCACCACTGTCTAGCCCTTAAGCAGCCCAGTTGGCTTGAGTTGCCTCAACTACTTCTACTCAATCAACTCTTAATAGCACACAAACTCTACTACATTCCTGAAAAAACTCAGGTAATCCACTATCTAATTCACCCCCACATTCCCACTAGAGCCTTAAGATCTAGTTGCCAGAACCTCATACATGTCATCAAATATAAAAATGATGCTGGTAAATCTCTCTTTGCCTGCACTATTGCCGGAATCTGGAACTCACTACCAAGCCAAATAACCTCTACTAACTACCTCTACTATTCAATTTAAAAAACTCCTGAAAACTCACTTTTTAAACAGTTGGCTTTGCTCATGCTACTCCCTGGGTTAATTCCTACCATTATCCTGTTGCAGTGATTCTACTAAGGGTCCTCTGATTTCTTTTTCCCTGTAAAGTTTAATGACCAACTGATATTACTTTACTAAAATACTACAAGTATTTATAATTACAGGCAAATACTACCTGTTATCTCAACTGAATATCTTACTGAGGTATACATTGTTACCATTAAAAAAAAAACGTATATACTTCTTGCTGTTGTAATCCTGAATAATGTTAACCTATGTACTTTATTAATTATATCCTTTAAGAATTTGTTAATCTATACTTTACTGTATGTTTATATGGATGCAACATTTCTTTATGTATGCTATTTTTTCTTGTATGTAATTTTCTTGTATGTATTGTTATTGGAGCTTTTCTCCCCGGGCCTCTGCTGAAAATGGATCTGTGTCCAGTCAGACTTTCCCAGTAAACAAATGTAAAACAAATAATAAAAATAAAGATAATTCTTCCCATGGATTTGCATGTAAGACTAGTCAAACTTATGGGCCTGTAGTTCCCTGGATCTGTTGATGGTCCCTCCTTTGTGTAGAGGGATGACTGTTGAAATCTTCCATTCCCTAGGGACAAAAACCTGTTGGGAGGCTGTTGTTGAAGAGAGATTCTTGTGGGCTTGACAAGTCATGTTTCAAGATATTTAGGAGGTGTCCTGGTATATTATGAGGACCCAATGATGCAGTGTTTTTAGCTTTGGTGAGTACAGTGAGGACCTGTTCTTTAGTGATAGTTAAGGGAGAAATGGTATAGGGTATTTCCTGGGGGGGGGGTAACAAAAGGTCATATGGAGTGAAATTGAAGCTAAATTTATTGGCCGGCAAATTTGCTATATCCTCTTGTTCGGTATAGGAAGTTCCATTTACTATTAGTTCAATACACTGTTGGGTGTTCCCTTTAAGGTTGTGTACATAACTGCAAAATGCTTTATGGTTATTCTTAGCGTAGGAGGCAATTTTTGCTTCAAGTTGGCTTTGGTGAACTTGATTCATCCCGAGTTGCTTGTCGAGACTGATGAGGGAGGATTTTGTCTGTTGGGCATAGCCCTTCCTATTTTGGAAAGTATTTCTTTCTTTTGATATACAACCTATTTATATTGGAGATCCACCAAGGAGGCTTGTTTTTGGAGTTTGTCTTAAGTTTATATCAGTTTGGTATAGCTATTTCTGTGCAGTTATTTACAAGCTTGTAATGGGTTTCCATAAACACTTCATAGGCTGCAATGTTCTCTGAGTGCAAGGGGACTTGGAATTTATATATTGTTTAATAGGAGGTAGTTAGCCTTGGAAAAGTTCTTTAAGGTTTTGAGGTTTGCTGGAAGTTCAGGCTTTATATTTTTTCAAGGGTGGATGCTTTGTGAACTGATCTGACCAGTGCAGCCATTACATTGGTGGGGGTTGCTACATTCCCTCATATTTGTAAGTACCAGATCCAGGATATTTGCACCCCTAGTAGGTGTACGGGGTCTATATTAGCATGTTGACAGGCAGTACAGTGAACGCCCTTATGTTGACACATATTAAATGAAATGCCTAAATCTTGAATGGCCAGAACAGTGATTTTTCTTCCTCAGGGAAAACAATCGCTGGGCCGTTGTTGGGAATTTGCCGTTTCCTCCACTGAAGTGTGATCTCAGAGCTGGTATATTTAAGTAGGGGGGTGGGGGAGTGAAGCCCCCAAACTTTATTTTGTCTGTTGGTTTGTTTTTGCTGTTGCTGGCCCAGCGATTTTTTTCCCTGAGAAAAAAATTGTTGCTCTGGCTGTTCGAGATTTAGGCATTTCGTTTAACATGTGTTGACGTTAGGACGTTCGCTGTTCTGACCTGTCGACTTGCTAATATAGACCTGGTATACAGACTAGCTCTTCCATGGTGTTTGCATTACAGTATTTAGGATTCTTTGAAAATGGATGTTATCCAGTTTTATGGTGGGATAGTTGAAATCACCCATGAATAGGGTGTTGGGCTGAATGGTGAGTGACTTCAGTACATTCAAGTACATGGTAGGGTTATCCTGGGTCATAAATATGGTTTGGGACATTACCTAAATGTAATTGTACATGGAATAGCTGAAGCATGTCATATTGTTTGACCAATCTTGAGGTGTGCTTACTTTTTATGTATAGTGATACACCTCCATCTCGTGTCCCTTCTTGTGCAGTAGGTGGTCTAAATGTGTGGAAGGCTTTATAGCCTTCCACTGCTGGGGTACCTTTTGTACCTTTAAACCATCTCTCAGTAACTGCACGGCTGTCAACACTCTCCATGAGCACTTCTAGGGAGTGGAGCTTCATGTTGAGACTCCTAACAATGAGCAGTAACATATTTAGTTAATCTTGAGTAGAATTTACTATGTTAGAAGGTTTATCAGATTGGTATTGCCTAAAAAAAAGCACTGTAGGGGTGCATAATGTTTTGGCCTATATCAGAAAGCCTAGTGGAGACAGCTGTAGACCATCCATAATAAAGGAGTGCGATCTACTGATTATGTCCTCCCAAGCTGATAAATATTGGGCTGCCCCCCCTTAGAATGCCAACAGTGACTACGCCAGTTGTGAAAACCAATCATCCTTTTTTTATATTTCATCACTGGAGATGGTAGAATGCTGCTTAGTGCTAGTTTCATACTTGCCTGGGGCACATAATCTGAGAGCTCTTTTGTGTCTTTCTTCATGTAGTCTACAGTCCAATAACCCATGTTTATACCCACATGGACTATAACAGAGTTATACTGGTACTTGTGGTTCAGTGTCCCAAGTGCGTGTGTGATCTATCATATCCTTGCCCCTAATAGGCAACTGACTGTGACTGTCTCCTTGCTCACCCTGGAGAGTGTGGCATTGGCATGTGTCACAATAGAGTCTCCAGTGACCAATGTATATTGGGCTGTGTGGCAGCTTGCTTTAAGCACCTAGGGTTGAGACATTATGAGATGTGATTGTATGTGTCCTGGGGAATGTTTTCTTTGTAGAGTGTTTGGAAGGTTGCTGAGGACAATGTATGTAGGGCCTTTGAAATTTGGGTAGATTGCATTTAAGATTCTTAGCAAATGTGAATTTATGTATCTGACCCATAGTGTGTGTAGTCTGTGTATGTGTTACTGGCAACCTCTTTGGAGATATCAGTACCTGTATACAAGAGCTTTGCCTCCAAATGCTTAGTGGAATTACATGTCATACATACTGTGCCAGTCTGTTTAATATAAAGAAGGACTCACCAAAGATACTTCAGGTGACCCCTTTTTGTCACAGACAACATTGTTTCTCCTTTCTCATGCACCTGCTCAGGGGAAATTACCAAAAACTTAGTTATAGAGTGGACTTACATGGGGCAAGGGGTCTCCTATCTGGGTCTATATTAAAACAAAAAATGTTAGAAATTGAGAACACTCAGATGAGTGAAAATGCCTCAACTCGAAAACTTTATTGTGGGGGGGATGTGCCCCCCACACCCCCTGCTAAATATATATTCCAACTCCAAGATCGCACTACAGTGAAGAAAGAGCAAATATTCCAATCTTCACTGTACTGCGATAAAAAAACAAACTTCGAGTTCCGGCATTTTCGCTCATCTGAGCTTTCGCAATTTGTAACATTCGTACTTTGAATATAGACCCTCTCATCCACCCAAAAATTCTGAACCTAGACCTGACTATATAAACGGTAGATTTTGATCCCATGTAGCACCTCTTTTCAGAGGATGTGAAGCAGGTTTTAAAAACCTGCTATTATATAATCATATTTTCCTAGATAGATGAGATTTTCTATTTGGCGTCACAATAAAGACCAGGATCCTTCCCATAACTGGGCTCCAGTGGTTCTCCAGTACCTGTGTGCATTGCTCAGATTAGGCCTGTCTCATACTTCTGTCAAAGTGTACTTTTTAGCCATTTCTGGTTCTCTGTCATTAAATCAACCCTTTACTTTAAGCCATGGTGATGCAGCGGTAGCGTTGTTGCCTCACAGCAAGAGGTTCTCCCGTTTGATTCTCAGCTGGAGCGCCTTCTGTGTGGAGTCTGCATGTCCTCCCCACGGTCAAGTGGCATTCAAAAGACATGCGTAGAATGGGCGTGCCTTCGTTGAAGGTTCGGCGTCGAGCTGGCACCTCGGCACCTGTAAAAAAATCTACTGCCAATCATTAGCGGACCGGAGTTCCGCTGTGGCGACCCCTAACCGGGAAAAAGCCGAAAGAAGAACAACTCTTTATTATAAGTTAAACAGTATTTAAAAGGGATTCTATATATTAGACTACCTAGAAAATGTGGCACCATCCTGTGATCTTAATTTTTGTATTGGAGAAGCTAACTATGAATCTCTTCAAACCTGGCATTTCTTACATGGCAGACAATTTTTTTATTGATCTGGGTTCAGCTTGATGACTGTCTTAATTTGCATGCCATCATCTCATGTCAACCCTTTTTGATTTTCCATAAGTGAAGGGTGAGTCTCAGGACCAATCCTTCCTTCATGCCTAAAGTTTTTTCTGAGTTTTCTTTGCATTGGACTATTTATCTCCCTGTGTTCTGCTCTGAACCCAAAAATAGAGAGGAAAGAATTCTTCATACCTCGGATATTCACAAGCTACTAAAATACCACCTGGACAAGACTAAGGTTTCAAAATGTCAGACCAACTTTTTAATTTCTTTGATGTCAAGAAAGAACAGCCATTTCCAAGCAAACTGTTTCCAGGTGGCTGAATCAGGCTATTCAGTTCTGTTCCTCTAATCATAGAAGAAACCCATCTCAGAATGTCAGATTTCACTCCACCAGAGCTATGGCAACTTCTGGAACCTTTTGGAAAAGGATGGACTCTAAAATATTCTACAAGCATGGGTGCCGGAACCATAGAGCCAGGGGGAGGGGGAGCTCCCCCACATTTACAGCTGCAAGACCTGTTGGAAAAAATTAATGAAGTGGAGTTTTCATGCTAACATGGATTAGTGCGCCGAAGTTTAACTAAACTAGCTGTTCTTGTTCTCTTATTGCTCTGTGTTACAGGAGTTATGCTGCTGCTGTTCTGCTGGTGCTGCCAGAGCCAGTCATGCCAGCAAGGAGAGTTTTGTTATTTTATTTGCAGGAGTTATGGTGCTCCCCTGTGCGTGTGCATGTGTGTAAAATGCCCCATTAGTTATACCTGGTGGTTAGTGTTGCTCAGGCTCAAACAAGAACCTGAATTCTCTACCCATACCACCACTTGTGATTCAGGGAGTTGAGTCCATAGCTATCAACTGTCCAGATTTTCACAGAATATTTGGCTCATACTTTGGTCTGCTCCTGTTAAAATTTGTGGTTTTCCGGCAAATCAGTGAGAAGTGAATTCACTAAATAATGATAGCCCTTTAAGTTTTAGTCTTCCTGTCTTTCAAGAAACACATGGTAACACAAAACACTTTATTTTAGCAACTTTCTAAGATTATACAAGCAATATTTAAAATGTGTCCCTGGTCTTGGGCCTTCCCCCCAAAATAAATTTTGGCTTTTTCCAGATTTCTTGTGCTGCGAAGTTAAGAGATTTATTTGAGTGTCAAGTAGATTTTACAAGGAGCTGAGAGCTTCAGGGGAAGAGAAGTTTAGTGCTGTTCATGGTAAGTTGTTTGCATTGTTAGTAGCACAACAGGTAGTATACTTGCTTTTGATGCAGAAGGCTGTGGATTCTACTCTCACAGTATGCAGATGGATCGCTGATACTGTACTGTGTTGTACTTTAAAGGGAGTGGATGCTGCAGTGTTATGAATGTCCTCCTTTGGAGGAGTTACCTAGTAACTATGTTTCCGTTATCAGTTTGTCATCCATTCCCCATTGCAAAATTACTAACTTGACATTTTTTTAAATGTAGCATAGGCAATTTATTCCTCCAGGGCAACAGTCACTTTATTTGTAGATGAAAGAATGAAATATAAAGTGTTTTGCTAGCAGCAACCTCTTCATTAGTTACAGATCTCTTTAATGTGGAATTATTTAGATGACTTACTTCTGCAGAGATTTTGCAT
The DNA here is from genome assembly GCF_019279795.1 of Protopterus annectens. Classification (NCBI taxonomy): domain Eukaryota; kingdom Metazoa; phylum Chordata; order Ceratodontiformes; family Protopteridae; genus Protopterus; species Protopterus annectens. Next base: position 211,113,203 of record NC_056741.1, on the reverse strand, counting down.
ATTTACTGATATTGATGGATTGTAATGACAGAAGTTTGAGTGGCCTTTTATCGTTGAAATTTTCTGAAATGGGTAGTTTTGTCATTATTATTTCATACATTTTGTTTCATTGCTTACTAGAAGACTGTTCCAAACTACTAATTTAACAACATATTTTACTAACAAGTGGTGCTGTATGATACAAGGAATATAATTTAATACAATCAGGTTAATACAATCAGGATGTTGAATCAAAGAATGCATATATGTGTGACGCCCGTGCCCTGGCCCAGCAATCAAGGAGCCTCAATCCTCACCACTAACACCAGAGAGGGCATCTCATATATGAGAAAGGATAACAAATACACACAGTAAAGTGCAATTTCCCTTAAGAGCATTCAGAGATCACAGTCAGTTTGGGGCTGGTCACTCCCTTGCTCTTCATGTCTCCCAATAAGACTCCCCACTGGCACAGCTATAGGGTCCAGATCTCAGCCTAGCTGGGCAAGCTAAAATATCCAGCACCCTCTCTGTCCAACCAGTGCTTTGTGTCCCTGCCCAAGTAGCTGACACGCACACACTTTGAGATAAGAGTTTATACAACCATACTGGGAAAGGCTGACACAGGTTCTCCAGCTGTGCCCCTATTACCCAGACTAAATGGCAGAACCGCCTGCCACCGCCCAGCTAATATTTATCAGCTACTCAGAGGCCCTTAAAAGGGTGTCCAATTATTACTGGGCAATATTATTATCCAATTGGTGGTATAACTAAACAGTCAAGGCGTATTAGAGTGACTTGGCACAGTAATCACTATAAATATGCAATGTACTTTAGAGCTTATATTATCTCTACACAAAACAGCCACAGTTGAAAGGTTTTAAAATATTTAATAATAAATAATAAAAACACAAGACAATACTTCTTACTACACAGTGCTAGTCAAGAGTTCAGAGATCACAGAGAAATACTTAAAATAATTCAGTAGTACAGTTCTGACATCACAGAAAACACTTAGTCTAATTTTTCTAGTTCCTAGATATTTCTAAAAGAAAACAAAAGTCTAAGATAACGTACATAAGAAAACAGGCAGAGTGCTGATGAGTTGGATGGTCAAGACAAAAATGCTTAATAATCTCTGGTTCATTCTGTTTAAATTAAAATTGCAGTTCTGATTCACAATATATCATTCTTCACACTTTCCTGGGGTTCCCAGGCTACACATTACATCATTCTTCACACTTCCCTGGGTTCCTAGGCTAACAGAAACTGCATTTACATTCTTAACATCTCCTTTTCTTATCTTGCAGCTGATCAGGAAGCAGAGCAATAAAAATACATTTGCATGTTTAAATGTAGCAATTTAACTCTTGGTTAAAACAGTAGAAATTATTTCTTCATCTAGACCCTTCGGCACCACTGTCTACATCAAAGGGTCACCACATGCTTTACTTTGGTCAGTAGAGTGCACTGTTGTCACATTTTTCCCAGTCCCACATGTAACACTATTTCTTTACATTTAAGACAACAAGCCTGTAGTTTACATTCATACTTACAAATGACAGAATTATCTGCAAAATTCTATCTGGCCAGGCTGGCAGCCTTCTTATCTTTACCCACACTTCACATATCCCTCCACGGAGAACTCAAGCTAGTTTTTCAAGTGACCCTTGAGAAACATTGCTTGAGAGGGTCAGGTCTATCTGGGTATACCTTTCCACATTCCCTGTCTTGAGAGCCAATCTGCACTGGCATTGGTAACCCCACTGCGGTGCTGCACTGACATATTATATGCTTGCAACTCCAGGCTCCATCTTAGTAACTTGGCATTTTGCTGGCTGGCTCTGTTTAACCATGTTAGAGGGTTGTGATCTGTCATAATAGTGAATTTCCTTCCATACAGATAAGGCTGAAGTTTCTGCAGTGCCCACACTGTGACTAGACATTCCTTTTCTACAGCTGCATAACCTTCCTCCCTGGGTTGGAGCCTACGACTGAGATAAACCACTGGGTGCTCTTCTCCCCCTGAAGAAATCTGGCTAAGTACAGCTCCCACCCCATGGTTCGATGCATCCACTTGCACAACAAATTCTTTGCTGTAATCTGGACTGGCTAATACAGGATGTCCTCTCAAAGCTTCTTTAAGACTCTGGAATGCCTGCTCACATGCTGGAGTCCACACTACCTTATTTGGCCTGTTCTTCCTTGTTAGATCTGTGAGGGGAGCAGGTATGGTACTATAACTGGGGACAAACATTCTGTAGTACCCTGCTGTCCCTTCAAATGCCCTCACCTGCTTTTTAGTAACAAGTGCAGGCCATGCCTGAATGGCTTCCACTTTGGTAGATTCTGGCCTTATCTTACCACTCCCCACTCTTTATCCTAGGTAGGGGATCTCTGCCATTCCCACCTGACATTTGCTTGGCTTAATGGTCAACCCTGGCCTCTGTAGCCTGCCCAGCACCTCCCTGACATGCTGAAGGTGCTCTGGCCAGGAATGGCTGTAGATGGCAATATCATCTAGGTAAGCAAGGGCAAACCCTCTGGCTCCTACTAGGATATGATCTACCAGCCTCTGGAAAGTTGCTGGGGCATTCTTCGTCTCAAAGGGCATCTTTATGAACTCATACAAGCCAAAACGAGTCACAAAGGCTGACTTCTCTCTAACACTGGGAGTCAAGGGCACCTACCAGTAACCCTTGGTAAGATCAATGGTTGTAAGATACTTAGCCCCACCCAGCTGCTCTAGGGCCTCATCTGTCCTAGGCCTGGGGTAAGCATCTGATTCTGTGTGACTATTTAATTTCCTGTAGTCCACACAGAACCTGGTGCTGACATCCTTCTTTGGCACCAGCACCACTGGGGAGGCCCAGGGACTGTTGAACTATTGAATCACCCCTAGTTCCAACATTTCCTGTACCTCCTCCCTCAGAGTCTATTTGACTGTCTCAGGCACTCTATAAGGAGCATGCCTAATAGGCCTTTGTGGTCCTGTGTCCACCTGATGCTGCCCCAGGTGGGTGCACCCTGGTTTCTCAGTGAACATGTTCACAAATTCCTGCAACACTGCTCGAATTTCTCAAACCTGGGTAGGAGATAGTTGTTGGGACATTGCTACCCCTTCCACTGAGGTGTCAGCCCAAGCCTCACTAAGGAGATCAGTCCCCAGATCTCCCTCAGACACCTCCTGCAATCCACTGCAAATGCTCAGCACAAGGGCCTCCCTATCATGGTAAGATTTCATCATGTTAACATAGAATAATTTGTGCCCCTGCCTTCTGCCTAGCAGTTCCACTGTGTAGTTAACATCACTTACCTTTCTTACCACCTTGTAGGATCCCTCCCATACTGCTTGCCACTTGTTGGGTCTGACAGGAATGAGAACCATTACCTGCTGCCCCACAGCATACTCTCTAGCGCAAGCATTCCTGTCATACCACACCTTTTTCTTTTGTTGGGCTTTTGCCGGGTTCTCCTGGGCCAGGCCGATGAGTTCCCTGAACTTTGTCCTGTGGTTTAGGATGTATGCTACAACAGACTCCTTGTGAGACTCGCACTCACCTTCCCACTCATCTCGAATTAAATCTAGAGGTCCCCTCACCCTATGCCCATACAGCAACTTAAAGGGTGAAAAACATGTGGATTCCTGGGGAAACTCTCTGTAAGCAAACAACAGAGGGGCAAATATTTGTCCCACTCCCTCTTAAATTGATCTGCAAATGCTCGTAGCATGGACTTGATTGTTGAGTTTAACCTCTTAACAAAACCATTAGTCTGGGAATGTTAGGGGTGGTCTTCATTTGCTTCACCCCACATACAGATATATGTAAATAGATAACATATACATGCACAGACAAGCCAGCAGGTCTAATATGAAATTGGCACCTCTGTCAGTCAGTATTTCTTTTGGGAAACCTACCCTGCTGAAAATCTCTAACAAAGCCTTTGCCACCTTCTCTGCCTCAATGGAGGACAAAGCCACTGCCTCAGGGTATCATGTAGCATAATCCACTACCACTAGGATATACTTTTTTCCCAGTGGAACCTGGGTACTTAGCGGACCCACAATATCCATAGTTACCCTCTGAAATGGCTCCTGAATCACAGGCAAAGGCATCAAAGGAGCTCTCCTCTTGTCTCCTGTCTTGCCTACCTTTTGGCACTGCTCACAGGTCCTGCAGTACCATGTTACATCTCTGGAAATTCCAGGCTAATAGAAGTTCTGCATAATATGCCTCTTTGTATGTGTTATCCGCATATGACCTGCAAAGGGAATATCATGGGCTATGGCTAGAAGCTCCAGACGGTAGGCTCTAGGCACTACCAACTGCTGTACTCTCTCACATTCTAGCCCTCCCTCAGGAGTCCACTCTCTGTATAATTACCATTTGTCCCAGTATACAGTTTCCTCCCATCCCTTGAGAATCAGGTGCCTCCCTAGCTACCTGCCTCAGGCCTTGCAGTGTAGGGTCTGAGAGCTGAGCCTGTCTCAACTTTCTCCTTGTAACCCTTCCCAGCTCCTCTTCCACAGGAAATTTGGCATCCTCTGACAGTGGTGCCTCACTGTCAGCCTGGATACTACTACTCTCCTCTACTTTTGCAGTCACTCTGTCCAAGGGAACATCAGTACCCACAAGCAGCTGTGGCTCACATTCAGTCTCACTGCTACAGAGTAGCTCCCTGCCTGAAGTAACCACCTCACCAGTCGTGGATGCAAGTATGCAGTCTGTCTGGGTCTCTCCCAGGCTACCAGACTCACATGCTTGTCTCCTAGCCTGACTGCATGTAACTGCATAAGCACATGGTACTGCCTTATCCAAATCCTTCCCTCTTAGGACATTTGCACAATGGTAGTTTAGTACCCCTGTTGTATTAAGACAACCTACTATTGGCATTTTGTCTTTCCCACTTACTGGCTCCCTCAGCTTTTGTTTCCCACCTTACCTCCGTGGACACCTGTACACCACATGGTCCCACTGGTTGCATTCAAAATATTTAACCCTAGCTCCTGGATGTGTACATGGACTAGTGGCTTCCCCTGCTACTGGCATATTCTGTTGGGGCAGTCTGTGCTGCCTGCCATGGGTTCCTTTAGACCCATGAGCAGTACTGGGGTTTCCCTTCCTGTGCAGGGCTGCCCTGCTTGCCAGGTATAGGTCTCCCTTCTTCCCCAACTCATCTGAAGTAGCACATTGCCTATCAGCTAACCAGATCCTCATGTCCACAGGCAAAGTGCTAAGGGCTTGTTCCCTCACCAAAAGGTCTGCCAGACCATCAAAAGTGGTGACCTGACATCCAATCACTTACCTATAGAAATAAGTGCTCAGTTCAGCAACATATTCACACACACTTTCATCTGCCTTGCGTCTATGGTCATGAAACGTTTTCCTATATGTTTCAGGTGTTAGCTTAAAAAACTCTTGTTGTGTCTTTCGGCTTTTCCCGGTTAGGGGTCGCCGCAGCGGAACTCCGGTCTGCTAATGATTGGCAGTAGATTTTTATATGTCGAGTTGCTGGCCCTGAAGCACAACCTTCAACGAAGGTATGCCCATTCACGCATGTCTCCACACAGAAGACGCTGTAACTGAGAATCGAACAGGACAACGTCTTACTGTGAGGCGACAATGCTACCGCAGCACCACCACTGCAGTTCTAGACAGTTTTTCTACAGCAGTATAATCAAAGCTCACAATGTCAGACATTTTAGACAATAGAGTTACAACTTTACCATGGAGTAAGGGGATCAGGAACCGTACCCAGAGCCTTTGGTCAGCACTATACTGTTTGCATACCCTCTCAAACATATGAATGAAACTATCAAAATTATCCCCCTCATTAAACTGCGGAGGAAATTTACTGACCTGTTGTGCTTCTGGTGTCCAGTTACTCCCTTCTGGCGAAGAGTCAGCATTTCTCTCTCATGCTTCCTCTGAGGATCCTTTCCTTGGCTTCTATCTCCAAATGCATAGCCTCCAACCCAAGTCTCTTTATCTCCAGATGGATTTTTAAGTCCTCTGCAGAAAGGTTGAGCTGTCCATTCTTCGAGGGTATTATATCTCCACTGCCAGTCTGATTGTCCTCCTTGTTGCTGTTTTCTGATGCAGCTGTAACCAAGTCTGCAATCAGGTCTGCCTTCGTCAGGTTTCCATGCACCAGTCCTCTAGCCTGGCACATCTCCACCAGCTGGCTCCTTGTCAGCTTTCCATACTCCTCTGCTGAAATGCTGCCTGCTCACCCTGACTAACTAAACTAACAAAATAAATAAAACAATTGTGATCTGAACTCTGTGTATTCACTGCGTGGCTGATTTAGAGTACACAACACCTTCAAAGCTCACTGTATCCAAGCTATAGGAATTCACTCTGCCCACACCACTACAAGCCAGTTAGTATTTGCCACCAATTAATATGTGATGTGGATATCCCACTGCTGCCAAATAATTAATATGTGATGTGGATATCCCACCACTGACAAATAAATAGTATGCGACGCCCGTGCCCTGGCCCAGCAATCAAGGATCCTCAATCGTCACCACTAACACCAGAAAGGGCAACTCATATATGAAGAAAGGATAACAAATACACACAGTAAAGTGCAATTTCCCTTAAGAGCACACAGAGATCACAGTCAGTCCAGGGCTGGTCGCTCCCTTGCTCTCCAGGTCCCCAATCATACTCCCCACTGGCACATCTGTAGGGTCAAGATCTCAGCCTAGCTGGGCAAGCTAAAACCTCCAGCACCCTCTCTGTCCAACCAGTGCTTCATGTCCCTGCCCAAGTAGCTGATATGCACACACACTTTGAGATAAGAGTTTATACAACCACACATACACTCCTGGGAAAGGCTGGCACAGGTTATCCAGCTGTGCCCCTATTACCCATACTATACGGTAATACCGCCTGGCACCACCCAGCTAATATTTATCAGCTGCTGAAAGGCCCTTAAAAGGGTGTCCAATTATTACTGGGCAATATTATTATCCAACTGGTAGTATAGTCAAGGCTTATTAGAGTGACTTGGTACAGTAACCACTATTAATATGCACTGTACTCTAGAGTTTAAGTTATCTCTACACAAAACAGCCACAGTTGAAAGGTTTTAAAATATTTAATAATAAATAAAAACACAAAACAATACTTCTTACTACACAGTGCTAGTCAAGAGTTCAGAGATCACAGAGAAATACTTATAATAATTCAGTAGTACAGTTCTGACATCACAGAAAAACACTTAGTCTATTCTTTCTATTTCCTAGCTATTTCTAAAGGAAAACACAAGTCTAAGATAACTTACATAAGAAAACAGGTAGAGTGCTGATGAGTTGGATGGTCAAGACAAAAATGCTTAATAATCTCTGGTTCACTCTGTTTAAATTGAAATTGCAGTTCTAATTCACATTACATAATTCTTCACACTTTCCTGGGGTTCCCAGGCTACACATTACATCATTCTTCACACTTCCCTGGGTTCCTAGGCTAACAGAAACTGCATTTACATTCTTAACATCTCCTTTTATCTTGCAGCTGGTCAGGAAGCAGAGCAATAAAAATACATTTGCATGTTTAAATCTAGCAATTTAACACTTGGTTAAAACAGTAGAAAGAATTTCGTCATCTAGACCCTTCGGCACCACTGTCTACATTAAAGGGTCACCACATGCTTTACCTTGGTCAGTAGAGTGCACTGTTGTCACATTTTTCCCAGTGCCACATGTAACACTATTTTGTTACATTTAAGACAACAAGCCTGTAGTTTACATTCATATTTACCAATGACAGAATTATCTGCAAAAGTCTATCTGGCTAGGCTGGCAGCCATCATCTATCTTTACCCACTCTTCACAATATGTATGCTTGTTCACAACATGTGGATCAAAATAGGGGAAGAGACCAGTCACCAATGGAGTCCCCCAGGGTTCAGTGCTGAGACTTTTTCTGTTTGGCATATACGTCTCAAAAGTAGAAGGAAATACCAAAGGGCTTTGGCCGACTAAGTTTGAGATGACTGCAAGCTAGGAGCAGTTACTGAATCTCCAAATGACTTAGCCATCATGCAGGAAGGTTTGTCCCAAACAATAACTGGTGCCAGAATCATGAATTGAAACTAAACTCCAAGACATACATTATCGTATTCTTTGGGAAGTCATCTACTCCAGGGAACTGCCAAATTGAAAATGCCCCCTGAGAACTGACCCAGCCTTTTGGCATTTGGGAACTTGTGTGTACAGTGGCCTAACGTTTGACCAACATGTGCCCAGAGTCATAAAAAAGTCTTTCTATATTGCACGGCTTATAAACAAATTGATTTTGACTAGATCTAGAGATGTTATTGTCCCCTGTACAAAGCCCTCATTAGGTCAATCATTTTGTATAATGCCCAGTTTGGCATGTATCTGTCCAGACTCATGCAACAATTGGAATACACACAGAGATACCTTGTTAAAAGGATACAAATCCTAAACAACAGGTCTTGCATGGACCACCTCAAAGATTTATCACTATACTCAGTATCGTACAGAGTGCTTAGAGGTGATATGTCTGGCATACAAGGCATCCTCTGACCTAATACAGAGGGACCTACTGAACATCAGCAAGTCAAATGGCATCAGAAATACTCAATCCAGGTATCTAAACTGAATGTTGTGGAGAGATGGATATATATCACAGAGGCTACCACTGTTCCAGAACAGACTATCCATTCAAGTAAAACAAAGCTCATCCCTGTCCATATTCAAATGCAACTTGGATCTAAGGATGGGTAATAGCAAATGTACTCCAGGATTTCCCTTCATGCCACTAATGGATAGAGGCAGTTCCTAAATACTGCATCCCTTACATGGGTCCCCTCAAATTTTCTATAGTATGATTGCATTTATTCTCACTAGGGCTAATATACAGTTATCAGCCATGTTATAGGTAAGACCAATCAGGAAATTTTGATACAAGCACCAAAATGAAAATTGGCTATGTTTAAAATGTCCTCCAAGTGAACCTATGTTGTGATAATAGTTTTAAAAAAATGCCCTTTTTAGATCACTAAGTGCCCCTTTCACCCTCCACCCCCCCCCAAGTCTTCAACAGCTTCTGGCACCTCAGTCTACAGGCAGCAACTCGGTCATCAGTACACACCTTCACAAAACAAAAACACTGTAAAACTGACTCCTATTCCTGAGCCAGAACAGGATTTGCCAGATTTATTCTACAGGGTCTTCCAGACTCTGGCCCTGCTACCTTCTCTCTAAATTCCTAAGTTTTTGCAACCATCTCATATCACTATATGCTACTGCAACATTGATATAATGATAAACGTAGTGCACTTGTATAAGTTAACTTACCATAACTCTGTGGAAATACTAAACTCTCCCTCCCACCCACCCCCTTTTTATTTTCCTGTCATTCTGTGGCCAGCGTGGGGGTCCCTGTCACTTTTGTTACCTTTTCTGATACAATATGACACTATATTACTTGAGATAACTTTTCCAGAGAAGTAGACTACAGACTTCCTCTTTAGGACAGGAAATTTCTGAATTATGGCACCCATATATCCATCTTATACCAATAGGTATGAGTAAATCCCAAAGTAACATACAATCATATGCCATACTGCTATTATGCCATGGTAGATGTTTATTTTTGGGGCTGGATGTTATCAAAGATTTTTGTTGTGTTTTGTTTTATTTTGTTGTAGTGTTCTGTATCAAACAAAGTAATCCACAGAGGCTTATGATGCTGTTTGCACAAATATGGCAGAGAAGGTATGTATAACTGAAACATAAAACTAGAAATGACTGTAAACTGAGACAATCCAGTTACATTTAAAGCTATTGATCTAAGAAGCTGTCGTCTGTGCAATTATTGTCGAAGCTGCACTGTTCTCACTGTACTATGGTGTCTGCTTTACTCTCCATGTATGAGAACCAGAAATGATCCATCTTCAATTTTTGCATCCCATCTCTCATTTGTAGTCCAGACCAAGGCATGTGTAGTTAGGGTCAAGAGGGAAACACAAGTATTAATATTGGTTAAGCTACCAACATCTGATTATCTGAAGGTCCTGACTTACTAGGAACAGCCATTTCAGAGAATAAGCATACTCCAGCACAAACACCCAACACAAGAGATTACAAATGGTGGATAAGGCTGATAAGTGTAGCTTCTGCTTCCAGTCTGTGGCATACCAAGATGGCTATAGCACAGGCACAGCATACACTTGTGGCATGCTGAGCTAGACAGATTTAGTGTGCTTTGGCTGTATCACTGCCATTCCCATATTTTCCTCTCTGCTGTTTGGATTTGCAGTATGGGAATACTGGGAAATTCAGACCTGAAGTAGTTTACTTCATTTGGTCTTCAATCTGTGGGATACCGGACCTGTATCGGATCTAAGCCGGCAACTTTACTAGCATCTGCTCCAAGCTCCAAACTCCTCCCCTTACCCATAATATACCTCCACTACCTTCCAACCCCCAGATCTCTTTTGCCATGAATAGCTAAAGCACTGTGATCTCCAGAGCTCTACATTGTAAGTGGGTTAAAAACTTTAAAATATCTCCTTTTTCTTTCTAAACTTTAAATAGTGATAGTGTAGGTTCCCCTTTGTTCTCCCCTTGCTTGGTGCATCGAGTTTCTAGTTTTTTTAGAGTTGTTAGCTTAGTTTAGAGTAGTTGTGTGTGTTTTTGCTTCCCTCCCCCTCCCCAGTGTGTTCTGTGTGTGAGTGTGGTGAGTGGAGGTTTTTCAGTAAGAAAGAAATAACATTATTTTTTTTTTTAGGTATTCTTTCTTCTCATACCATGGCTGATAAGCCTGTATTGAAAAGATGCACTGAGTGTGGCCATAAGTTATCCCCTGCAGATGGCCACACTCTGTGTATTATGTGCTTGGACGTGGGCTATCTGAGCACAGACTGCACTATATGTGCTGGAGTTAACCCGCATGCCATTAAAGACAGGAAGCACAAGTTGGCCCTGAAAGGCCTTTTCCCCCCTTCTGAGACTGTTGCCTTGTCTTTGGCTTCAGTCACAGTGACTGCTGTGGCCACCTGTCCTTCTTCTCTTCCCTTGGCTTCTCCTCCCTCCCAGGCTGGGACTCAAATGCCTGCGCAAAAGCCTGCAGAAGCAAAGCAGAAAAGGGGCAGAGAGAAGGAGAGAGAGTCAAAGTCGAGGGAAAAATGTAAGAGGTCTCCGGACCACCCTTCACCAGTCAAGACACTAAGGATCCGTGACTCCCCTCGGCTCCAAGCTCCGAGGTTTTCCCCTGAGCTTGAGGAGATACACTAAGCTTCTAGGGCCTCAGTGCCCTGACCCGCAAGGTTGGAGTCCGTTGCCTCATCGAGGTCCACCTGGTCTTTGTCTGAGGTTGATATGGATAAAATTATGAGGAGGTTCATTCATACTCAGATCCAGATGGGTGTCTTGCCAGCCCCCTCTCCCTCAGGAGGGGGGAGTTTGCTTCCTTTTTTCCAGCCGATATCTCCTTCTCCGATCCATCCATCGGGTTTGGAGTATTTTGATCTGAGGATGGCTTTAGTCAGGGGGTTGGTGCCAATGGTACCTGCTTCCTCGATGCTGACAGCTGCCTGGAGCATGTAGGATCTGACCAGCTCAAATCCAGCCACTCTCAGAGCCAGAGCTTGGGTGTCAGATCTGAGGGAGTGGAACTTTTTTCATCAGCTCTGCCTTTGTCGGGCCAAGTTCCCTCTCTCGGAACTTCGTCCACTTTGGGCCTGGCTCTGATTCTCTCGTTGGACCCGGGGAGACCGGCCTCCTTATTGGTTTCTCAGGAGGTTCGCTCTCCTTTGCTTTTGACATGGTAGAAAAGGTTCTCTCTGCTGGATCGAGACCCCTGACTGTCCCCTCGGACTCCACCCAGACCTCCTCAGCTCTTTCTACAATCCCCATCATTTTACCAGAGGGACAGCCTGTGCTCGATGAGCCCCAGACAGTTCCCCCTGAGGAACAAGTGGCTTGCGAGTCCCCCCCCCCAGAGAGCCCCACCTAGGAGCTGCCTCGCAAGTATATGTGCAAGAGGAGTCACTTGGATTCCCCCGTCCCTCACTGAGGATATGGACTTGGATGATGGAGAAGGTTCCCCTGGGTCACCTCCCAAGGATGTCTTCTTTGGAGATTCATGGAAATCCTATGCCAACGGGGAGGTTCATCTGCCCCCAAACCTACTTCTGACAAGTCCATGTTCCTGGAGGCTTTTGGCACGGGCCCATCTACTTCCTGGTGTTCCTTCCAGTGGATCATTTGGTGGACCTGGTCACCTCACGGGCATGGAAGGAGCCGGACACCATGAAACCAAATCCAAAAAGACCCGACAAAATTTTGAGTCCTCCCACAGCTATGGTGGTAGCAGCAGCCACAAAGAAGGAACTTGCCCAGGAGAGTTCCTCGGTTCATCCTCCTGACCGAGAGTCACAGATGATGGACTGCCTAGGGAAGTGGGTTTATGCTTCAGCTACCTTTTCTATTGGGCGCTGAACTACCTGGCCCATGTCACCGAACTCCAACGCGACCTGGTTAATGAGCTGGAGGAGTCTCCCCCTAAATCCATGTCAAAGGACGACAGGGTCTCGTTCTCCATGAGGATGGACACTTTGAAAGCAGTCTTCAACATGTCCATGCAACTCCTTTTACATGCTACTGAAGGAGCAGCTAGGGCAGCTGGGTCCGGCGTGTCCATGAGGCTGGCTCAGATTATGTCAATTTTTGAAACCTTTCAAGGCATTCTTTGCCAATGCCCCATATGACCACTCTACTCTCTTTGGTAAGACCATCAAAGGGACATTAGTCCAGAGTGAGAAGGACAGGAAGACACTGCCTGCCATCGGGATCCGCTTCTCAAACCCTCAAAGGTCGTTTTCCCAGAACCAGAGAGGGCAAAAGAAGATGTGGTTCAGGAAGTCACAGTATTCCCGGAACACTCAGAGCTCTTCTTCCCCCAGAGGCAGAGGGGGACAGAATGGACGCCAGCCCAGAGGCAGAGGGGTCCGAGGAATTTTGGGTCTCGAGAACCTTTCTCCAACAGACCCGAGCAGCAACCCTGAGGGGTGGCCTGACTGCTCTACTCTAGAGACAGTTGGGGGCCGATTGTTCTTACACCTAGCAGTATGGGATTCCATAACATCAGACCACTGGGTGCTTCAGATCATATCCAGGGGATACTATATCCCCTTTGTGGGTCTTCCCAAATCTCCCAAACACCTCCTGGATGTACCACCCATGCAAAGGGAGGCAGCAGCACAGGAAATTTCCAAGCTCCTAAAAAAACAAGCCATCGAAACTATCCCCCCAGATCACTCCCGATCGGGCTTCTACTCCAGGTTCTTTTTGGTGCCAAAGAAAACGGGGGACGTAAGGCCCATTCTGGACATTTCTACCCTGAACCTGTCAGTTTCCAAAGAGACGTTCCAGATGGTCACACTAAAGTCCATCATGCCGTACCTGCAAGAGGGCGACTGGATGTGCTTGTTAGACCTCCAGGATACTTACTATCACATAAAGATGCACAGAAGCTCCAGGAGGTTCCTCAGCTTCTGGTTAGGAGTCAATCATTACCAATTTCAAGCCCTACATTTTGGTCTCACCACAGTCCCCAGGGTGTTCACCAAAGTAATGGCGGTGGTAGGAGCTCACCTGAGGCTTCAGGGGATTCAGGTCTATCGTACTTGGATGACTGGCTCCTCACTGCTGCCACCAGGCGTCTACTCTCTCAAACCAGGTATTATTTCCTGATCCTTGCCCTGCGTTTGGGGATCACAATCAATGCATCCAAATCACTCCTAGATCCTGTACAGGTGATTGACTACTTTGGTGCCAGGAGAGATACTTTACAGTGCAAAATCTTCCTGACCTCGGAGAGAGTGCAAAACCTGAGGATGCATGTTTCCCTGATCTACCACTTTCATCTCCCAACGGCAGAATCGGTTTTGGGTGGAATCGGTGTTGAGGGACTTAGGCTCTATTGCAGAGACCATAACACTTCTCCTGTGTGCCTGATTACACATGAGAATACTACAGTGGACTCTAGCTGTACAATGGTCCCTGTTGGAACTGCCACTGGCATATCCAATTCAACTCAGTTGAGTCTGTCGGTCGTCCCTCATATGGTGGATGTGTTTTCCAGACATTTGGAGGGATGACCCTTTGTTCCAGTCCTGGCCCAGGTCACAGTAACCACAGACGGCTCCCAACTAGGGGGGGGGAATTGTTCGGGCAGGACATTCCAAGGCCTGTGGTTCCCTGTAGAGACCAGCTTTCCCATAAATGTCCTAGAGATGAGAGCGATCCTTCTAGCATTGCAGGCCATTCATGCCTTTCTTCCTCTGGGAACGATTGCATGTCAGTCAGAAAACATGTTAGTGGTGTGGTATATCAACAAACAGGGAGGGACCAGATCTTACCCCCTTTGTTCGTGAGGCTATGAGAGTGTGGGAATGGGTGATCTCCACTGGTCATTTTTTCATCCAACGCACATTCTGGGATGGTCCAACATCCTAGTGGACAGGCTAGGTCAGACTATTCTGATGCCTTATGAGTGTTCTCTGAATTTTTCGGTAGTTGAACAGATCTTCCATGAGTGGGGTCAACCTTGCTGCGATCTCTTCGCATCCCCTTCCAACACGAAGTGCAGTGAGTTTTTCACTCTGAACCCCCTGCCGGGGAAGTCCCCCAGAGATGCTCTAGTTCATGCTTGGCCTCCCGGTCTTCTGTATGCTTACCCTCCAGTACCTTTTATTCTGAGGTTTCTACAGAAAGCTCATTGACAGGGGAGCAAAGTGATCCTCATTGCCCCATTTTGGCCTTGTCAGGTATGGTTTCCCTTTCTTTGGTCTCACCTTCTGGCTCCGCATTGGATCCCGGATCCCATTCTGGATCTTATTTCACACCCTTTTGGGGTTCCTCATCTGAATCTGGACAGTTTGCAGCTCACAGCTTGGCTGCTCCATTTCCTGTGATTGCTAGGACTCCTGGAATATCCTCCTCATTTAGGTCTATTTTGGTGGCTGCTCATAAGTCTTTGACCAGGAAGGTTTATCGCAGCAAGTGGAAACGTGTTTTCCTTTTTGACCTGTCAAAGGAGTTTAGACCCCTTCATGGCTTCTATTTCCACCATTCTTGATTTTCTAGCTGATATTTTTCAATACGGAGCTAGTTCTTCTATTGTCAAGGTTCAGTTGGCTGCCATTTCTCATTTTCATGTGGACAAGAATTCTGCCTCTTTAGTCTCCTCCAGATTGTGTAAAGCCTTTATTAAAGGCACCTTTTTGTTACACCCCCAGTCAAGGATCCTGTTCCCCCATGGGACCTTACTATGGTTCTTCAAGCTTTGGGCGCTCCGCGTTTCATGCCTGCTGCAACAGTAGATCTGAAATATTTATCTTTGAAAACGGCGTTTATGGTGGCTATTACCTCTGCCAAAAGGGTTTCAGAACTTCAGGCCTTGTCCATCAAAGTTCCTTGTATGATTTTTCACAAAGATAGGGTTTCCCTTTGGACCAATCCTTCCTTTCTTCCTAAGGTGGCATCACCAGTCAATATCAATCAGACCATCAATTTGCCTGTGTTCTTTCCTAATTTTACTAACAAGATGGAATACAAACTCCACCTGCTGGATGCTCATAGGCAGTTACGATTCTATTTACACAGGACAAAAAATTTCCATAAATCTGATCAATTGTTTGTATACTTCTGTAAACCCTTTTTGGGGAAACCTATCTCCAAGGTCATTATTGCTAGATGGATTTCTTCACGCATCCTTCAGGTCTATAAGGACATAGGCATGTCTCCTCCAGGTCAGGTGAGAGCTCATTCCACTAGATCGTTGGCTACATCTGTAGCTTTTTGGTCTGGGGTTTCTTTGGATGATATTTGTTCTGCAGCTACTTGGTCCTCATCTCATACATTTATTTCTCATTACAAATTGGATTTGACTTCAGGAAGGAGAGCATTCTTCGGTTCCGCTGTGCTCTGGAATATCCTTCCATGAGGGCCTCCCAGGAGTTTAGTAGCTGGGGACTCTGCCTAAGAGGTTGAAGACCAAATGAAGTAAACTACTTCAGATAAAGAAGTTATGTACTCACCATAACGTTTCATCTGAGTAGTTCTACTTCATTTTCTTCAACCGTCCCTCCCTCCTTCCCCCGGATCTTGGTATATGAACAGCCTACGGGCTGCAGTTATAGGTCACAAGTATTTTTTCAGGTCGGGTTATCAGTATAAGGTTTAGCAAACTCAATCTGGGGGTTGGAAGGTAGTGGAGGTGTATTATGGGTAAGGGGAGGAGCTTGGAGCTTGGAGCAGATGCTAGTAAAGTTGCCGGCTCGGATCCGATATGGATCCGGTATCACACAGGTTGAAGACAAATGAAGTAGAACTACTCAGATGGAATGTTATGGTGAGTACATAACTTCTTTTTGTGTGACATTTTGTACAGGCAGCCTGTAGGCATGATATAATGCATTACTCAGTCAGACTTGCCAGCAGATGGTTTGGAAGTGTAACCTATAATGCTGTATATAAACAACGTATTTTAAATAATGTCATTTTTTCATTACATTTCTATAAAACAAAAGGATTTCATTTATGTTATGATATTACTTATCAATACAGCTCAGTGAAGTGTACGGATTAACAAGTTCCCTATTAGATGAACGAATGCTTAAAATGTCGAGTATGACATACTCTACAGCTTTTAAGCAAACGTTCATCTAAGCAAAACCTAAGAATGTTGAAACAAGGAGTTTCGAAAAGTTATAGTTGGACAGCCATCAGGAAGCCAATGGCTGACGTCAGAACGTTCATCTTGTCTAGCCATTCTTAGTTCATAGGTTCAAACTAGGATAACTGCCTTTGTGAGCCATTTTAAGCCTAGCTAATTATCCCTTGTGAGACTCAAACCACCCTCCCAACTCCTTGCAGTCCTCCACTGTGGGGTGGTCTCGTCGTTCACCCTGTGTAATGTTATGACAGTCCTCCACTGTGGTGCAATTTTGGAGTTGGTATATTTAAGTAGGGGGGTGTGGGGGTGAAGCCTTCCACTTTATTTTGTTTGTTGATTTGTTTTTATTTTTTTTGGGGGGTCTTTAATGATGTGCAGTATGTTTTAGCCATCAGCCGTTGGCTTCTTGATGGCTGGCCAACTATACGTTTTCGAAACTCTTTGTTTCGACATTATGGGGTTTCGCTTAGATGAACTTTCGCTTAAAAGCTGTTGAGCATGTCATACTTGACATTTTAAGCATTCGTTCATCTAATATAGACCTGATTAACATGGATTATTAACTTACTTTCCTTATTATTTCATTTAGTTAATTTATTTTAGATGGAGTTTAATTTTTTATGAACTTTTTCCCTCCACTCCCCATCTGACCATCAAGCCAATCTTCCTGCTGCTATATTGACTTGTTTGGTCTACCAGTGCAGTACTTTTTTCTAGGGGCAAAGGCTGAGCGCACTGGGAGTGATGCTTTCATCTGTGCAGAGGACTTTTTTTTTTATTTTGGCCTTAACCTTTTCTTAGCCAGGCCCAGGGTTGCCTCTACGATTGGTAGTGCAGGGAACATTACAAAGGACTATCACACACTTTTCTGAGTAATGTAACCATGCACATGTTCTGCCTCACGCAAGGCAACTACATCCTTTAGCTCTCCTGTCTCCACTAATGAGCTTTGGATGGAGCATGTGTTCCTGGACATGTGCCTCCCACCGACAGTCTCAAAGAAACAAGCAAGCTCATCTCCTCATTTTCTCCTTCCCTAATTAGGTTCACTGACTGATCACATTTTGTAAGTGATATAGTCAGGGCTCAATCACTCTGTGCCATGAACTAATAGCACATTGTCCCTGATGTGCCACAGGGTTAAATGATTGCTAAGATATTTCAGCTGGAAATGGTTGAAAGTACTGTATAGTAAAGAAAAGAAGGTATCTGCCACTTGTTTTGTTTTCTTTCTGAAAAGTAACGCTTTTTTAAACTAATACCTGCCTTTCTTTTCGCCATCAATAGTTAAGAAACTCTCTCTGATGGATTGGCTTAGCCAGGCAGAATTTCCATTTGTCACTGCTCATTGTATAATATAATTTATGCAACGGCAACTCAACACCATAAAACTCCACTGCCAATCATGAGCGGACAGGTGATCCACTGTGGTGACCCCTAACCGGGAAAAGCCGAAAGAAGAAGTTTGTACATTTTTACTCTGAACAGACCTATAGTTGCTAGTAACTTTGTGAATAGTAACGACAATAAACTCTGAATTATTTAGAATTCTTTCATACTGCTGCCTATACAATTTTTTTTTTTAAACTGTGAGAAGTTATAATAGGACATTGTCCTAGTCTTTCATTTACTGCAATGTGGTATTTTTGGCAAACAGCCAATCATTTTGTACTTTTTGTTTTGTTTCAGCATACTTGACATACCATATACTTCATGCTTGCGTAAAGCCAAACAGTTATTTTAATCAGATACATTTGTCTTACCACTTATTAGTTGTAATAAATTACATTGCAAAGCATTTGGTTAAAAACAAGAACATATGATATAATGCCCTCTCCATAAACTTACAAAACATTGATACTTTTTCCTTTGTTTTACCCGTGTATTCACTGATTAATAACACTGAAATAAAAAGAACAACCTTGTTTGAGCAAAGTATTCATAATTGTCCTGTTTTGTTTTGTGTCTTTCGGCTTTTCCCGGTTAGGGGTCGCCACAGCGGAACTCCGGTCCGCTAATGATTGGTAGTGGATTTTTATGTACAGGGTTACCAGCCCTGACACCAACCTTCAACGAAGGCACACCCCATTCACGTATGCCTCCACACAGAAGACGCTCTAGCTGAGAATCGAACGGGACAACGTCTTGCTATGTGGCGACAACGCTACCGCAGCACCACCACTGCAATTATGACAACAATAACACTGTAAATATATTTGGAAATCACATATCATTGATATTATGGAATTTTTAAGAATTTATAAGAAAGTAAACTGAGTCTTTTGGTTTAAAACATCCTCAGTGATATCTTCTGTTTACAAACCATCCCATTCTCTTCATTAAAACAGACCTTTCACTTGCCATGGTGAGTAAAGTGGATGTGTTTCTTGTGACATTTATAAGTGAGTCTTGCCTCCCTTATCAACTGCATATCATTCAAAATATTTGCCAAATGTGTATGGCGATCCTTGGCATAGATTAGTAGAGATGGGGGTAGGGTGCACTTCTCATTCATCAGACATATGCCTAATATAATAATTTCAGTGGTAGGTGTAAGAGAAGTCATACACAGCCATTTCATAAATTTTTGATTTCCTGCAGTGGTTGTGCATATGGGGCAATAAGCACAAATGCACATACACATATACACACACATATACACCCATGCATGCACGCTGCCTAAAAACTAAAAAAAATAAGGTATACAAGAAGCAATCCTCACCTTCCCTTTCTCCACCTTGTAACTGGATGTGTACAATCTGCCTATCTTTATGAATCTGTGAGTACAAGACAATGGGCAGGATTCACGAAGGCTTGCACGGAGTCTAAGAGTAGTGTAAGACTCCATGCAGCCCTCGCGATCCAGGAACAGCCCGAAATTCCGTGTAAGAGACCAGCTAAAACGTCTTACACAGAGTGGCAATGGATATGCTAATCACCTCACTTGCAGCGAAGGCATGCAAATGAGGTAGATTAGCGATCCAGGAAGCCCAAAGCAGCCCATGTCAGAGCCGTTTTAGCTGCAGAAATGTACTCAGTTGACAACTGAGTAAGTTTCTGCCTAAAACACAATGGAGCCATGTCAGCTCCAAATAAAGGGTGCATATGTGTCAAGCAGCATGCCAATGGCCAAATATGTGGCCATTGGCAAGGTACCCCAATGCAAATATAAGAAATAAATATTTTTTTTGTGTTTAAACGCAGCGCAGCCCCGCGCAAATGGGCTGTGCTATATAAAACATAAAAATGAAGGATGTTAAGTTGTCTATCTCGCCTTCATTCTTGCTGGATGGGTTCGGAGCCGATCCTCGGCTCCGACTCGGCCAATACTAAAGCTCGAGAGCTAATTCCACCGGCTCGAGGCTCCCCCATATCCCACAATGCTAGGCGGTAACTCCTCAGATCTCGTTTGCCGCTTAGCTGACGAGGTGCTTTTCCAACCGGCTCTGCAGGTTAGTTAATTTTCTAAAGTTCTAGTCAAACTTAGACCCCCTTTAAATTAGTTTTTCGATAGTAATTTAGTTAGTTACTTAGTTGGTTAGCACTCCCTTACAAATATCTTCCCTTTCCTTAAATTTTTTCCAAGGGTTTTTCCCTTAGGCCTTAGGCCCCTTCCCACCCCTCCTAGTAGTTGGAGTGAGTGTTTTTTTCTGTCAGAATCTTTGTTAATTAAGTTAATTTAATTTAATTTAGTGTAATCTGTGTGTTTGTGTGAGTGATTGCACTAGTGTTGTCACTTTAGATAATGTCTAAAGAATCGAAGGTCTCAGGTTTTAAGAAGTGTGACTCGTGCTGTCAGAAGATGTCTCTGACAGACGGTCACACTTCTTGCGTGTATTGCCTGGGACCTTTACACCTGCAGGACTCTTGTGCTGTCTGTCACGGTTTCAGCCCTAGAGTCCTGCAGGAACGTAAAAACAAATTGATCTTGAGGGGTTTATTGAAGCCCGAGGGTCCCCCGACCCAGTCTCTGTTGGGGAAACCTTCCAAACCCTCCAGGCAGTTGGCTCCAGTGTCTGAGCCATCCTCCGGAGGTTCAAAGACCGTTCATATGGTTCAGACATCGGCTCCGGCCGGAGCCGATGATCCTAGACCTGCCACACTCACCGTGTCCTCGGCTCCGGCCGGAGCCGAGATAGACAAGTCGAAGTCGGTTCCGATACTCTTGTCGGAACCGACTACTAGAAAGAGATCCAGGTCTCCTTCTATCAGCTCTGTTCATTCGGCCCCAGCGTCACCGCTCTTGTCTGAATGGAGCCATAGGTCACACTCCTCTAGGTCCTCCAGACTTTCGGACCATGATTTGCAGAGGGTGGTGAGTAGACTTCTTAAGTCCAAGGCACTGGCCCAGATGTTACACAGCCCGACTCAACAGTCGATGGCTACCCCCGTTCCACTAAATATTCCTCCTCTGACTCTCTTGAGTTCGGAGCCAGTGCTGCTCGGAGCTGAGACTGTGGGAGTTTCGGAACCGATACCTTTTTTTTGGCGCAGTCGTCTGCTCCAATTTCCTCCTTGGAAGGATCTCGGTGCTGGACTTCCCTCATCGGCTCCAAGGGGGCGAGTGGCATCGGACCCTTGTCCGACCCCGCTCTCCCTCTCGGTGCTTCGGCGCTGGTTAGTTCGGCTCCGACATCGGCTTCGGAGCCATCCTTGTCGGCGCCGGGGGAGGTTTTTGGCTCTTTGGAGTGGAGACCTCTGGCCCTGCCTGACAGGGGTGCCTTTGAGGTCATGCGGAGCGTGTTAGAACCAGGTTCTACTCCACAGTCGGCTCCATCAGCCCCTCCCTCCACAGTGCCTGCGGTGATTTCTTCTCACCCCCTTGCTTCGGACCATAGAGAATCTGTGCCTCAAGTATCCCCAGTGGGAATTTCCTCCTCTTCCGAGGCCTCTCCTGACCTTGCAGGAGAACCCCCTAGGAAGAGACAGTGCAAGAGGAAGCACATTGACTCCCCTGAATCTGTCACCTCTGACACTGATTTGGAGGATTCTGAAGGTTCCCCTCGTTCCCCCTCTGAAGATGTCTCCTTTGCAGACATACTCGAAATCTTGAAACAGAGGGGGAATTGGCCAGCCCTTAACCCTTCAGAGGATGAATCAGTGTACCTTGAGGCGTTTGGTTCTCGACCTTCCACCTCCTGGGTGTCCCTTCCCTTTGACCCCCTCATGGAAATGGTGGCAAGGAAGGCTTGGGCGGCTCCGGACTCGGTGGAACCCACCCGTAGGAGGCCAGCCAAATTTATCACTGCCCCCAAAGACAAGGAGTTTTGTCCAAAGGTGTCTCTGTGGATGCCATGGTGGTGGCTGCAGCCACCAAGAAGGAACTAGTGGATCCTTCGGTACCTGTACATCCTCCTAATAAGGAATCTAGGACCATGGACAGGTACGGCAAGCGGATGTTCTCATCAGCCACCTTTTCTATGCGTTCGCTGAATTACCTGTGTCATTTCACTCGTCTCCAAAGGGACTTGCTCAAGGATATGAGTGAAGTGTTGAAGGACCCATCAGCTGTGGGGTTTCAAGATAGGATGAACTCCCAGCTGGCGACCCTTAACTCAGTAGTCAACTCCTCCATGCGTCTGATTTTGTACACGGCTGATGGAGCGAGCAGGGCCGCAGGTACAGGGGTGGCCTTATGCCGCCATGCCTGGATGTGGCTATGTAGCTTTGCGGACCCTTTCAAGGCGTCCTTCACTAACTCCCCTTTTGATGGATCATCTCTCTTTGGTCCACAGGTGAAGGATACTCTGACAAGGTGCGAGGTTGAAGGTAAGACTCTTTCTGCCATTGGAGTCCATTTTTCTACCCCTTCTAGGCCTTACCCCAAAGGTCAGAAGGGGAGATGGTTCCGCAAACAACCACAGGGAGTCTTACCGGACGCACAGAGTCGTTTCCCCTCTAGAGGCAGAGGGGGGAACAATAATAATAGACGCTGTCCTAGAGGCAGAGGGGGCCCGCAGAATCAGGGTAGTCGAGAAACTTTCTCTGACAAACCCTTTCAGCTCCCCTGAGGGGCTGCCCGACTGTCCACCTTCGGAGGCAGTCGGGGGAAGATTATCTCTGTACCCAAAAGCCTGGCTTTCCCTTACTCAAGACAAGTGGGTACAGTCTATCATATCTGAAGGCTACAGAATTCCATTCATTTACATCCCAAAACAATCCAGAAACTCCCTTCCAGACATTCCACCCAGTCAAAGGGAGCAAGCAGCACTAGAAATTTCAAAGCTGCTGGCAAAAAGAGCCATTCAACCAGTTCCAGCAGACCAACAAGGATCCGGAATCTACTCCAAATTCTTTTTGGTTCCAAAGAAGACAGGGGACTGGAGACCCATTTTGGATCTCAGCAACTTGAACAAATTTGTCAAGAAAACAAAATTTCGGATGGTCACGCTGCAGTCCATTCTGCCTTTTCTGGGTCAGGACAACTGGATGTGCTCCATAGATCTCCAGGATGCGTACTATCACATGAAGATGAACAGAAGATCCAGGAGATTTCTCCGCTTCAGGCTAGGAGCCAGTCATTTTCAGTTCAGGGCCCTGCCCTTTGGTCTCACTACAGCCCCCCCGAGTGTTCACCAAATGCATGGCAGTGGTCGCTGCTCATTTGAGGGGCCAGGGATTCCAGGTGTTTCCGTACTTAGACGACTGGCTCCTGACTGCCACCACCAGGCATCTACTTCTTTTAGCCAGAGACTACACTTTATGAACCTGTCAGACTCTAGGCATCTCTGTAAATTACGAAAAGTCTGTCTTGTCGCCTTGTCAGTCTATTACCTTTATAGTCGCAAGATTAGACACAGTCAGTCTGTCAGCCAGACTCACGGAACAAAGAGTAGCAGACATTCACAAGCAGGTCTTTCTTCTATTACGACACAACAGGGGCAAGGTCAGACTGGTGTTGAAAGTCCTAGGGATTATGGCGGCTATTCCTCTCCTCCCCTTAGCCCGCTTCCACATGAGGATCCTTCAGTGGATGCTTTTCACTCAGTGGTCATTTCAACTTCTTCCAATGTCCCACACTATCAGCATAACTCAGTCATGCAGGAATCATCTTTCTTGGTGGGTCACATCTCCCCAACTTCTTCTAGGGAGACCTTTCATTCCCTCGCCCCCGGCTGCAACTCTGACAACGGACGCCTCCCTGATCGGGTGGGGGGGCATTACCAGGGCAGGACAGTCCAGGGCAAGTGGCAGCCGATCGAGTGCCACTTGCACATAAATGTTCTAGAGATGAGAGCAGTGCTTTTAGCGTTGCAAGCCCTTCAGGACTCTCTTCCCAAGGGAACTATAGCAATTCAGATGGACAATATGTCCATAGTGTGGTACATCAACAAGCAAGGCGGGACCAAATCTTACCCCTTATGTCGAGAAGCACTCAGACTGTGGCAATGGGCGATCTCTTCTCAGCGTTTCCTGATAGCAACGCACATTCCCGGCAAGTCCAATGTGATAGCAGACAGATTGAGCAGAGCAATTCTCATGCCTCACGAGTGGTCTCTGAAGAAATCAGTGTTGGAAGAAGTTTTTCGAACTTGGGGCCAACCTTGCTGCGATCTTTTTGTCACTCCCCAAAGCAGCAAGTGTCCTGATTTCTTCACCCTCTTTCCCCTACCAGGTCATCCCATCAGAGACGCTCTAGTTCACGATTGGCCTCCGGGACTCCTGTATGCCTTTTCCCCCTTCCCACTGATACCTCAGCTGATTCAGAAAGCCATCGCTCTGAAGGCCTCAATGATCCTTATTGCCCCTTATTGGCCTCGACAGGTTTGGTCCTAACATGGGGGTGTGGTTATCCTTGACAGTTATTGCTAGTCACCCTCCTTTTGTAGCTTGTTCCATGTTTTGAAGCTGTACAGCACAGTATGAGGTGTAACCTGGTAGTGTTAAGGTGCTGTTGTGAGCCTTGACCCAGTTTTCTGTTACAGGACAGATATCAACATTCTCCATAATGGGGGAGTTTGGACTGCATGCATCTTGCTGTTTAGACTTCTGGCATTGGGTAACATTACATCTAGGTTCTTATCCCTTGTGATACCTATGGAGGTGGGTTTGTGTTTTGAGCCTTTTTGAAAGGAGTCTTTCTTCTTAAGCCCCCTATCAAGGATCCACCTCCTCCATGGGATCTGAATTTGGTTCTAGCATCATTGATTCTACCCCCCTTTGAACCTGCGGCTTCATGTTCTATGAAGTTGTTGTCTTGGAAAGCGCTTTTTCTAATAGCCATCACTTCAGCTAGAA
Organism: Protopterus annectens; assembly: GCF_019279795.1. Lineage (NCBI taxonomy): Eukaryota > Metazoa > Chordata > Ceratodontiformes > Protopteridae > Protopterus > Protopterus annectens. Next base: position 211,088,265 of record NC_056741.1, on the reverse strand, counting down.
GGGTATCGGAACTCCATGCTCTATGCTGTCGTCCCCCGTATTTACTTTTTCACAGAGATAGAGTATCCTTGCATACCAATCCATCCTTTTTGCCCAAAGTGTCCTCTCAAGCAAATCTGAATCAAACTATTGATCTCCCAGTTTTTTTTTCCCAACTATGTCAACAGGTCAGAACAGAAACTGCACTGTTTAGATGTTCATCGCCAACTTAGGTATTATTTAGACAGGACTAAACAGTTTAGAAAATCAGACCAACTGTTTATTTCATATGCGGAAGGAAAGATGGGCCTTCCAGTCACTAAAGTGTCACTTTCTAGATGGCTTACTTCTACGATTACCTTTATTTTTGAGATCAGACACCAACAATTGCCCTCAAAGCCTAGAGCTCATTCTACTAGGGCCTTAGCCACATCCATAGCTTTTCAGGATAGGCTTCCTATTGACTCTATTTGCTCAGCAGCCACCTGGGCTTCCCCTCATACCTTTATTTCTCATTACAAGTTGGACATAGCCTCCAGAGACCATGCCAACTTTGGTTCCACTGTTCTCAAGAGTCTATTTCGATAGGCCACCCGGGACAAGGTGCTAGGGATGCGGTCCCATCCAGCAAGAATGAAGGCGAGATAGACAACTTACCATAACGTTCCATGTTAGTTGTCTTCTTCTCGCCTTCTTTCTTGCTTCCCACCCTCCTTCCCCCTAGCCTGGACAGACCTAGAGGAGATTGTCTTGTGACCTTTCAATTCTTTTTCTCCCACGCTCTACCACCTCTATATTTTTCCCTCTGTTAGGTTTAGGACACCTCACAGTCAGCCTTATAGAGGTGGGTTACCCTTCTCCATGTTATGGAGTTTTTTCTTGCTTGGCCTAGCTTTCAAACGAGATCTGAGGAGTTACCGCCTAGCATTGTGGGATATGGGGGAGCCTTGAGCCGGTGGAATTAGCTCTCGAGCTTTAGTATTGGCAGTGGCCGAGGATCGGCTCCGAACCCATCCAGCAAGAAAGAAGGCGAGAAGAAGACAACTAACATGGAACGTTATGGTAGGTACATAACTTCTTATTATAAACCCACAAATGTTTGGTCTACCAGTGCAGTACTTTTTTCTAGGGGCAAAGGCTGAGCGCACTGGGAGTGATGCTTTCATCTGTGCAGAGGTCTTTTTTTTTTATTTTGGCCTTAACCTTTTCTTAGCCAGGCCCAGGGTTGCCTCTACGATTGGTAGTGCAGGGAACATTACAAAGGACTATCACACACTTTTCTGAGTAATGTAACCATGCACATGTTCTGCCTCACGCAAGGCAACTACATCCTTTAGCTCTCCTGTCTCCACTAATGAGCTTTGGATGGAGCATGTGTTCCTGGACATGTGCCTCCCACCGACAGTCTCAAAAAAACAAGCAAGCTCATCTCCTCATTTTCTCCTGTCCCTAATTAGGTTCACTGACTGATCACATTTTGTAAGTGATATAGTCAGGGCTCAATCACTCTGTGCCATGAACTAATAGCACATTGTCCCTGATGTGCCACAGGGTTAAATGATTGCTAAGATATTTCAGCTGGAAATGGTTGAAAGTACTGTATAGTAAAGAAAAGAAGGTATCTGCCACTTGTTTTGTTTTCTTTCTGAAAAGTAACGATTTTTTAAACTAATACCTGCCTTTCTTTTCGCCATCAATAGTTAAGAAACTCTCTCTGATGGATTGGCTTAGCCAGGCAGAATTTCCATTTGTCACTGCTCATTGTATAATATAATTTATGCAACGGCAACTCAACACCATAAAACTCCACTGCCAATCATGAGCGGACAGGTGATCCACTGTGGTGACCCCTAACCGGGAAAAGTCGAAAGAAGAAGTTTGTACATTTTTACTCTGAACAGACCTATAGTTGCTAGTAACTTTGTGAATAGTAACGACAATAAACTCTGAATTATTTAGAATTCTTTCATACTGCTGCCTATACAATTTTTTTTTAAACTGTGAGAAGTTATAATAGGACATTGTCCTAGTCTTTCATTTACTGCAATGTGGTATTTTTGGCAAACAGCCAATCAGTTTGTACTTTTTGTTTTGTTTCAGCATACTTGACATACCATATACTTCATGCTTGCGTAAAGCCAAACAGTTATTTTAATCAGATACATTTGTCTTACCACTTATTAGTTGTAATAAATTACATTGCAAAGCATTTGGTTAAAAACAAGAACATATGATATAATGCCCTCTCCATAAACCTACAAAACATTGATACTTTTTCCTTTGTTTTACCCGTGTATTCACTGATTAATAACACTGAAATAAAAAGAACAACCTTGTTTGAGCAAAGTATTCATAATTGTCCTGTTTTGTTTTGTGTCTTTCGGCTTTTCCCGGTTAGGGGTCGCCACAGCGGAACTCCGGTCCGCTAATGATTGGTAGTGGATTTTTATGTACCGGGTTACTAGCCCTGATGCCAACCTTCAATGAAGGCATGCCCCATTCACGTATGCCTCCACACAGAAGACGCTCTAGCTGAGAATCGAACGGGACAACGTCTTGCTATGTGGCGACAACGCTACCGCAGCACCACCACTGCAATTATGACAACAATAACACTGTAAATATATTTGGAAATCACATATCATTGATATTATGGAATTTTTAAGAATTTATAAGAAAGTAAACTGAGTCTTTTGGTTTAAAACATCCTCAGTGATATCTTCTGTTTACAAACCATCCCATTCTCTTCATTAAAACAGACCTTTCACTTGCCATGGTGAGTAAAGTGGATGTGTTTCTTGTGACATTTATAAGTGAGTCTTGCCTCCCTTATCAACTGCATATCATTCAAAATATTTGCCAAATGTGTATGGCGATCCTTGGCATAGATTAGTAGAGATGGGGGTAGGGTGCACTCTCATTCATCAGACATATGCCTAATATAATAATTTCAGTGGTAGGTGTAAGAGAAGTCATACACAGCCATTTCATAAATTTTTGATTTCCTGCAGTGGTTGTGCATATGGGGCAATAAGCACAAATGCACATACACATACACACATATACACCCATGCATGCACGCTGCCTAAAAACTAAAAAAAAATAAGGTATACAAGAAGCAATCCTCACCTTCCCTTTCTCCACCTTGTAACTGGATGTGTACAGTCTGCCTATCTTTATGAATCTGTGAGTACAAGACAATGGGCAGGATTCACGAAGGCTTGCACGGAGTCTAAGAGTAGTGTAAGACTCCATGCAGCCCTCGCGATCCAGGAACAGCCCGAAATTCCGTGTAAGAGACCTGCTAAAACGTCTCTTGCACAGAGTGGGTGTGGATATGCTAATCACCTCACTTGCAGCCGAAAGGCATGCAAATGAGGTAGATTAGCGATCCAGGAAGCCCAAAGCAGCCCGTGTAAGAGCCGTTTTAGCTGCAGAAATGTACTCAGTTGACAACTGAGTACGTTTCGCAAACACAATGGAGCCATGTCAGCTCCAAATAAAGGGTGCATATGTGTCAGGCAGCATGCCAATGGCCAAATATGTAGCCATTGGCAAGGTACCCCGATGCAAATATAAGAAATAAGAAATGCGCTGCGCTATATAAAACATAAAAATGAAGGTTATAAACACACAAATGTGGGTTTTATGCAATACATGGATTTACAGTGCAGGGACCAGCAGACCAAAAACAATATGGCCACAGTTTACTGGTTGCTAAGGGGGGAAGCTGAGTCTAAGACATGTAACTAAGCATTAGTAGGCAATCTGATGTAAATGAGTGTTAGGATACTGATTTCCACTGTCACATAGCAAATGAGCACATTCTGAGTAGTGTAAGAGATACATAAGGGGGAGGATTAGAGTAGGAGATAGGTGACATCACAGGGGGGGAATGGCAGAAAGAAATGCAGTTCATTGGAGGTCAGTGTTACATTTCAGATGTCAGACACATATCATGGAAAGAGGAGTGCCACAAGATAAGCCTGGGAAAGTCAAGAAATGGAAGGTGTACACTGTTGCTTACACCAAAGTTTCTTGCTGGGTGTGCATGCGCACATGTGCGCGCCATGAGGCGCGAGTAGGGCAGTGTGTGTGCGTGTAAGGCAGACTGAGCATGTGGGAGCGTGTTGGCAGACTTCTAAGACTGTTTGCACTGGTGTGCGCGTGTTTTAACCAGAATAAGATGATTCTAAACCATGTAAGCGTGTCTGCGTGCGTGTAAGCCACTGTGAGCGTGTTTCTGCTGGTATGTGCGTTGCTCCCCCATGTGGAAACAGAAAGGAAAAAGGAAGCAACAGAATTAGTAGGAAGCTAGCAGGGAATACTGCTGGAGCTAGCAGGTGAAAACAATTAGAAGCAGGCAATTACACAGGCAGAATAGTAACTCAGCCAAGTACTTAAAACTCTGCAAACAGCAGTGTAGGATGTTTCTCTCAAGAGACACTGCAAGACAGGAGTAAGCTATTAGAAGTGAAAACTGAAAAAGCTGAACTCAGAGCAAAAATGCTAGGGGCTGCCATAGCTGTCATAAGGAGACATAGGCTACTTGCTGAGGGTGGTGACAATGCAAATGGTGCCAGACAACCCACAGTGAGGAGACGGAGAAGAGTGTACAGGCCCAGGGTCACCTACCACGGGTTACATGAGCTGGAGATAGTAGAGTGCTATAGAGTGGACAGAGACCTCCTGCAGCAAATTGTCAAGCTGTGCAGCG
>NC_056741.1:210904110-210991540 GCF_019279795.1 Protopterus annectens | reverse complement strand
AACCAGATTCTACCCTCTGTGCTGACTAGCCATGGTAGCCTGGTATATAGCTTTTCAGTACAGTCTCTTTCTACAGGCATCTTAGATACCATCAGAGCTAAACTTTGTAGCAGACAAGCTGAGTAGGACCAGGATAGACCATCACAAATGGAAACTGAATCAAGTGATTTTTCCATATATTGGTCCAGCGGAAACCTGCAGCAGAGATGGAGTAAGGTGATAAATCTACCTGAGAATCCACTTGTTGGGCTCAATTTTGTGGAAACTGTTAAAGAGAAAGAACTTGTAAGTAGTGACTTTCCTGAGTTTCTGAGACTTATAAGAGAACTGGAAGACAATTTGTTTAAGTTAAAGAGACAACAATGGCAACACCTCCTTTTGGAGGCTTGTCTGCACTATAAAATCATCCCTAGGGGATTAAAAGTGCTTTGCATGCCTAGTTATGGTGAAATGCATGCAGACTTACTAAAACAATGGCAACAAATGAACTTAGACTTAAGCTTTAAATACATCAACTTGTTGATTGAATATTTTCTGCCTTTTGAGCAAAGTTTATTAGTGGCAGTAGAAGCATGCAGGTTAAATATTGAGCAGCACTTTAAAGGTGAAAGGTATATGCATACTTTAGAAAATACCTTCACCAATGTGGACAGTTATGAACTGAAACTTCAACGCATAAAAACTGGAAAACTAATAAAGGATTAGAGTGGATAAATTGTTGACCGCAGCTGTTAGCTGAGATATATAAGTATCCTGTATTTTTTTTTTCGATTATTTATACAAGATTATTGTTTTTAACAATTAATATATAGCACTTTTATTGTCTGCTTTTTAGTCTTCGAATGTATTTTATTGCTATTAACTAATCTGCACAAGTAACTGATTTGTCTGCAGTTAAAAGCATTCTGTATCTTTACAAATCTTTATCTGTTTGTGCTTTCTCTAGTGCTACTGTCTGTAGGCTATTGTATGCTATATATTCTTGGTGGCTTTGCAGTTCCCGCCCCTACTGTAAATCTGATCTGTGACACTCCTCCCAGTCTAGTGTCATTAGCTCATTGCCTTAATATTGCTACAACTCAAGTGCTCTAGGTTGCACTGCATTTGAAGTGTTTGTGTGTTTTAGCTGCTTTTCTGTATATATAGACTTCTCTGTTTCTTTAACTAAATAAGCTCTGCAAAGTTGTTTTATTGCATTCCTGCCTGTATTTCTGAGTTTTTTGCACTTTTAAAGTTTGTTTTTGCTTAGTTTAACTGGTAGGCTACACACTTAAGTGTGCTAGCCGAATTAAAGCATTTACTGTGTTTCTGTACCTAATTTCTGCTACTTTGTAAAAAAAAAAAAAAAAAAAAAATCCTCGATGTTATGTGATCCTATCTCACCTACATTCTGTACTGATCGGCTCCGACTCAGCACGCTATGCTATAGAGCGAAGTCTCTTATTGGCTGAGCTATTCTATATCCCAGGATGCACCACCACTACTTCCCCAGATCTTGTTTGCCGCTTACAAGCTAGGACGTGGTCTCGAACTTGGCTGAGCTAAGTGCTTTTTTTCTGAGAGTTTTTCTGTCAGGAAATTCTTTAATCTTTACCCAAAAGTTGTTTTAACAGCTATTGTTGTGTTTAAGTGTGTTTTTGTGCATATTTTGTGGTAAATTTTTGTGACTGGACAGGGAAAGGTTTCCGTTTAAGTTAGAGGTGCCTTCCCCTCGTTCTTTAGTGAGTCTTCTTGTTGTTTCGGAGAGGTCAAGTACCTGTTTTAGTTAGAGGGTTCTTGGCCCTCCTTTAGGTGTATTTGTTATTTATTAAGTTTCTTGGGCTTTCGCCTCTAGTTAAAAAAAATAAATAAATAAATTTTTTATTGTTGTATAATTCAGTGCTGAGTTACATACATTGTGTTGTTCTCTGATATAGTGAGTAGTCTACAAGCATTATGTCTAAAGAACATAGACCCTCAGGATTTAAGAAATGCATGAGATGCAACTACAAAATGTCCATTACGGACGATCACTCCTTATGCATGTACTGTTTAGGCGCCAAACACCTTCAGGAGTCTTGCAGCGTGTGTCACGCCTTTTCCTCTAGGGTCCTCCAAGAGAGGAAGAATAAATTGATCTTAAAAGGGATTATCAAACCCTCCTTTGAAGAGGCCTTATCTTCCTCTTCCTCTCCAGCTAAGAAAAAGAAATCGTCATCTCCGACCAGCCCGTCGGAACCGACCACTAAGAAATCTAGGCAGGCTTCTCCATCGGCTCCACGGACTTCGGAGCCGAGGCGAATGGTCTGCCTCGATGCCTCCAGCCTCGACTCCTCTGGTTTCGAGCCGATGGCTGGGGCTTCGAGGCGGGTCACCTTCATCGGCTCCACTGATTTTGGAGCCGATGAGGGTTGCCGGCTCAGACTCTTCCCCTTCGGCGCCGAAGCCCTCTTCGGCACCGAGGGAAATTGCTGTGGAATCTCCCTTGGCACCGATATTGATCGAGTCTATTCGGAGCCGGTCCCCCAGTCCTTCGGAGCCGATGGAGAAGTCTGCTCGGACCTGGTCGGTCTCCTCCCGATCTTCCAAGATGTCGGATTCGGACATCGACAGGGTGCTCCAAAGACTGTTTCAGTCTCCTGTATTCCAGAAATTAGTTTCGGCTCCAGCCCATTCGGCTTCGGAGCCGATGGCCCACCCTGTAGTTCTAGTTCCTCCTCCAACAGCCTCGGCACCATTGGAGCCGGTGCTGGTGGAGCCGATGGAAGTTTTCGGGTCGTCTCTGACCCTTACTCCAACCCCGGCTCTCGAGTCGGAGTTCGGTACACGGACCTCCTCGGTCAGCCCCGGGGGGGGACGCTTCGGGACCGATGTTTTCAGTTCCGAGCCTTCCCTCTCGGTGTGTCAGCTGCAGGGGTGCCATCTACTGTTGTGGCCCCGGGGGTTGGACCTTCCCAGGACTCTGGCAGTCCGGCCTTCAGGGCCATGAGGAGTGCTTTGGCCAAATCTTCTTTGGCTACCTCCACGGTCTCACCGGCACCTTCCCTACACACGGAGACTGGGTCTTTTGTAGTCCCCCTGTCGCTAGACAGCAGAGTCCCGGGGCCTGAGATCACCCCCAGTGGGGTTTCCCCCCCTCCTGGAGATCCCTCTGAAGCTTCTTCGGAGGAACCCCCAAGGAAAAGACTGTGCAAGAGGAAGCACGTCGACTCCCCCGATGAGTCTCTCACATCGGACACCGATCTTGATGATGCGGAGGGGTCCCCTAAGTCGTCCTCAGATGATGTCTCCTTTGCAGACATCTTGGAAGCCCTCAAACAACGAGGCGGCTGGCATTCCAAACCCCCTTCCGCTGATGAGTCGGTGTTCCTCAAGGCCTTCGGGGCTCAGCCCTCCGCCTCCTGGGTGTCTCTGCCCTTCGACGAGCTCCTAGATTTGATCTGTCAAAGGGCGTGGGAGCATCCAGACTCTGTGGAACCGGTGCCGGTTCGCCCAAATAAATTCTTATCAGCACCCCCAGAGAAGGAGTTTCTGACCAAAGGTGTGGCTGTAGATGCCCTGGTGGTGGCATCTGCTACCCAACAAGATGTAGCAGAGGCTTCGACGTCCGTCCATCCTCCTAATAAGGAGTCTAGGAGCATGGACTGGTACGGGAAGTGCACCCTCAGTTCAGCGGCCTTTACCTTAAGGTCCCTGAACTATTTGACACACTTCACTAGATTTCAGAGGGATCTGATCAAGGAGCTTTCAGATACCCTCTTGGGTAACCTACCTGAGCAGCTGGCCCAGACGGTTGGCTCTCAGTTGGCTACTCTGTCATCGATATCAAACTCGTCCATGAGGCTCATTTCATATGCAGCCGAGGGGCAGTAGAGCGGCAGTACGGTGTTGCTCTCACGGAGGCAAGCCTGGCTCCGCCTGTGTCATTTTGCGGAAGCCTTTAAGTCTTCCTTTGCTGACGCTCCCTTTGATGGGTCCTCTTTGTTTGGACCCAAGGTAAAGGACACATTGACCCACTGTGAGCAAGAAGGTAAGACTTTGACTGCCGTAGGGGCACGGTTTTCCACTCCCTTTTGGCCTTACCCCAAGGCTAAAAGAGGAGGGAAAATGTGGTTCCGTAAATCCAAGAAGTCTTATCCCTCGCAGCAGGACGATACCCCTTCTAGAGGCAGAGGAGGGGGAAATTTTTCTGGAAGACGCCGTCCCAGAGGCGGCAGAGGCCCCCGCAACACTGGAGACCGCGAGTCCTTTCGTGGCTCTTCAGCCTTCCACAATCCCTGAAGGATTGCCTGACTGTGCAGCTCCGGAGCCAGTCGGGGGTCGTTTTTCGAGGCACCTAAAAGCCTGGGAGGGTATCACTCAGGACCGATGGGTGCTTCGAATCATCGCCGGAGGTTACGCCATCCCCTTTTCACACCCCCCTCTGCCATCCAGGAAAATCCCGGACCCGCCACCCAGTCAACGGGAAATCGCAGCCTTCGAAATCTCAAAGCTGCTTCAAAAAGGAGTCATCCAACCGGTCCCCGCAGACCAGATCGGATTAGGGACTTACTCAAGATTCTATTTGGTGCCAAAAAAGACCGGGGACTTGAGGCCCATTTTGGATCTCAGCAACCTAAATCGTTCAGTTAAGAAGTCCAAGTTCCGAATGGTCACCTTACAATCCATTCTCCCACTGCTGGAGAAAGGTGTTTGGATGTGCTGCATAGATCTCAAGGACGCCTATTATCACATCCTGATAGATCAGGTGTCCAGGAGACATTTGCGCTTCAGCCTGGGAGACAGTCATTTTCAGTTCTGCGCACTGCCCTTTGGTCTCACCACAGCCCCCAGGGTGTTCACCAAATGTTTGGTGGTAGTGACTGCTCACCTGAGGAGTCTAGGATTCCAGGTATTTCCGTATCTGGACGATTGGCTCCTGACTGCCACCTCCAGGCGTCTACTATTGCAGAACCTAGCAGCCACCATATCACTAGGCACTTCCCTTGGAATCACCTTCAATTGGCCAAAGTCTGTGTTGCTGCCATCTCAGCGCATAAGGTTCATCGGAGTAGAGATAGACTCAAACCAAATGCGGGTCTATCTTCCTACAGAAAGGATACAGACTATACAGGCTCAAGTCCGAGCCTTGCTTCTCAAATCCAAAGCCCCAGCCAGGATGGTCCTGCAGCTATTAGGCTCCATGTCGGCCACTGTTCTCCTAGTCCTCTTAGCAAGATTGCATATGAGAATTCTCCAGTGGCTCCTATCGACCCAGTGGTCCTTTCAGGATCTCCCTCTCAGTCACCTCATACGGATCACGGAAACCTGCAAACGGGACCTTCGCTGGTGGCTGGTGTCCTCCAATCTGGATCAGGGACGACCCTTCATTCCACCTCCTCCTACGGCCACATTGATGACGGATGCCTCCCAGACGAGGTGGGGGGGGCATTACCTGGGCAGGTCAGTCCAAGGCAATTGGTGTTCCGACGAGAGTCTCCTTCACATCAACATTCTAGAAATGAGAGCGGTGCTTCTATCTCTACAAGCCCTCCATGATTACCTCCTTCAGGGCGTAATTGCCATTCAGTCCGACAACATGTCAGTAGTTTGGTATCTGAACAAACAGGGAGGGACCAGATCCTACCCCCTTTGCAGAGAGGCCATGAGAGTCTGGGAATGGGCAGTGGCGACCAGACGTTTTCTGGTAGCGACTCATCCCTGGGAGATCCAATGTGATAGCCGACAGACTAAGCAGAACTATTCTCTCTCCTCACGAGTGGTCTCTGAACGATGCAGTGGCAACTCAGATCTTCAGCAGATGGGGAACTCCTTGTTGCGACCTTTTCGCAACCCCGCTGAATGCGAAGTGCAGAAAATTCTTCTCTCTCACTCCAGCTCCGGGGGAGATTCCCATGGACGCCTTAGCCCATCCTTGGCCCACTGGCTTGCTATACGCCTTCCCTCCGGTTCCCCTCCTTCCCAGAGTGATCCAAAAGGCGACTCACTTAGGGAGCAGAATGATTTTAGTTGCCCCCTACTGGCCTCGTCAGGTATGGTTTCCCTATCTTCGGAAGTATGCACTGGATAGTCCATGGTTCCTGGATCAGATCCCGGACCTATTAATTCATCAGTCGGGACAGCTCCATCAGTCCCTTCACTCTTTGAAGTTAACAGCTTGGCTCCTCCTCTTCCGACTATAGTCAGAAATCATACTTTAGACCCGGAAGTCATACGTATCTTATCCTCGGCCCACAAGTCTGCCACTAGGAAATTGTATACTAGCAAATGAGATTTGCTATTTGGGCTCAACTCCAGGGTCTAGATCCCATCACTGTCCCGGTGTCAGAAGTCCTGAAGTTTCTAACTTCCCTATTCAATCAAGGTTCTTCAGTCTCTACCATCAAGGTCCAATTGGCAGCTATTTCCAATTTTCATGAATCTATAAACCCACCTTTGATGAGCCACAGATTGTGTAAAACCTTCATCAAAGGTGCTGCGCTTTTACGACCTCCGATTTCTCATCATGCTCCTCCGTGGGATCTCGATGTGGTATTACGCGCTTTAACCTCTTCCCCCTTCGAACCGGCAGCAACCTGTGATTTGAAATTTCTTTCTTGGAAAACTGCCTTTCTGGTCGCGATTACTTCAGCCAGAAGGGTTTCAGAGCTTCAAGCTCTATCTGTCAAACCACCGTACCTGGTTTTTCACAAAGATAGAGTATCCCTCAGGCCTAACCCATCCTTTGTCCCTAAAGTTTGTTCCAGTTTTTGCCTGCAACAGTCATTAGAACTTCCAGTTTTCTTCCCAAAGTACTCAAACAAAGCAGAATACATCTTCCACACATTGGATGTTCACAGGCAATTGCGATTTTATTTAGATAGGACCCAATAAACACGGAAAACAGATCAAGTGTTTGTGTCCTTTTCGGACAATAAATTGGGCAAAGCCGTCACAAAGGTCACTATTGCCAAGTGGATCAGGGACTATATTAGTCAGGCTTATTCCTCTTCTAATAAAGAGCTTACAACCTCTGTCAAAGCTCACTCTACAAGAGCTATGGATACTTCAATAGCATTCCATTCTAAGCTTGCCATTAGCGACATTTGTGCTGCGGCTACGTGGTCTTCTCCGCACACCTTCATTTCCCACTACAAATTGGATGTGGCATCTCGGGGGTGAGCTTCATTTGGTTCCACAGTTCTCAGGAGTGTTTTCCAGTGAGCCACCCAGGAATCAGATGCTAGGGAACGCTGTCCCATCAGTACAGAATGTAGGCGAGATAGGATCACATAACATATTTTAGTTATGTACTTACCATAACTTTAGATGTTTGGGATCCATCTCGCCTACATTCCTAATAACCCACCCTCCTTTCCCCTGCCTTGGAGATCAGAAGAGACCGGACGGTCCGAGTACTATCGTTTCATCTTGAAACATCTGGCAATGTTATATAAACAGTTATGTGTGTGTGCATGAGTGCGGACAAACAAGATCTGGGGAAGTAGTGGTGGTGCATCCTGGGATATAGAATAGCTCAGCCAATAAGAGACTTCGCTCTATAGCATAGAATGCCGAGTCGGAGCCGAGGATCGGCTCCGAACCCATCAGTACAGAATGTAGGTGAGATGGATCCCAAACATCTAAAGTTATGGTAAGTACATAACTAAAAGTTTCCCGCCTTTACTGAACTAGAATAGTCCAGTCTTCAGGTATTGCTGATCTCTGGGCTGTGTCATAGTTCCTGTGTTGCCCATATCCTTATTTGGATAGGAGGAAGCTTCTTTGTTCACCAGTGAGAGTGGGGAGCTCTGAGCAGCCTATCTGTCCCTTGAGTAGTGGTTCCAGCCCAGTGACCTGTAGCTTATTGGCTGTTTTGGGCCATTTCCTATCTCTTTCTAACCCCCTGCTTTAAAGCCAACTTTAGCACGCTTTTGTGCTTCTAATTTAAAGCGCAAAACTTTAGTTTGTCCTGTTTGTTGCATTTACCTGTTGAGGCTACACACTCAAGTGCGCTAGCCCGTGTTACATATTTATTGCATTTTTCTGCTGTTTGTTGCAAAAAAAAAAAAAAATTATCCTTGTTTCCCATCTTTCCTGACCTAGAGTAGTCCAAATACAGGCTTTGCTGTATTCTGGACTTTTGGAAAGTTCCTGTGTTGCCCATTTCCTTTCTTGGATAAAGGGAAGCTTCTTTGTTCACCAGTGGCAGTGGGGAGCTTGGAGCAGCCTATCTATCCCTGGAGGAGTGTTCCCAGCACAAGAATCTGGTAGTTCCTGTGTTGCCCATTTCCTTTCTTGGATAAAGGGAGGCTTCTTTGTTCACTAGTGACAGTGGGGAGCTTGGAGCAGCCTATCTATCCCTGGAGGAGTGTTCCAGCACAAGAATCTGGTAGTCTGTTTGTTGCAAAAAAGAAAAAAAAAATTATCCTTGTTTCCCATCTTTCCTGACCTAGAGTAGTCCAAATACAGGCTTTGCTGTATTCTGGACTTTTGGAAAGTTCCTGTGTTGCCCATTTCCTTTCTTGGATAAAGGGAGGCTTCTTTGTTCACCAGTGGCAGTGGGGAGCTTGGAGCAGCCTATCTATCCCTGGAGGAGTGTTCCCAGCACAAGAATCTGGTAGTCTATTGGCCATTTTGAGCCAATTTTTAGCTCTTTCAAGTCCCCCTGTATAAAACCCACTTTGGCGCGTTTTTTGCGCTTGTTACTACTCAGCCAAGCTCCTTGTGGTCCTGCAGAGGGGTGCTAGCAGCAGAGAGGCTAAAAGAGCGACTGCTAACCTGATAAAAGTGTTTGTTTTCCTGCTACTACCTGGGCGACTGTCCGATCTAGTTAAACTGCAAGTATTTCTGCTTCTTGAACTGTTTTAAACTGTTTAAAGTTGCTTTTGCATCTGCACTTTTAAAGTTTGTCCTGTTTGTTGCTTTTACCTGTTGAGGCTACACACTCACGTGCACTAGCCTGTGTTACATATATATTGCATTTTCTTGCTGTTTGTTGCAAAAAAAAAAAATATATATCCTTCTTTCCCGTCTTTCCTGACCTAGAGTAGTCCAAATACAGGCTTTGCTGTATTCTGGACTTTTGGAAAGTTCCTGTGTTGCCCATTTCCTTTCTTGGATAAAGGGAGGCTTCTTTGTTCACCAGTGGCAGTGGGGAGCTTGGAGCAGCCTATCTATCCCTGGAGGAGTGTTCCCAGCACAAGAATCTGGTAGTCTATTGGCCGTTTTGGGCCAATTTCTAGCTCTTTCAAGTCCCCCTGTATAAAACCCACTTTAGCGCGGCTTTGCATGATTTTGCGCATAGTGCAGCATCGGGCAGCACCGCTTAATTGGGTTTAAACCATTCTCGGCTCCACAAAGTCTGCTCTTCACTTTTTCCCTTAGAACTGATCTAGCTCTCATAATAAACACCCTATTCCCACTCTAAAGCCTGGCACTTGCTCACTAAAGCAATTATATAAGTCAGCACTACAAAATTAAAAGCACTACACCCTCACAAACTCCCCTTGAGTACTTTGTTCCCCATTGGCCCTTTTTTCAATTATAAAGGAATTCCCAATACTATTCTAGCATGTCCAAAGGTCAGTTGTCAATCTCCTCTCTGGTCCAGCTGGTGAATCTGGGAATCTTGAGGTGTACACAGACAACCCTCTCCTCCTCCCAACAAATTCCAACACATGTGAGAGATGCAACCATATAGCCAAACTGGAGGCCAAGCTCTCTCAACTCAGTACTGGCATAACCAGTCAGGAGGAGAAGGAAACCACACTCACTACAATTCCAGTCTCACATAGACCTACCACGACAGTAAACCAGACACATAAACACACAAAAACATACTCGGAGGCTCTAAATAAAAATCTGCCTAAGCAGCAGAGACCTCCAAAGCAGACACCCAAGCAACCGCTACCCCAAAACAAAACACGTGCAACACATAGCTCACAAACCCAGTGTGCCAAACAGTCACAGCCCTTAAGGCTAAACAACACACCTGATACACTTGTAATAGGTGACTCTATCGTCAGGCACACTGACGTCCCGCTCACCAGGCTGAACAAGGAGAAGGTCACGGTGAGCTGCCTGTCGGGCACTAGGATCCGCCACATAACACAAGCACTCAGGTCACTCCAAGGCAAGTACAAATATGACTCAGTCATTGTCCATGCTGGTGTGAATGACCTGAGACGTACCTCCCTGGACTACATGAAAAGAGACATAGAGGAGCTCTCTGAGCATGTAGCCCAGGCCGGTATGACCCTGACCTTGAGTAGCATCTTACCCTCACCAAGAATGATGCCACAATATGTAGACAAGACGATCAATTTCAACAATCGGCTTGAGTATTGGTGTCATTCAAAGGGGATCCAATGCCTGTCAGCCTGGGATGACATGCTCGACAAGCCACGATACTTCGCTAGGGACGGCTTGCACCTGTCACCCCTGAGCTCTCGGATATTGGCAAAGGCTCTTGCCCCCCCCCATAGTGCCTTTTTTAGGCAAGGCTCAGAAGACAAACCCACCTCCGTAGGTATCACAAGAGATAAGAAACTAAGAGTAATGCTACTCAACGCCAGAAGACTAAACCTCAAGATGCATGCACTCGAAACTCTCCTTAGCATGGAGAACATCGATATCTGTGCAGTAACGGAAACCTGGTTCAAGGCTCCCGAGAGCACCCCAGCACTATCAGGTTATATCTCATACCATGTTTTTCGTCCCCAAAACTTGGACCAAACCACAAAAGGAGGGGGAGTATCAATATTCGTCAAAGATACCCACACCTCCAGGTTGGTGGCACAGCACGAAGCATCAGAGACTATCCATGTGCAACTAACAGTGGGTAAAACTGCCTTCCAGTTTATAGCCTGCTACAGACCACCCTCTCAAACCCAGGAACCCCACTCAGCCTTCCTGAGAACACTGGAAAATATGAACGTCTCTCCAAACACCATTATATTGGGCGACTTCAACTACCCTAACATAGACTGGGAGCATTACTCTAGCTCCAACACCCTAGCCCGAAGGTTCCTAGAATTTATAAACTCAAATGCTATGGAACAACTTGTTGCCACTCCCACAAGAGGGGAAAACATACTGGACCTGATCATCACCAACATGGGGACTCTATGCTCCAGACCAGAAGTGTATCCCTCACTGGTAAGATCAGACCATAAACTAATCTCACTAGATATTCACATCCCGACCCCAGCCCCTGCCCAGAAAACCACTGTGAAAAACTTATCTAAAGCAAATTTCACACTCCTCAAAACTGAGGTGGAATCCTTCAAAGCCCCCTGGCCTGTGGAAAATACGGCCCAGACCGTAGAATCCTTTATAAACGCATTCTATGAACACCTTCAGGAATGCATGGATCATGCAATCCCAAATAAAACCAAGACCCAATCCTCCAAAGTTAGGCATCCTGTCTGGTGGACCCCAGCCATAAACAAACTATACAATAGAAGGAGGAAGCTACTACATGATAGAGCAAAATCCCAAAAAGGGAAGGCATCTCTGATCAGTATTAGCAAAAACCTACGGGCACTCATAAAATCGTCTAAGGCCAGCTTCGAGAGAAAAATTGCACAGGACGCTAAGGATAATCACAAGGCTTTCTTTAGTTATGTTAGGAACCTGGGTGGGAATTCCCAGATATGCTCAGAATTAGTCCAAAATAACAAAAAATACACCGAACCCACAGACATTGCCAACATCCTAGCTGACAGGTTCAGCACAGACTTCTCCCCCCCTTCCTCACCAAAAGGGCAAATATCTATCCCAGCAGAGTGCTGCCCACCTGACATCTCAGATGCTCAGGTAAGAGCCGCCCTCTCCAAAGCAAAAAACACAGCATCAATGGGACCAGACGGTGTCCCAGGCTGCATCCTACTTGAACTCCAAGAAGAACTAAACCCAGACATAAAACTACTGTTCAATCTCAGCCTTACTACAGGATATGTACCCAAAGAGTGGCGTACAGCAACAGTGGTCCCTCTCCACAAAGGTGGTGCCTCAACGGATCCTGGAAACTATCGCCCCATAAGCTTGACTAGCTTGGTCTGCAAAGCTATGGAAAGGATCATCATGGACCTCATAAATAAAGATATTGTTAAGGGCAGATCCTGCCTCTTAAACCTGGTCGATTTCTTTGAAACAGTCACCAAGGCCATTGACGAGGGGAAGGTGGTCCACACAGCCTACCTGGACCTTGCAAAAGCCTTCGATACAATACCCCACTTGGGCATTATAGATAAGCTCACCAGCTTAAATACAAACCCCTATGTCACTAGATGGGTTGCAAACTGGCTCAAGGACAGAACCCACATGGTTAGAATTGCTGGAGCCATGTCAGACTCCAAACCAGTTACAAGTGGCATCCCACAAGGCTCAGTCCTGGGACCTCTCTTGTTCGGTATATATTTCTTGGAGGTACAGGCTAACACGGAAGGACTGTGGCTGACCAAGTTCGCAGATGGCTGCAAACTGGGCACCATAATAGACTCTCCAGCCGACACAAGCATCCTACAAAAGGGTCTCATAGAAACAGACAACTGGTGCCAGAGCCATGGCCTCAAGCTAAATGCCAAAAAGTGTATAGTCATCCCCTTTGGCAAAAACAAAGTGCCCACAAATTACCACATAGGTGGTAATCCATTAAGTATGGAAGAAGTAATTAGGGACCTGGGGACCCAAGTTGATAGCAATCTCTCATTTGACAACCATGTGGCCAAAGTGGTTAGAAAAACATTTTATATAGCCCACCTAATCATGAAGGGATTCACATCTAGATCAGGGGAGGTCATCGTGCCTCTTTACTCATCCCTCATCAGGCCCATAATTGAGTACAATGCCCCTTTTGGGATGTATCTTACCAGACACCTGCAGCAACTGGAAAGACCATAAAAATGTACCTCACCAAGAGGATCAAAGGGCTCAAACAGATGCCATATGCTGCCCAGTTAAAGAAATGCCAGCTCTACTCAGTGGCATACCGCCTGCTCAGAGGCGATCTGTGCCTGACGTATAAAGCCATGTCCAACCTGGAATTAATGGACATGCTGCACCTCAGAAAATCCAAATCCCATCGAGCTACGCACTCGAGAGACTTGAACCTTAGCACTGAAATACAGATTCATAACCCAGAGGCTCCCTTCATTCTGGAATAAAATCCCAGTCCAGGTTAGGCAGAGTCCCTCATTGACTCTCTTCAAGAGGAATCTTGATGAGTGGATGGGAGATAGTAGGTTTACCCCAGGTATCACTTCTGTGTCACTGTTAGACAGAGGCACAGTATACTAACCTCGAAAAAGGGCATAGCAAAATTAATTTAAAATGGGTGGCAAAAGCCAAACACACTCTGGCTAGGCTTATAAATGCCCTAGGGCAGATAGCCTAGTATGAACCTATGAACCTATAATGACTTTGTATCTGGTCATATTTTTGTATGGCCAAGAACAACAGAGAAGAGGGGTGGCCAGAAAAGGGGTCCTGAGCTTGACCAGAATTATATGGTAGTGTCAGAAAATCAAGAGCCTAGACTGGAGCAGGATGTCGAAGGAGCAGATGATGCTGCCATAAGAATTGATGTGCTGCCTTCCCATAATAGTGTACAAGATGTTACATTGAATAACCCTTTAGTGCATGATGCTCCACAATTGACTAATTTGAGGTCTGGAGGTAACACAGCACAGCGGCATAATATGGGAGCCAGACCAAAAGAAAGACCAACTGAGAAACAGGGTTTTCATCCCATGCCAGTGATAGTGAAGTCATCTCATTCGCTCAGCAGAGGGCGCCACATGAAACATTCCAATGAGCACCCACAAGGAATACGCAAGATGAGGAGGTGAATTGTATAGTGCATAACCTTTCTGACCATATTTTGACTGAAGCAGAATTATCTGTTCTGAATAAGGGACTCAGTTGTATTCCCTCTGTACAATCAGAGGTGAGTGTTGTTCAGATTGATCTAAGACTTTTCTGTCAGAATTTGACTTTAAAACTAATGTTTAATGACAATAATGATGTTACCAATAGACCACGATTCAGGCAGCCGATTGTTTTGTTCCATCTATGCCTTTACATGTACAGCTTTTTTTAAATATATGTGAAAATGAGTTATGTGAGCATATGCATGGAGAAAGGGCTAAGGGTTATTACAATTTAACAGCATCACAGCACTGATGAGCCCTAAATGATTTAAAGAATAATCAGGCTATAAGCATCAGACCCACTGATAAAGAAGGGTCTGTAGTAGTCATGAATAATAAAGATTATAATTTGAGTATGCTTGCCATGTTGAATGAGGATACAACATATGTACAGGTCAGCATGGAGAGGGTAAGATCTATTATTGATTATGTGCATAGTGCTTTATATGAATTATTTATGGAAACTTCCATTGACTGTGACTTGTTTGATTTTTTTTTGTATGTGACTGAATCTAAGATACCATTGATAAAGGGCCTTCCCAAGGTTCATAAATCTTTGACTAAACCATCCCTATGTTTGATTGTGTCAGAGGAAGGATGGGTCACATAAACATGTTCTTTATATGTAAAAAGTAAGCTTAAGGCAATGTTGGCTTTGGTCTCTGTTGTACTCAGGGACACTGAGCAATTTTTAACTGACTTCTTCATGTTTTTGGAGAGTTGTGGTGATATAACAGGGTTTTTTCATGTGACCCTTGATGTAGTGAATTTATTTACGTGCATTCCGAATGAGCATGGCTTTGATACCATTAGAGAACTGTTGACACACAGAGGGAATTTCGACAACAGTCAGATTGACATTGTTTGCTGCTTGCTGGATTTGGTTCTAAACAATATTGTTTTTTTGTATGGTGACTGCTTATATGCACAAAAATGGGGGGTGGCCATGGGCACCTCCTGTGCAAATTCATATGCAAATGCAGTAATGAACTCATGGGAGGAACAGTTTGTGCTTAACAATAATAATATATACAGACCACACATTAGATTTTACCATTGTTTTGTGGACAATGTTTTTATCTTGTGGGGAGTGGGCCAAGAAGAACTGTATGGTTTTCTTCACTACATTAACAATACTACTGAATTTTTGAAGTTTACTATGTCCATGTCACAGAAAGAGATAGATTTCTTGGATGTGTGATTAATGGTTAACCAAGTGGGTCAGATAGATACCAATTTATTCTGAAAGGATTGTTGGAAAAATAGCTACTTGTCCTTTGATAGTATGCACCCCCAGGCATATATATCCTAATGTAGTAAGAGGCCAATACATGAGAGCCTCTAGGCTATGCACACAAGAGGAAGCATTTCATGAAAACATTAATACATTGAGTCAACATTTTTTGAAAAGGGGCTATAAGAAGGACCTTCTGATACAGTATAAAGAGAGGGTGGTTAAAAACAGAAAAAAAAAACATTGCTGCCCCATACTTCTCTAGATGTGCTTCTAGTGCCCATAAGGATAGGAGCTTTGTCAGTAATCTCAGATTTGGTCTGAAGTACACAAATGATGTAGGCTCTGTTTGTAATATTACATGAAAAAACTGGGGAATACTCTCAAGTGACAACAAGATAGCTGAAATAATTGGGAACAATCCCTCCTTTATGTACAAAAATTGTTTAAACTTGAAAAGACAACTGTGCACAGGGAATTGTAATACTAGGTTAAGTAACTTGCTATCTGCCAGGCTTGGTACATACAGTTGCAGGCATTGCAGAGCCTGTACATATTATTTCACAGGAACAAGTGTTTAAACATTCACGGATTAAATATATTTTTAGTCCCAGACTCTATGTAGATTGTAATACAGCAAATGTGATTTACTTAGCCACATGCAAGTCCTGCACAGGATTCTATGTTGGTAAAACCAATAAAAGATTAAAAGATAGAAGTTTTAGTCATTCTTCTGTGATTAGGACTTTCAATATGAACAATGCACTAGCTAAACATATCAAAGAAAATGCTGGACATGAGTTTGTTTTTAGAGTACTGCAAATAGTTCATGTGGGTCACGGGGGGGGGTGATCTCACTAACTATACTGAAACAGTAGAACTTAAATGGATCTAGAGGCTACAGGCTGATAAACATCCTGGTATTAATGCTTGTGTCTGTTTAAAACCTGTATTGAAAGGGGGAATTGGTTTAATGAAGTGATGAATTAACATAGCTGATTGAACATTTAACTGTTTTTAAACTGAGTTGTGACTTTGAGTTTTTATGCAACCAGCTTATTGTACGATCTGAAGAAGCATTGGCTTTACAACATGAAAGCACTTATTTTGTCCATTTTTACAAATAAATACTTTTACCGTGTGAAGCTGTGGTGTTCCCGCCAATTTTTATGCTTTAAACATCAGTATCCTCTGACATTTCAGTTTCCAGTTTTGGGGGTTGTGAGAAAAGAGATTCTTTGATGGAGACCAGTTTTATCAGAGTCCAGGTTTCCCATTTTCCCTTCCAGCTCCAGCACAATGTGTAGCAAAATAAACTTCAGATGTTGCTTGCGGAGCAGTGCTTCTTGAGATAAAGATGCAGGATCTTTGTAACAGAAAGATTGAAACATATTAATGTAAGATAAATATTGGCACTTCTAAATGCTCTGAAAACCCTCAATCATCTGTGGTCTCCAGAACTGTTACAGATGTTTACAGAGAACAACACAGTGATGTGGTACATAAACAAGCAAGTAATATGATATATAAACAAGTAAGGGGAACCAGATTCTACCCTCTGTGCTGACTAGCCATGGTAGCCTGGTATATAGCTTTTCAATGCAGTCTCTTTCTACATGCATCTTGCATACCATCAGAGCTAAACTTTGTAGCAGACAAGCTGAGTAGGACCAGGATAGACCATCACAAATGGAAACTGAATCAAGTAATTTTCCAGATATTGGTCCAGCTGTGGGGAACACCTCATGTAGATCTTTTTGCCTCAAATCATAATCAGTTGGCAAAATGTTACTCTAGGACTGTAAATGAGAAGGCCTCTAAAACAGGTACTTTTTGTTTTCCTTGGAAAGGAAATTTCCTGTATGCTTTTTCACCCTTTCCACCCTTTTCATTAATATTTTATGACATTCTGAAGATTTAGAAGGACTCTCCAAAGATCATTGTGGTGACTCTCTTCTGTCCCAGGCAACAGTTGTTCTCCCTTCTATTGGAAATGGCCAAGGGTGGTTACCACAAACTTCCTCACAGACTGGAACTACTCACATAGGGCACAGGATACAGGACACAGGTTGTGTGATGTTTCTCATCACCATATATCAGCAACTAACTGCCTGAATGCTAGCATCTTAATACTTCTAGGTGCCTATTTTCTGAGGACGTACAGGAGAAATTAAAGTCAGCAAGAAAACCTGCTACCAGTAAATTATATATTAGTAAATAGAAACAAATTGTAGTTGTGCCAAGACAACACCATGACCCTTTTAAGGATAGTGTTTCTCTGATTTTACATTATTTGCATTAGTTACTGTCTTTTGACCTATCTTACATCTCTGTCAAGGCACCATTGTCAGACATTTCAGCATGTTTGTCCATGGACCCCCCCCCCTTCTATGCAGTTGTGATAACCCACCACTGCCAAGCAATATGTGACATGGATATCCCACCTCTGGGCCAGTAATCAAGGTGCCTCAATCCTTACCACTGGCACCTGTGGGGGGACATTCACTGGGAGGATAACAGGTGCACACACAGTATTTCCAGATGCAGCTCTCTGTATCAAGTGAAATTTCCCTTAATAGCACACAGGGAACACAGTCAGTCTGGGGCTGCTTCCTCTGTCCTTCTCCAGATCCCCAGTAAGACTACCCACTAGCACACCTATAGAGTTGAGATCTCAGCTGAGTGACCAAGCCAAGACCTCCAGCACCCTCTCTGTCCAACCACTACTTTGTGTTCCTGCCCAAGTAGCTGACACACACACTCTTTGAGATTTGATTCACACACACACACACACACACACACACACACACACACACACACACACACACACACACACACACACACACACACACACCTGGGAAAGGCTAGCACAGGTTTACTAGCTATGCTCCCTTCTGCCCAGACTATAAGGTAGTTACCACTGCCACCAGTCACTCCTGCCGGCTACCTTAAGGCTCTTAACAAAGGGTGTCCAATCTTACTGTGTAATATTAACATTAATATTAATATTAATACAACCGGTATTTTGAACAGGAACAAGGCTGTCAGGAGTGTCCCATACAGTGTCACCAAATAAATATGCAAGTACGCTCAGAACTTAAATATCACTACAGGGATCAGCCACAATGAAAGGTTTAAATATATTTAATAATAAATAATAAAAGAACAAAAAAATACTAAGTATATATTCACAGTGACATCAGAGTTCAAAACACAGGAAATATTTAAAATAACATTGTAGGACAGGCTCAGACAAATAAAGAAAAAAAAAACAGTATCTAAATTAAGCTTTACTATATTCCTGACTGTTCATAGGTTCATGTGTCTAAGAGAATTGCTATACCCTAATAACTTACTAATAGCGTAAGGCAGATTATGTGGTGAATGGTTCTTCTTGTTGTCAGGTCCAAGACAGAATACAGAATGTCGTGTCTCACTAAGAGACTTCTCAAAATAATATCTAAAGTATTAATGTTGGGTTAGCTTGCAGAATGACATAATTTCTGGTTATCTGACTTATAGTTCCCATGCAAAACTCCCATTGCTGGCATCTGGCAGTATTTAGCACCTACCTTTAAAAATACACACACAAGGGTTTTTGCTCAGATCTCTTCAGCTTCTGGAGGTGGTAAAACAACTAGTCACTTCCACTCTTCCTGAGTAGCAATTAATTCACCCCAAAGATAATATAGAAGGCTTTGTAGTACAAACGTTGTGTCTCTGGCTGCCTTGAAACCTGTGAGATAGCGTTTTTGCGGCTTACCCTATAAAGTGATTTACTTTCAGATATTTTTCTAAAGTTTGCTGTACTGAAATTAAACCTCCAGTTTCCTCTGTTAAAACATAATATACATTTAAACAGTTACAATAGTGCATGCACATTTCTATTCTCTGCAGTAAGCACACTGTGGATACAGTCTAAACTCGAGCACTTTACAAATATCTTTTCAACACACACATCTGTACAAATCAGTTTGATATACACATGACATACAGTTCTAATACACTGTAACACAAATATCTTATATAAATCATGCTGTTATTCACAAATGACATATAATTATTTACAAAATTCCAACTAGCTGTGCTGGCAGTACCTCCTTTAGTCACAGCAATCTCATATGAAAATGGTTTTGAAAGGGATGTTGTATACCAAGCTTCCAAGGAAATGGGTGGCTTCTCATTGGTACCTTAACTTTGTCTGGTACTTTAACTTTGTCTTAGAAAAATTAATTCTTGTTCCATTTAAACCAGCTCATCTGGCTAAATTGAGGCTCTTAATATGGAAAACAGTGTTGCTAATATTTCTGACCTCTGCTAGAAGAATATCTGAGTTGCAGTTTCTTATGCTGGATCAACTTTATCTCATTTTCTACAATATCTGATTTTGTTAAGAACTAATCCTTCATTTGTGCCTAGTGTGGTGTTTGGGTTTACTTTGAGCCAAGTCATTTATCTGCATGTTTTCTTTATAGAACCTTAAAATGAGAGATATAGGATACTCCATATCTTGGATGTCCCCAGAAAACTCAGTTAGTATTTTGGTCAGAAGAATTAGCAACCCAAGTCAATGCAGACTATTTTCAAACGGTTGTTCCATGTTATTACCTTTTGTTATTCCTGCCACAACAAGGCAATTCCAGGCAGGGTCAATGCTCATTCTACCAGTGACTTTGCTGTATAAGTGGCTTTTTGGAAAGGGTTGGATAATAGACGTATTCTAGAAGCAGCATCTTGGTCCTGTTTACAAAGCACTACAAACTAGATTCCTTCTCCTGGTCTAGGACAGGCTTTGCTAGCATGATTCTCCATGGGCTCACAGATCCTCATCCTTCTCTCAGTCAGTGCAAGCTATGGTAGTCTACTCATATAGCGAATGATACTGCAGCAGTGATCAAATAATGAACATAGTACGTGTAAGTAAACTTACCAGAACAGTAGATGCTGGAATGGTAACTGTTGCAGTAGCAGCTCTCACCCTCCATCCCTCTTTTTGATATATTTGTTTGTCAGGACCTTTGTCTTTGCTTTCCTAGCATTGACCTTGTCAGGGCTTTAACCTCTCTCTCTCAGTTAGCATGAAAGCTCTAAAGGGCTAAGTGCCGAAATCTGTCTTTTTCTTCAGCTCAGCTCAAGCTGACTTATGGTTTGGGTACATGTACAGTTCCCTTAAAGCTTTGGTAGCTGGCAAGATGTTATATTCTCAGTAGGCTGTAACCCATATAGTTAAAGCTACTGCAGCAATGATCATTCGAACATCTACTGTTGTGGTAATTTTACTTATAAAACTGTACCTTTAGGATATGCAGTAGCAGTTGGGGACAATTGAGGGTTCCTTGATATTAGAGATGTCTGATGTTTTGCACCATGATTTGCAGCTGACTGTGTTTCCCAACAGTGTGTAACATTTTTTTTAATCTTACAGGTATTATCCAAACAGTAAGGTGTTCTTGTTATCAGTAGGAGAATGAGTGTAACTCAAAACCAAGTCTATCTGCCATCCCCACATGGCATCCTTTAATTTAAAAGAAGCTGAAAACTTGAAGTTGGGAAGAGTTGCTCATTTGTAGAATTGCACCTAGGTAGATGCAGTGATGATGTTTTCTATGTTCATAGGTTCTATGGAACCCGCTCACTGCTGTTCGGGATATTTCTTTGGGAACTGTTTATTTGTAGCAAAATAGCAACAACAGTACAAGAAAATAGTAGCAATATAGCTGCAGGTAGGGGTCATCTAATGAGCTGAATTCCTTTTCAGTCAAAGAAATACAAATTAATTTGCAATTTCAGTATGGCATATTCATAAGAAGACTCCAGAAAAATGATTGAAATAGTTCTTCATTAGCTCTACATAGAATATTATATGAATTGTAGGAAATTTTGGAAACATGGTTTCTCTTCTCTTTCATTGTCATCTAACTCCTTTTCCAGCCTCATCCATCTAGATAACCCAAAAAAGACATGATGGTCCATGGAAATAATATGGATTAAGTGGACAACAGACAAAGAGGGAGGAATTCTGGTAGTTCTCAGAGTTGTTAGCCTATCCAACAGCAGCCTAGTAGTTGGCAATGGAAACCATGAGAAATAAATGAATTAATAAATAAATGCATGTTAAAATAATATAAAAATTAATAAAAACAGAGTGTATGCTGGAAAATAATAAATAAATGAAAGCAAAACCTCTCAAGGCAGCCACTGGCTGCTATGTTCAGACATGCAGTACTGTTCCCTTTTGAGATGCTGGCAATTGAAATGCCGGGTGCAGACAAGGCAGGAAAAAGAAAGGACTGAAAACCCAGGAAAAGAGTGAATCTCGAAGATCACTCTTCTCCTTTAAAGTTTTTTTTTTTTTGCAGGGGACAAGCCACCCTGCACCCACATTCCCTGAACTTATGTATGCCAACTCCAAGATCCCCATACTTTGGAGAAAAGACAATATTCCAGGAAATGGCCTTCTTGGACATAGTGTATGTAAGTCCATTCTTCCACAATTCAGACTGAGTATTTTGGGACTTATTGTAGAGGGTCCCAACATTTCAAATGGTTAACATGCACAATATTAGCCTTTCAGATGATATATCCAGTATACATTGGACAAGTGGTATCCTTAATGGTAGTTATTATGTAGTATTGGTTCTGGAGACCAACAGCATTTTTGAGAATATTGCTAAAAGCATAATAGAGTGACTGAGACATGATTGTAACTGGAAAATTTCCTGTGATGCTACAGTGATTGTCTATGACTAAACAGGCTGGGTGAATAAAGGCAGAATGTATTGGTGGACTGGGAAATGGCAAGGGTGCTGGTTATGCTTTTCATGAGGCATGCTGTCACTGCTTAGGCTTTGTGCTTGAGGATATTGGCTGGTAGGAACAATTACTTTCCCAGATACTGTTGATAGGCATTTATCATGGTGAAGTATCTCAGCCCTGAGAGGTGTTGATGGTCTGCATAGTGAGTGTGAAGCTGCATCTCTGTCATACCCCTTTATCCCTGTTTTACCCTTCCTTCTCTCATCTTGTCATCACCTCCTTTACTTCCTTTCATTAGTCATGCCTCCTTCCTCTCCTTTCTGTTTCCTCTCTGCATGCTTCTTTTACCCTTTTATTATTTATTTATTTGTCATTTGTTAACTGGGTTGGTCCAGCTGAGCCAAAGGCCAATTTTCAGTGGCGACTCGAAGAGAAAAGCTCCAAAAAATTACAAGACATTAACATGCATAAAAATCAAAAAACAGAAAATTACATAGTTATATCATACATTCATGAAGCAGGAGAACTTAATTAGTTATATTGTTGCACATATTCACAACAACAGAAGTTGCATGAAAAGTATATACAAAGATAAAATAAAAATGATGAGTGAACATCATATGAGAGTTTAGAGATAGAGAAAAAAAATCAGACGTAAGTTCATGTTAGTAGGTCATTTTATTACAGAAAACAGATCTAGATTGGTAGTGAGTATGTGTTAGTGTTACTACTAACAGAGAGTATAGATAGTAGAAGGCTGAAAAATTTGGGGTAGAGAGGGGTATGGGGGGCTTAAGTAGAAGGCTAAAAGTGTAGGGTGGGTTAAGGAGGGCCTGGTATGGACAGGAGCTAGAATTAAGAAGGTAGTTTTTAAGTTCAGTTCTGAAGCGGGTTGTACATTTGATGTTACGAATATTTGGTGGGAGATTTTTCCAGGCTTGGGCAACTGTGCTTTTATATAGAAGTTTACCAGTGTTTTTGTTGGTTTTATAAATAATACGGAGGTGTTGATCAGAGTTGCATAGAGTTTGAGAGGGGGTGTAGAGGGTTATGAGAGAGGAGAGAGATGGGAGAGACAACATTGTATCCTTCTCTGTAGCTATTTGTACTCCTCACCTCTTCTAATAACTTCATTCCTTCCTTTCTCTACAAAATACTCTATTAGTATCCCTTTAGCTTAAGTTATCTCATTGACGATGGCTACATCTAATTCAAAAGTTCTACTAAGCATTATACCAAATTTTCCATCCATGTTTTGACATTGCAAACTGCTTTCTGGCTTCTTGAACTGATTGTCGTTGTATATTCTTGCATCCCTTAATATGTATATATGTTTTTAGCATATCCTTGTATTTGTAAATTATGCTATTTTCATTTGTTATATGATCCTATTCTCAGGAACTGTGCTTGTAATTGGTCCTCTAAAACTAACGTATTACCCTGGTAAACAAATATTAATCAGTAAATAAATACATACATACAAAAAAAATTGGTAGACCCCACAGTCATTCTAATGTTTGTGGAAGATATTTCTTATGCACATAGTTCTGGGGTGACTTTGCTAGGTTCATAGGTAGGTACTAGGCTATTGGCCCTAGGGCCTATACAAGCCTAGCCAAAAAGGTACCCTGGCTTTTGCCACCCAAGAAAATTATTTTCCTGTGCCCCTGTCAAGCAGAACCACAGAAGTGATCCCCGGGGTGAATTTCCTATTACCCATCCAATCATCAAGATTTTTCTTGAAGATTGCTAATGAGGAGCTCTGTTTGATATAGATAGGTAGTCTGTTCCAGAGTATGGGAAGTCTCTGGGACAGGAATCTATCCCTCCAGCATGTTCTGTTTATTGTGGTGACAAGGTTTAGGCCCCTAGAACGTGTAGTTCAGAGGGATTGGGATTTCTTTAAGTGGCGCATGTCCAACAGCTCTGGGTTTGACATAGCTTTGTATGTTAGGCAGAGGTTGCCTCTGAGTAGGCGATATGCAATGGAGTAAAGCTGGAGTTAGGTTAGATTAGGGGAGCTGAGGTGATTGCTAACATATACTTGTTGAGTTAAGGAGTAGGTAGGGTAGCTCACTGACCAACCCAGGTGAGATATTTGTTAACTAATGCTAATGGGTTGGGAGTAAGTCCTCTTGGATGAATATTGTAATGCTGCTTAAGCATTTAAAAATTAATGCATGACTAATGCAGTGTACTCACATGACAAGTAATAATGACTCTTTTGTGTAGTGTATAGGAGTCTGCTTCCATTATATAGCACTGCAGTCATCAACGAGCTGTGTGTCATAGTGCACATTGGAAAGAAGTGCAGATACCAGGAAATAGTGTTGTTTAGAGGTAAAAAAGGGTTGGGTAGTAGTGGTTAAGGGAAGGTTTTCTATAGTGGGTGTCATGTTGGATTATGATCTTGCCCAAGTCATGGTTGGGACACATTTATCACTGATGTGACAGCAGAGAAAGTGAACGTCATTCCATAATACTGGCACATGACTGGAGTGCTTTGCTGGACCCAACAGTGAATGGGATGGGCTTAGGGATTGACAGATATTATAAGGAAGAAGAGGAAGTCAGGACACCCTTAAAGTGCTTAATTTAATAAATTTATTGATGCTAAAGCATGACCGAACCAGGAAATATGAACAGAAAGGCAGAACATTGTCTTAAACCTGCTCAATAAACATGCAAGGCAGAACATTATGTTTTGTAAGCTTACATAGATGATTTTCTTATCTCAGTGCCTTTAGCGTCCAGGAGTGTGACAGTAGCTGGTCATAGTTATGGCTGGGAGGGCCAGGCAGGTGGGCATGAAACAGACCATTTGCCAACTACCATAAGTGACTGTTGAGAAGATTTATCAGTGCTGGACACTCTAGATGCTCAGGTAGGAATGTATCTGACTAACATAATACGAAAAGCTCCATTTGCTTAGTGTAGACTTTCAACAGCTGAGGTACATGAAAGATTACCAAAATCTCAGGGAAGGTGCTATTCAGGCTACCATACTGTGAGAATTCCAAGTGATTATCACCTTTGTTACTAGTGTTAACACAGTGAAATGTCTGCTTCATGCTAAGGACATAATATTAGAATCTCTAATCCATTTCCAGCTAATATATACCCCACCAAAGAGGGCGCCATCAACTGGCCTGCTGTTATGTTTCAGTTCAGAATTATTACTGTGTATGGAAGCTGAAGTTAATATTTAAATGTCACCTTTGATGGAAGAGGTTAAGAATGATACTGGGAAAAATATTTGTGAAGGGCACAGGACCCAAAAGATAAGTCTCTGAGCTTTGTAACATTATCAGTGATACTTTTATTTAAAATGCAAAAAGTGACAGCTACAGTCAGACAGTGGCAGTTATGGTATTAAAACTACTGCTTATCACTAGCCTTACAACGTGGGTTGGGGTGCAAGGGTGGGAGGCAGGGAGAGGCCAGTGGATGCAATAATGGGTATGTTGCCCCATGCATTAAACTCCCTTGCTACACCTCTGCATATGTACATATGTAAATGTATAGAGGAGAACAATCGGCAAAAAAAAAGTGTCTTTAAGTTAATGTGCATGGGTGTCTATTTTTATGTGAGTAATACTTTGTAGTGGATACAGTTGGCATAATGGCTAAGGTCTTTGCCTTCCATATACAAAGTACAAGACTCAATCCTGAACTCCTCCTAATGCCTGTGTGGAGTTTGCATGATTTCCCTGTGTCACTGTGGGGTTCCTCCCACATCATAAAAACATGATGGGTGTTTCCACCTCAAACCCACCCAAGAATGGAGTTATGGGCAGCAGCACAGACACTAGATGGTGGCTACTGGAGAAAGAGTTGTTTAGGTCAACTGCTTTGGACATCAGGTGAGGTGTGCAGTATCCTCTTGATAGGAAGACACTGATCACAGACTGTGTGCTGTCTCAGGACTAGCCACTTGATGGCTTTAAGTGATTGGGTTAACTAATACCACCAAAAAATGGGCATGGGTATTTGCCAGTGATAACCAGGTTGAGAATCTAGGATAGTTCAGGAACCCATGCTAATGGTGGGAGGGGTCAATATGCACCTATTCCATATTGGCCAGTGTGTGCTGTCCATAAAGCCTTGCAGCCATGGATCAATAAGCTATTGGCTGGCCATGTCCATATACCCAGCTTGTGTTACCTGGGATAGCATTATTGATCGAAAGCTGGATGTAAAACCAATCAACCTGTCAAACATGAAGTAAGGATTGCTACACTCAATATAAGCACACTGATATGATGGTAGTGAGGAGGAAGATGGGTACCATCTGTATCCAGGAGACAAGAGGGAAGGGCAGTGCAGCAAAGCCACTTGGCTTGGGATCCAGAGTTCGCCACACGGAGGAGGACAGAGTAGAAATGGTGTGTGAATTGTGGTGAAGGAGAGGCATCAGAAGACACTGAGGGATATCATCAGAATTAGTGACAGGCTTGTGGCAGACAGACTACAATGCAACTATAGGGTAGTATTCGTAATATCAGACTATGACCCAGAGCAAGGTTGTAATAGCAATGAAAAGCGTGCATTCAGTCAGCAGTTGCAGGACCTGCTAGATAAAGCAGGATAAAACAGGACAACATGAAATAATGGGGCAAAAACAAACATGACATAATGGGTTCATGAATGCAGATACCAGGACAGAATAGGCTATGAGAACCACCTGGGTTCACATGGGTGGGGCAACAGGAATAAAGAAATTTAGGTAATTCTAGGCCTGTCTTTGGCTTGATGGTGGTCAGCACATAGTTCAACAAGAGAGACAGTCACAATATCTTATACAAGAGTGGCCAACATGAACTGAGGTAGATTTGCTTAAAGTAAGGAAAAGGCATTGGGGTGGAAACAATGTTTGCAAAGTCATCCCCACTGAAACAGTTGTCCCACAGCATACACTACAGGTTGCCATAATTAGTTACAAGTAGTGTTCACTGAAAAGTTGTACGGTCAACAGAGACTAAGCTGATGACCTGGAAGTTGACTGGAGAAAAAGCAGAAACTTTCAAGGAAGGACTCAGGGTTTTAGCACTTCAGAAAGAAGAGAAAAATAGGTGACGTAGAAGAAGAAGAATCACAGCACCTTAAAACAGAGTGCTTGAGGACTATACAACTAATATGTGGCTGAGCCAGGTATAGACATAAGGTGATTAAGAAAAGTTGGTGGTGGAATTCAGAAGTTAAGGAAGTCATTGAAAGGAGTGCAGAAAAAGTGGGAGATAAAAAAGATGGACCAGGCTAAAATGGATTACTGGTTGGCTAACAAAGGGGCTAAGATAACAGTTGTATTAGCAAAGTACAAGCCATCAGAGGCACTCTACCAGCTTCTGAAAGGTGCCGCAGCAGATGGCACAAGGAAACTGTAAAGTTGCAAGGCAAAGACAGAAAGATAAAGAAGGTAGTCATCAGATAACCTTCGTAAGGGATACCAGCAGTGACCTGCTCACCAGCGCATAGGATGTCAAAGGCAGAGGAAGGAGTACTTCCAGCAATTTATAAATTAAAAACAATAAAAAAATACAGAAACTGTAGTTTCCCAGACACCGTCTACAATGAAGGAAAAAGAGGAGCCACCCCAGAAGAAGTAAGAACTGTACTAAGGAAAATGAAGAGAGTGAAAGCAGTATATATATATATATATATATATATATATATATATATATATATATATATATGTATATATATATGTGTGTGTGTGTGTGTGTGTGTGTGTATGTATGTGTGTGTATATATATATATATATGTATATCTTGGGTGATTTAGGGTAGAAATGACTCCAGAGGGTATTCACAGCATTATGGAGAGAAAAACATAACCCATATGTTTCTACCAAAAATCAATTTTACAAGACAAAAAAACAATACTACTGTAATTTACAGACAGTAAATCAAAATAACCCTCAGAAGTTTTGGGCAGGTCTAAATAATATACTACATCCTGGACAAACTTCAACCCCAATCCCTGCTACTACTATTGATAAAACCCCTGAAGATGTTTCTGATAGTTTTAACCAATTCTTTACTGAGACAATTCAAGCCCTAGCTAGCCAACTACCTCCTAGCTCCCCTGGTCCTGAAAGTAGCACCCCTAGAAACCTACTTGCGTTCAGCTTCCAACCAGTCGCCACTTCACTTATCCATACCTTGATCAAAAAATTAAAACCCACTACACTTTCTGCTGATCAACTCCCTGCCGAGTACCTACAAAAATCAGCTGATGCTATTGCTTACCCCGTCTCAATACTAATCAATCGAACCATAGTAGAAGCTAAAATTCCCACCATCTGGAAAGTATCCTATGTAATTCCACTTCACAAAGGAGGCAGCTCTACTGAATTCTCCAATTATAGGCCAATAGCTATACTCTCTCCACTTGCAAAGATTATGGAAAAATGTATTCATAGACAACTCATGCACCACCTAATCCAAAATCGCCTTATGGCAGACACTCAGCGTGGCTTCCGTCCTCATCACAGCACTACTTCAGCCCTCCTAGCCTTTACTAACACCATAAACCATAATCGCAACAATAATTGTATATCCTCAGCCCTCTTTTTGGATCTTTCCAAGGCATTCGATATGGTTGATCACCAACTTTTAATCCACACCCTGCAAACATTCTGTCTAGATACTGGAGCCCTCCAATGGTTTCAGTCCTACATGAGTGGTCGACAGCAGGCTGTCCTCTGGCAGAACAAGCTCTCTAACCTTCTACCTAACACCCTTGGAGTACCACAAGGCTCTATACTAGGGCCCTTGCTGTTCTCCATCTTCATTAACGACCTTTATACTGTCATCCCAAAAGTCAGCTGTATCCAATATGCTGATGACTCTACTCTGATTTGCTCAGCCACATCTCCAGTAGAGTTATGGTCAGCTACCCAGACCACCTTTAATATAATAGAAAACTGGCTTTCTGAACATCGTCTTATCCTAAATCCCCAAAAAACTAAAATGCTGTTATTTTCACCAACACGTAGGTCTTCCGCTTTCTCCTTTACCATAAAATCAAATGATGGCACAATAATCTCCCCTGACCCATCTACAAAACTATTAGGTGTCATCATAGACAATAATCTAAAATTTGACCTACATGTTAACCAAACTATCAAATTGTCAGCTAAAATTGCCATAGCTCGATCTCACCTTCTTTCAACCCTTCTGTATGCATCCCCTCTACTCTCAAATTTAAATAAGACTGTCCTTAACAAACTCTCAATTTGCTACAACCACATTGCCAGGTTTGCCGCTGGGCTGCCTTTTAGGACACATCATTGCATCAATCTAAATCAGCTTGGGTGGCTTGAACTACCCAGCCTAATCCAGTATAACCAACTGATTATGGCCTATAAAATCCTCTATAATCCGGACAATACTCCTGCACTTAAAAATATTATCACCCCCTATAACAATCCTAGACCGCTTCGATCCTCTAACAAACTACTAATTCAGACTAGCAAAATTAATAACAAAGCTGGTGATTCTCTTTTTGCAAACTCTGTAAGTAGATCCTGGAACTCTCTTCCAGCTGATATTACCTTCCTTTCCACCTTAGGTCAATTTAAAACTAGACTCAAACAACATCTGTCACTTAACTGGCTATGTCAGTGTATCAAGCCTGGCTAACTCTCTCTAGAATGTGTAAATATCTGTTAACCAGTTTACTGTATAATTTAATTTAATCCTGACTTGTGCTCAGGATTAACTGTAACCTGTGGAACTTGTTTAACTTGCTTACTTATGTAATCTCTGTAAACAGTCTGTTTGTAATATGTAATGCTGGTATTATGTAATGCTGTATCTGCTTACCCTTGGAGCTTTTCTCCCCGGGCCTCCGCTGAAAATGGACATGCATCCAGTCGGACTATCCCGGTCAACAAATGTAAAATAAAAATAAAAAATAAAATATGAGTGGAGAATAAGCATTCTAGTGCAGTGTACAAGAACAAAGGGGTCATTCAGAACTGTGGACAGTATAAAGGTTTCAAACTCCTGTCACACTGCATGAAAGTTCTTGAGGCGTGATTAATAAATGAATATCAGAGAAGTAGAAAGTAAGATGGCAGATAAACAATTCATGTTCTGATCAGGATGCAGTACAACTGACCCAGTGTTTGCAGTGAGACAGGTAATTGAGAAGAAACAGTAGATGAGGAAGGAGTCCTACTGGGCATTCCTAGACTTGAAGAAAACATATGACAAAGTCCCAAGAAAGCTGTTTTGGGCAGACCTTTAATGGTTCAAAGTCCCAGAAACATTGGTAGAATTAATACAGGCTATGCACAAGGACCCAATGGCACAGGTACAAACAAATTTCAGACTCACAGAGGGGTTCTCACTGGGAGTGGGTGTACATCAGAGCCCATCTGTGAGTGCACTGCTGCTGTTCGTACTGGTGATGGACTGCATTAGCAAACAGGTCAGAGGAGACAGATCAAAATAGCTGCTGTATGCAAACTGTGTGCTGTTATTGGCAGACTCTGAACAACATCTTCAACAAATGGTAGATGAATGGAATGTAAACCTGAAGGCACATGGGATGAAACTATGCACAGATAAGACAGTTTTAATGGCAGCAAATCGGGAAATCAGAAGAACCTGAAAACTGAGATAGAAGGAAAAATGTACTGAAACAGGTTAACATCTTCAAGTATCTGGGAGGGGGTGGTTGAGGAGAAGGGAAGTCTGAATGAGAAGGTCAAAGCTAGAATTAGAGAGGCCGCAGCCAACTGGCACAGAGTGTCAAGGTCGGAGTGTTTCAGAAGAATGCCGAAGAAGCTAAAAAGTAAAGTGTTCAAAGCAGTAGTGAAGCCAGAACTACTGTATGGTACAGAAACCTGGACAGTGAAGACTAGCAGTTGAGTAGGCTAGAGGTGATGGAGATGAGTGCCTGATGCACACTGGAGGACAGACAAAGAAATGAGGACATCAGAGCAGAAGCCCAAGTAGCTACAATTGCAGAGAAGGTCAAAGTGAATAGATTATGGTGGTTTGGGCTCACATGCAAGAAAGCAGAAGACAGTCCTGTGAAGAAGCTTTGGATCAGACAAGAAAACCACAAGAAGAAATGACAGCATCCAGAAAAGAGATGGATGAATTTTGTGAGAGAAGACCTGCAACAGTCAGGCATGATTGTCAAAGGAGGTAGGAGTGTGGAATTGAATCAAGATAGTTGGTGTCATTTGATGCAAAACTCCATCCCCTTGTAGAAAATTGGAAAAAGGGGATTGATGACTGTACAGTGAAATGGTATCCTATACAAGGTGTGCTTTGCATTGCACCCGTGCTTCTGTGATCGTCTGTGGCTCACCACGACCATGAATTACATGATGGATGAATAAATGGGTGAATGGACTAATGGGTTGATGGGCAGTATAAGTTTATACAGCTTCTGTTGCAAAATGTGTCACTTGTCTAAGCTGCTACAGTCAAGAGAAATCTCCAGTTCATGCAGGTTTAAGGCAAAGACTTAAATGGCCTTAAGAATGTTGTGAAAAGTATGCAGAAATCAAAAGGCATACTAGGCAAATGCTTTCTACTACTAGTAAACTGAGTTGGTCAGAAAAAATACTGGAGGAAATAGCATTGTAGAGATAAATGAAGAATAGAGATTTATACTCCCCCGTTTGTAATTAGATATCAATTTACTGTTTTACCATATAAACAGTGACGTCACGTAACAAAGCATACTAGCTGCGTGCATGCTCACACTTTTGAAGTGGGATATTCATCATAA
Organism: Protopterus annectens; assembly: GCF_019279795.1. Taxonomy (NCBI): domain Eukaryota; kingdom Metazoa; phylum Chordata; order Ceratodontiformes; family Protopteridae; genus Protopterus; species Protopterus annectens. Next base: position 210,959,905 of record NC_056741.1, on the reverse strand, counting down.
TGTCATCTGACCGTTCAGTATGCAGAAACATCTTCCCTACAATAAATGTTTTTGTCAGGAACAACCTTTGTCACCTTTAGTCTTGAAAAGAGTGGTAAATCAAGTATTAGGCAAAATTCCAGGCCCTCAGTGCACTCTGAGTCACATGATCATTTCTGAGAAGATAAAGAGGCACATCCTGAAAATGGTAAAATTAAACTAAAAAAAAAATGGATACTGATTTATAACAAACACAATATTTTTTTAAGATGAGTGTGATTTGTGGACAGGAAGTTTGACCAAAAATGTAGCACAGAAATGAGAGAGACAGAAAGATATTTAATGCATTTACTTGCCAGTGCTCAGCAGGCTAAAGCAATAGAATGAGTTTTTTCTGCCAAACATATCAACAGGACTCCAGCTTCTAAACTGGCTTGCTAGGAATAAATAGGAGAAGCAGACAAACTTCTGAGAAGTCAGTTTTCACAGAGAAAAATAAGTAATAAGTAGCAGTGTTTAAAGCAACTGCTGACTCATGTCAATTATGAGTTCCAGCAAAAGCTTGCATGCTATACTTTTGCTTGTGATATGCAGTTGAATATTTCTAAATTAACAAAAGGTAGTCTGAAGATGCACTGGATTCTGCCAGGGATGACTTCTCAAATAACGAAGGAAACTTTGCTCAGAAATGTAAAAACTTTTTTGGCTATATCACCTCCATTGTTGTAATTTTTAGGTAGGTGAGAATTTATCACCTTTTGTTGACAAAACTGTGAACTGCGGTGGTGGTGCTGTGGTAGCGTCGCCTCACAGTAAGATGTTGTCCTGTTTGATTCTCAGCTAGAGCGTCTTCTGTGTGGAGACATGCGTGAATGGGCGTACCTTCGTTGAAGGTTGTGTGTCAGGGCCGGCAACTTGGCACGTAAAAATCTACTGCCAATCATTAGCGGACCGGAGTTCCGCTGTGGCGACCCCTAACCGGGAAAAGCCGAAAGACACAACAACAACTTGCCAATGCTCAGCAGGCTAAAGCAATGGAATGAGTTTTTCTGCCAAACATATCAACAGGACTCCAGCTTTTAAACTGGCTTGCTAGGAATAAATAAGAGAAGCAGACAGACTTCTGAGAAGTCAATTTTCACAGAGAAAAATAAGTAATAAGTAGCAGTGTTTACAGCAACTGCTGACTCATGTCAATTATGAGTTCCAGCAAAAGCTTGCATGCTATACTTTTCGCTTGTGATATGCAGTTGAATATTTGTAAATTAACAAAAGGTAGTCTGAAGATGCACTGGATTCTGCCAGGGATGACTTCTCAAATAACGAAGGAAACTTTGCTCAGAAATGTAAAAACTTTTTTGGCTATATCACCTCTATTGTTGTCATTTTTAGGTAGGTGAGAATTTATCACCTTTTGTTGACAAAACTGTTGTTGTGTCTTTCGGCTTTTCCCAGTTAGGGGTCGCCACAGCAGAACTCTGGTCCGCTAATGATTGGCAGTAGATTTTTACATGCCGAGTTGCCAGCCCTGACACACAACCTTCAACGAAGGTACGCCCATTCACATATGCCTCCACACAGAAGAAGCTCTAGCTGAGAATCGAACAGGACAACGTCTTACTGTGAGGCGACAACGCTACCGCAGCACCACCACTGCAGTATGTTGTTGACAAAACTGTGTTCCACAAAAATGAATTTTGGCAAAACTGCAGTATGAATACATAAGCAAGCTATTTTAATAGGACAGCATCATAATGACATGAATAAGAAAAGCAAAGGAAAGCTATATGAAATCAAGAGGTTCTGCATCACAACTGCCTGGGATAGAACTCCTTCAGTTTTGGTAAGGTGTGCTGGATCAAAAATGGGCACTGAACATCAAACCACATAAAATCCAAATAGATAAAACTTGATCTGGCTGTCCAAATCACTTGATGTTTATCCTGGTGAATACTCTATGCTGAATATGAAAATGCTCTCAAAATATCTACAGGTTTTATTCAAGTCAATCTACATAGATTTACTAAAGATAGTTAGGTCAAGCCAGGGCATCACAAGGATTGTACAGAGGATGTAGATATTGTTTAGTAAATACCTCTGCAACAATCAAACAAACACTCAGATACACACACACACACACACACACACACACACACACACACACACACACACACACACACACACACACACACACACACACACACACAAAATGAAAATGTAAATCAATAAATAAACAGTTTTACAAAGTGCCAGAAAAATGTTAATGCCCTCCAGTCCCACACACCCATTAAATTTCCAGTCCTTCATTGTCCACTGTTGGCAGGAGCTAAGGAAATGTGCAAGCATTGTTTGTATTGCATTAATTCTTCCCATAACTGTGCACATATTGTTTCGTCCTTTGTCCAGCGAAACCCTAACTTTTAAGTCAAATTACTCAGATTTTCTGTAATTGTGTTTTTTGCTGTTGACCATACATGCATACCCAGTTGTTTTGAGTATGTTATTTCTGGCATCTCTCCAAGATATTTCCATTTTTTTATACTTATCCTCACCAATGCTGTTTTCTTCTTTTTACAGGTCAAGCTTGTTCCCTTCTTTATTTTTTTTTCAAAAACAGAGGTCACTCTCTGAAATGCTGTTTCCAGCTGTGAAAATAATAGGATGTTTTCATCCATGTACAGCATACATTTTGATAGTATTGTTCCCCCCTCACCCACTCTACCCCATTTCTATCACTATCCTCTTGGTCTTTGTTGCTAATTCCTCTACTACCATGATGAATAAACTCTGGGATTGTGGACGCTCTTGTGTTTTTACCTTAGTTTATCATTGACATCCCTGAAAACCCGGTTGCACATAACTTCCAGCAGAATATTCCAACATATGGCTTTAATCCAGTTTGTAAATCCCCCTCTTCCCATGCTAACACTCCTTGTAGGAATTCCCAGCCAACTGAATCAAAAGCTTTTGTGAATGAAATAATTATTATTCTGTCTATATAAAGCTGATCAATTCTGGCCAGTTATCTTCTGTTTGCCTGTTCTCAACAATCTGTTTTGACTTTCTTGAATTATCTTGGGTAACACCATATATAGTTTTTCCTGATAATATCATGGCCATGATCTTAATGTACTTATCTGTCAGTGAAATTCGTTTGCTGTTGTTTGTTGGGTCCCCTTCAACTTTTTTGGTAAAACCACAGATCTGTGTCAGCCCACTCTCAATGAGTGCTGATACTATGAATTCAAATCACTGAAGGCCGCCTTTAGTTATAAAGAAATAAGGGTTGCAAGAACAAGCCCCCCAGCACCCACCTCTGTGGGGAGATCTTCACCCTCCAACTTACATACACTGTTTCCATGATTACACAAAAGTAGGGAAAAAAGTCACCTCAGTGATCACTGAAAATGGCTTTCATTAACTTAAGTATTAGCACTCACTGAGATTACCGTTAGCAAACCAGCTGTCTCCTTTGAGCTTTACCCATCCTGACTTTATGGATCATCATATACTACCTTCTTGACCTATCCTGCTGTGTTCTTCCACAAGCACCTGCCATACAACTTTCCCTCCCCATCTGTAGAATTCCAGAAGAAAACCATCTGGTCTTCCATCTTTTTTCCCATTCTTATTGCAACTTGCTTTTTAGATTATATTTTCTGTTTTCTGCATCCAGTCTTCCCTTTGTTTTTGTCCTGTACTTAATGCCTTTCCATTTTTATTTTCTGGCCCAATTCCTTTAGTTTTCTTTGGCCTTGACATTATTACTTATATAATTTGTAAAAAAAACTTTTACAAATGCATTCCTAACCCTTCAGTCTTTCTCCACTCTCATGCACTGCCCCTTATCTCCTTTTCATCCTATCCTACTTTGTTTTATATCTTCTAGTGAAGCTTCTACTGATTAAACCTCTTACTAGTCACCAGCAGTCCACCCAACACCATATTTCCCCTTCACCTGCTGTGGTTGCCTTTGCCTTTGTCTTATCTTCATTACTAACTCACTTTAGATAAAACCCTCTCTTTCCTCGTTCACCATATTTCTTTTTGTATCTTTACCAGGGCATGTTCTAACTGCTCCCCTTCTTCAATTGACCGCTTCCTTATCTTTATTTCTACTTCCTGTTTGCCATTGTTCGTATTCCACCTCCGTCCTCCTAAAGCTTCTCTGCTCCTTTTGTTTTCTCTTACTGATTAATTGAATAGCTTTATCAGGAGTTGTCTTAAGTATTGTGTTTGCACCTATAGCTTGCCTATCCCTGTCTCTTCCCCCCACTAAGTCATTGACCATTGCAGTTACTGTCTAAACTGCTGCATGGCATGTCTTTTTTGAACTTTTATCTCTTCCAGTTTCTGTACTACAGCTTGCTTTTCCTGGAATCCATCTGGTCTGCTAGCCTGAGTGAGGCAAATTTTGGCAGAAGTGAATTCCTTTTTCCCCTGGATATTTCCATTTTCACATGTCTATCTATCTGTCCCTTGCCATTTTCTTGGTCGGAGACTGTTTCATTTTATGATTGTCTACCCTTTTCCCAAATGATCTGAACCTGTTTGGTTTTACTCTCACTTTAAAATTTCTCCTAACAATTTCCAGACTGTTCTTTCAAACATTTTAATTTGGTTGAAGAAGTTGCTGTAGAAATCCCCATTATGCCTGTTTGGTACATTTATGCTCCCCATCATTCACCCGGTGCCCAATATTCTGCCAAACTAAATAATGCACCATCCTTCCTCACTTTCAAGTTTTTATGTTCTTTCTGTGACTATGTGCAGGCCTTTCTGAAACAATATGACATCTTCTGCTGCCACCCCAGCACCTCCACTGGCATTATGATATTCACCCTGGGGTAATGTGGGCTAAATACTTTTCTTCTATTTCTAAACTTTAACTTGGTTTCTTGTAGCAGTACCACAATTATATTATACCTCCTCAATTTTGCATTAACTGTCTTTCTTTTAATGGGATCTGAACACCCTCCAGTACTCAGGTTCATAGGTAGGTACTAGGCTATTGGCCCAAGGACCTAAGTAAGCCTAGCCAACAAGTTTCCCTGGCTTACGCCACCCAAGAAAGTTATTTTCCTGTGACCCTGTCAAACAGAGCCACAGAAGCGATCCCCAGGATGTATTTCCTATTTCCCATCCACTCATCAAGATTTTTTTTGAAGAGTGCTAGTGAGGAACTTTGCTTGACATAGATGGATAGCTTGTTCCAGAGTATGGGAAGTCTCTGGGACAGGACGCTATCCCTCCAACATGTCCTGTTTATTGTGGTGACAAGGTTTAGGTCCCTAGAGTATGTAGCTCGGAGGGATTGGGATTTTTTTAGGTGTAGCATATCCAACATCTCTGGGTTTGACATAGCTTTGTATGTTAGGCAGAGATCACCTCGGAGTAGGCAATATGCTATGGAGTAAAGCTGGAGTTTTTTGAGACTGTCAGTGTAAGGCATCTGTTTGAGTCCAGTAATACTTTTTGTGAGGTACTTCTGTGGCCTGCTGCAGATTATACCCCTCAACCATACCGAATTACTCGATTTTTACCGAGTTTTGTGGTCCAAATGAAGGGGTGCCACGACTCCCTTTTTCTTTTTTTAATTTGGCTGGGAATCAAGTGAAGTGCTCTAAAACATAAAAAAATTACTTAGTTTTTACCAAGTTTTGGGGTCCAAATGAAGGGGTGCCACAATTCCCTTTTTCTTTTTTTTTAATTTGGTCTGGGAATCAAGTGAAGTGCACTTGTAAAGTAAGGAGTGTGTGTGCATGTGTGAAAATGCCCCCATGAACTACACCTGGTGGCTAGAGGCATTCAGGCTCAAACACTGTACCAAAGGTACATGGTAAAAAGAGCCAAAAGCCCCTAGCCACCACCATTTCTGAGCTTTGTCCAGATTTTTTTTTGTGCTAAGAATTGAGAGCTATGGTGAGAAGTGAGAACTGAATTCACTAAATGATAGCCATTAAGTTTTAGTCTTCTTATTTTTTTAGGAAACTGCTGATTTGGCATAGTGGTATGTTGCTCTGACTGTAGTGAATAGGGTCCTGGGTTCAAGACTTGCCAGTGAAATGCATGGTGGTAACACATTTTATTCTAGCAACTTTCCAAAATTATACAAGCAGTGTTTAAAATGTGTCCCTGGTAAGTCCCTAGCCACCACCACCTGAGAGCTTTGTCCAGGTTTTTTGTTCTAAGAGTTGAGAGCTATGGTGAGAAGTGAGAACTGAATTTGTATTCCCCCATTATTGGCTTAGTTTGTCCAGGTTTGTTGTGCTAAGAGATTGACAGCTATGGTGAGAAGTGAGAACTGAATGCACTAAATGATAGCCATTAAGTTTCTGTCTTCCTTTTTTCAGGAAATCGCTGATTTGGCATAGTGGTATGTTGTTCTGAGTGTAGTGCATAGGGTCCTGGGTTCAAGACTTGCCAGTGACATGCATGGTGGTAACACAACATTTTATTCTAGCAACTTTCCAAAATTATACAAGCAATATTTAAAATGCATCCCTGGTTTTTGACCTTTTGCTCCCCCAAAAAACTGAAGTTGAAAATAAGTGTGAGAAACTGTGCAAGATGCGTATGGCATACACTACTGTCATTCTTTTTATAGTGTGGGTGTGGAAGTAGACCTTTATGATAGAAATGTTCTGAATTGGGCAGTTTTCACATTACTGGTTCATGCATCTTGTTTCATTGCCTACAGTACAGCCTGCTGGAAGAATGTTCAGACAATAAATTTAAAATCTGTATAGACAAAGAATATAGCCTCAGGCAATAAAACAACCAGAGCAAAAAGAAGCAGATGAGAAAAAACACCATAGCACTGGATGTAACACAGCAGAATACCCAATTTATTGTAAGTAAGAGCTTTCAAGGGTTCACCTCTTCATCAGACTTAGATAAAAATGACTTAAAACAACAACATTAAATAGTATTCCAATTAACATTAATTACTTTAATTAAAAACAATTAAATTATTTAAAGCCATACTTAACATTTTTAAAAACATTGCAGCATACATAAACTAAATCTAGTGTCTCAACTGTCTCGCTTTCAGGAAAGGTTTAATAGAGACCATATTATTTAAACCAGGCACTTTATCATCGTGCAGTAACATCATCCATTTTTGTTCGGCCGCCTCAGTAATATTCCTCATATCTCCTCCCCTTTTTCCTAACTGCAAGTATTTCCATGCCCAGAAACTTAAACATATGCTCACTACCCTCGTTCATGATGTGCATAGCCAAGGCACTACTTTCCTTTTTATTTCTTATATCCCTCATATGTTCAAGAATCCTGTCTTTGAACTGTCGATTAGTCATGCCAATATAATATCAAAAACATTTGACACCATAAAGTAGAGAGTATATTCCAGTTTTTATTAATGACATCGCAGATCATATTTATATTACTAGCATATGTCAAAGTTATTCTCAAATCATTACTACTCTCATTAGTGATTTGTTGTAGCATCTCACTACTCTCGACAAGACTACCTACAAGTGGATCACTGTCAAAGGAAAAATATACTTTAAAAATGATCAATACATGGTAGGTTCAGGTTAAGGCACTTTAATCTTGCAGCAAGGAGACAAAAACGTGCTAATACAGAGTTTGTCTAACTAGAATCAGGAAATACCAGCATTTTTATACATTTTCTAATAAGACATTGCATACCAAGCTGACGTAGCAGATCACAAGTTTTAACATCATCATTACATAGCAGTTGTTTTCATGATTTTCTGCTTGTACTATCAATTTTTGTGAGAAACTTCCTAAGAAAAACAATGTGGCCTTGGCTACCACCGGTTAGATATATGCAATGTTACCATTCAAGGTACTATGGCTAATTTGAGCACAAAGCAAGTATAGATTGCAGTTCATTTCTCCAATAGTTCTTTGTTTGTCTTTATCTCTTCCTTCTGCAGCTGTGCACGCTCTCATACCACAAACTGAGCTAATTCTTCAAAATCATAACATTAAAGAATATGGCATTGTTCATTCATTGCTTCCTGACCTAGCAGATAATCACCTGTTTCTCAAGTACATTTCCAAAAGGCATAAACATGAATTTTGCTGTGCTAGCAGTTACTAGGTCAGAGGGCATCTTGCAAGTTTCAGAAAGCACACTGCAGTTTCAAAAGCATCTTTTAGTCTCATATAAAACTAAGCTGTATATAAAATAGTGTATATAAAATAGAATGAAAAACGTGTTAACTCTTTTAGCTTCTAATTAGCATTAAGCACACACAGTAATACATATTTTTCTAACATTTCCCCCCTGTTAATACTTTTTAATTCTATTTTCAAAAGCATAAACAGTTTGCTTCTTCTCCTAACCTCTTCCATTCAGGATTTCCAGTTAAGAGAGTCATTCAGTTTAGACTTATGAAAGTGTTTCACTTTTCAACAACTCTTCAATTTCAGTACTTTGATACAAAGTCTCAGAAACTGACATGTCTATAAAATCTTTAATTAACTTTTTCATGCAGGGAATACTACAACAAATGCATGCTCCTAATAGGAGTAATCCCACACAAATGGCAATCAGGATGTTCATTAGGATGGAACCCCACCCCCCAAACAAATTCTGGAAAAGTCCGTCAGAGGATTTGGGCCTGGTTTGGTCATGGTCGACACTTGCTGGATCACCTCAAGATGGTCGTTTATCTCATGCTGGTTGTCAGGAATATATGAACAGCATTCTTCTTTGATTAAAGCACATGTACCACCTCTCGCCACTAGGGTGAAGTCAAGAGCCATGCAGTTTTGAAGCACCACAGTTCTCATAGCATTCAGTTCATCAGTCACTAATTCGAGAGCAGAAAAAGTTGCATTGCTCATAACTTTGAGAAGTTTAGACAGTTTTCTCAGCTCCCAAATTGATTTCACTGTGCCATATGCAGGGGCTATGCCTGCCCACGATATAATGGTGTCACTCAAGTCCATGTGTGTTAGTTTATCTTTGTTTTTTATGGAGTTATGGTTTCTCCATCCTGGTTCGATTCGTCCCACTGGATTCTCAGGTCTCTTGATTGGACTTCTAGGTTTACTGCTGACTTCTCTGACATTTTGAATTTTTCCCTGAGGCAAAGCTGCAGTGTGTCTTATGGCCTGAACCAGGTAACCCAAAAAACAACTGCCGGACCAATTCTCAGGTAGCCATTTATATGCTTTTTCCCCACAAACAAAATAACAATTCTCTACTTTAGTATTGATATAAGCTTGCCCTGCATGAAACATTTTCTTATCAATAATAGAAAGCTGCTTTAAAAGAACAGGATTATGTTGTATTTCATTAACACTTCTATGCATCCTCTCAAAATATGCATCATAGTTTGAATCACAAATAGTTTTTGTCTTACTGGCCTTAATATAACATTTATAAGAAACAGTCACATTGCAATAGCTCCAAACCAACTGAATAGTGTCATTTTTGTAAAAACATACAATCCCTTTTTGTGTAACAGGTAGGTACAATGCTATTTTGTCTTGTGATTTCACAGGTGTAGTATCAAAAATCAAGTTTTCCCAGGTCTCATTGACCCCTAGGGGGACAGCAGTCATCAATAATCCCCCGTATGCTGTTGGTATAGCTGTGCAAACCCAGCAGTTCGAAACATTAAAAGTCTCAGCATACACATATTTAATTGCTTGGTAAGTGTTAAAGTTTGGATGCCAATCTATGAGTAATGCATCACGTTTGTTCAGTTCAACTCATGTGGCTGGGAAAAGGAAAGGCCACAGCAAAAAGATCATTGTTATCAGTATAGCTATCAGAATAATCATGCAGATTTTCTGAGGTTGTTCTGCATCTCTGTTTACTCTATACCTGGTCATTTTGTTCTTGTTGTACAACAGTAACAAGGTTTTTTTGTCCAGTTCAAAGTTCTTAACCAATTTACAGTGTGTCAGATGAATCCAGGATGCTCGCTCTGCGATCTTGACCGCAGTAGGTGTTGACAGTAGCACCTGGTACAGTCCTTCCCACTTTGGAGAACTCCAGTTCTTTTTCTTCACAACCTTCACCCATACCCATGTGCCTTGGGCTATTGCTGCTTCTGATGGTCTGGTTTATTCTTTATCTGAAACAGAATTTAACTGCAAAAGTTTGTTATTCAAAAATCACCTCATATACTCTGCAAGTGAACTGTCAGCCTCCTGGTCTGCAGGCATGAGAGGTTTCCACTGAGGTGTATAATATGCTCTCCCAAACAGAATTTCAAAAGGAGTTAACCCTTTTACATTTGGAACAGTTCTCATACTCAACAGTGCCAGAGGAAGACAGTGCACTCAGTTCTTTTGTGTCTCACTAATTAATTTCCTAAGCTTGTTTTTCAAAACTCCATTGTGCCTCTCTACTAATCCTGCAGATTGGGGGTGGTATGCGCAATGGTTTTTCAGAGAAATCCCAAAGTAACGGCTTAATTGTTGTATAGTTTGATTTACAAAGTGTGTGCCATTGTCACTATAAATCTTTTCTGGTATGCCAAATCTAGGAATAATTTCTTTAACGAGGACTTTTGCAACAGTAGCTGCATCTGGATTCTTAGTTGGAAAAGCTTCCACCCATTTGGAAAACATATCTATAATGACAAGGCAGTACTTCTTATTTTCGCATTTGTTCAGCTCTATAAAATCCATACAGATAGTATGGAACGGATACGGTGGTGTAGGGAAACTCCCTTGCCTAGGTTTCAATGCCCCTTGTGCATGATGCTTGTTACAAACATGGCATGCTGCACAAAAGGTTTTTGTGTAGTTTGTAAATCCATACGTCGTAAACACTCGATTCACAAACTGTACCATCCCCCCTGTTGAGACATGGCACTGCCCATGGCTCAACAAAGCTGCATATCTAAACAAGTTAGATGGCAAAATCGGTTTCCTCTCTTTGGAGATGTACAGTCCTTTTCTCAAGAATTGCTCCTCATTTTATCCATTTTTGTTTTTCTACATTTGTAGTAAGTGTCTGCATTGTTTTTAACATTTCTAAGTCTAAAATCTCAGATGGTTGTAATTCCTCACTCAAAAGAAATACTTCTGAAGCTGAAGCTGCTTGTTTTGCAGCTATATCAGCCCTCGCATTACCTTTTGAAATCCTATCCTGTTGCTTGGTATGAGCTACGCATTTGCAAATAGCTACTTTCTGAGGTAACTGAATAGAGTCTAACAAGTCTAAAATACATTGCACATGATTATTTGGTTTACCAGTAGATGCTATCATTCCTCTATTTTTCCACGGCTGTGCAAAAACATGTACAGTAGAAAAAGCATACTGGCTGTCAGTAAAAATGTTCACTCGTTTATCCTTTGCCAAGGTACATGCCCTTGTCAAAGCAATCAGTTCTGCTGCTTGCACAGATAAGTTGTGCAGTAAAGACTTTGCTTCTAAAATCTCAGTATCAGAAACTACTGCATACCCTACCAGATTCTGTCCTGTAGTACCCCTCCTACACGAGCCGTCCACATAGTATGTCACCTCGGCATCATCCAAGGGAACATCCGTGAGATCTTTTCTAGTTCGTGCCTTTTGCTCAGTCTCCTGCAGGCAGCAGTGTGGTTTGCTATCTGCAGGGGTTGGGAACAAGGTTAACGGATTCAAAGTTGTGCATCGTTCAATTGTCATATGAGGTTGGCTCAACAGTATAGTCATACTGGAAAGATGTCTAGCAGGAGAAAGATATGCTACTTTTTCCTGCAGTAAAATAATCGTGACTGCATGAGGCACTCTCAATGTGAGAGGGTGAAATAACACTACTGAGGCTGAAGCCTGCACTGCCATTGCAGCTGCGACTACTGCTTGTACACAGTGGGGAAGGGATCGCACCACTAGGTCTAGCTGTGATGAATAGTAAGCTATGGGGCGTTATTTGTTCCCATGCTGTTGTGTTAACACTGATGTCATATAACCTTGCTTACAATCTACAGTTTGGAAAAATCGTTTATGATAGTTTGGTAATCCTAAAACTAATGAAGATGCTATCAGTTGTTTCAATTTGCAGAAAGCTGATTCTGCTTCTGGTGTCCACTGTAATAAATCTTGTGCTGCCATACGTTTTTTGAATATCAAGTTGGTCAGTGGAGCAGATTCCAAGGCATAGTTTGGAATCCAACTCTGACAAAAGTTAGTAGTACCTAGGAAGGACATTATTTCCTTCTTGGTAGTTGGTTTAGGTGCTTGTAATATTGCTGTTTTTCCTGTCTTCATCTAATATTCTGCCTTCTTTGGATATTACATATCCCAGGTATTTGACCTGTTTTTTCCAAAGTTGCAGTTTGTTTTTGTTTACCTTGTGTCCTTGAGTGGCTAAAAATTGTAGTAATGCTATGGTATCTTCTCTGCATTCTTGCTGGGTGGGGGCTGCCAGCAGAATGTCTACATAAAGTAAAATCTGGCTGCCTTTCGGTGGGATAAATCCCGCCAGATTACTTGCCATTTCTTGTGCGAATATTGTTGGACTCTCACAATATCCCTGTGGTAGTCACGTATATGTGTACCTTTTCCCCTGAAAGGTAAATGCAAACCAATGTTGACTGTCAGGGTGTATCGGTATTGAGAAAAACGCATTGCTAATATCTACCACAGAAAAATACTTTTGTTGAGGTTTCAAATCATTTAATAAGGTGTGTGGATCTGGCGCCGTAGGTGCCCTGGGTATAACTGCATCATTTACAGCTTATAAATCTTGGACCATACGCCATTCTCCATTTGCTTTCCTAACAGGAAATAAGGGTGTATTACATGGTGAATCAGGAAATTCTATCAATACTCCTTCCTTAAGTAAGGCTGCTATTATAGGTTTGATTCCTATTTCTGCATCATTTCTCAAGGGATACTGTCTCTTTTGAGGTCTAAATGCTGACTTTGGCATGATAGTGACTGGTCCTGCTGTACAAATAAGTCCTACATCTGATTTCAGTGTTGACCAGAGAGTCTCTGGTATGTCTCATAAGCCTTTTTCCTCTTCTTCTAGTAAGAGTGCTACTCAGCTGTCCTCACTTGCCTGCAAGTGTACAGCTGGGTGTGTCTGTGCTATCCAGTTCAACTTCTGCTTTTGTACTCCCTGTTCTGACAGTTCTAACTCTGTCTGCTTTTCCCACCTTGTGACTTTTTCTCCTAGGTCTGCCCACTTCACATTTCTGTCTTTAGTCAAACTCACATGTGGTAATCGATTAGATTTGTAAAGTGCTAGGAATTCCTGGGGCAATGAACAGCTTACTACACTGTTTCCTTCTGTGTCCCAGTACAGGTTTCGTAATACTAATCTGTTAGCATGGTTTCTAAACAGTTCTTGCTCATATTCTTTATCAGGTCCTGGTTTGCTACAGTAATACAGAGTGCAATGCAACAAATGCTGTTTATCAGTGTTAAGGGAGGGGGATTTACTGATGGCTACGTTCATCAGTTCTTCGGTTACTGCCCCTGGACCAGTCGTAACCAAGTCCTGGCTGTACCAATAAAATGTTTCACCCTCCGGTCACACTACAAAAGTATCCATTTGTCGCTGTGCTTCCATACCCTGCATAGTTGGAACTACTGCTATGCCAAATATCTGCATTAGGCCTCTGCCCAAAAGATTTACTGGGCATTTTGCAGAAACAACAATTTTGCTTTTCTGGGTCATCCCTGAAACAGGGTCAGTTATTGCTATGTTGTGGGAGAGTGGCTCCCGATACAGCTGTCCATTAGCTGCTTTCACTAATATGTAGTCAAGTGGTTCTGAATTTTCTGGTAGTTTGGAAGGATGTATCAGAGACCGTGAAGCCCCTGAGTCACACAGGAATTTTACTTCCCTCCCCTCTACCAGAAGTGTAACTTCCAGTTTTGTGTCTGCCAAGTAGAGCTCTAGGCTCAATAATGCTAAGCCTAAAATTTCATTTTCTTCATTATCTGTGATTTCATGCATATCCTCTATTTCTTCTATCACATTCTCTATTCCTTCTATCACATTTGCACTTGTCTTTTTTTGTTTATTCTTTTCCATTGATTCTTGACTATCATATAGTCAGTCCTCACCCTCTTTGTCTTCTGTGGTTACCTTTTTATTTTGCCTGCAATCCCTTGCTAAATGTCCCTTTTTCCCGCATTTAAAACACTCACCCCTTTTCTTTCTCTCTTCAAAATCCTCTGATCATTTATCAGATTGTTTGTTTCCCTGGGCATTTTTCTTACCCTTTTTCCCAGTTTGTACTACAAAGACTTCTGATCCGTCTTCTACTACAAATACTTGAGTTTTCTTTTTCTTTTTGCTATTAAAATGCCTTTCGGCATGTCTTGCATATTCAAGTAATGACTGTAATCTACTTGTACGATGATCTACCATGTGCTTTGTAATAAAGCTGCTAATGGGTGCAATACTGCCTTTCAAAAATGCATTCTTTAGCTGCTGCTCATATGGGGAATCATGTGTTTGGTCTTCAGGTACCTGCATTCCACAATGGTTATTAAAACACTCTAATAATCTGGCATAATATATATCAACAGTTTCACCTTCTTGTTGTATGCATTGATTAATGCAAGTCCAATCAGCCCTAGGCTTCCATTTCTCAGAGATTCGGTCTGTCAGACCTTTCACTGTGTTATCCAGTTCTGTGTTACTATGTGGGAGTGGCCTAAGTTCTGTGTCACGGGGATTCCAGTTGCCACTGATCATGTGCCAATCTGGACCCACGATTTGTCTGACTACTTTCTCTACTTCCTCTCCATTCAAATGGTAACTTAACCTCATGCCCTGTAAGTCTTCTAAGAATTTTCTAAAATTAACTTTCGGATGGGGAATTCCCTCTGTGGCTTTCTGGATGTCTTCTGGTGTCCACGGTCTATATACTAGAAGAGTTGGGTCCTGTCCTGCCTGTGGATTTGGTACTTCTATGAGTGGACATATCTCTTCTTCACTCATAGCTTGTGAATTTTTATTTATTTCATATAATTCAATATCCCCTCTCAAGTTGTGTGTTCGAGACCTAGTCTCGATAGGATCTCTGACAAACGGTTTTGGTTTTGGAGGAATAGCTGGATATAGCAGAGGTGGATCAGCTTGTCTACTCGCTTCATATTCTGGTAAGGGAAGCGGAGGGGGCGGAGGGGCTGTTGCTATTATCAAGTTATTGTCTTCTTTATCTAAAAACATTGCTTTTGAATTTTTAATCTTTTGTTCCCTGCGGTTTGCTTCCTCAAGCCACTTGTGTGCCTGAAGGACTCCTAATTGACGTTGCTTTTTTAACTGACCTTTTGCGTCTGTTTTAAGTTGCCTGACAAGTTTAATAAGTGAAGGTTTATCTAAATTACCATCAAATTTGTATTTATTAACCCATTTTGTATAATACCTAACATTGTCGACACGCTGTAATTGCATATATTTCGCGTCTTCGGTTAAAGGCGGATCTCGGGAACTTTTTGTGCACTGATTTCCTATGTTGTCTTAGTTAAGTTAGAAATTGTTACGTAACCCTTTTATCACGTGGTACCACGACTTACACTTCTTCACAGTTTATCTAGAATAACTGCCTACCTATTCTGTTTCCCTGATCTATGACAAGACAGCAATCTTTTTTGTCCCTGATCTGCACTTGCAAATCTCCCTGACAAAAACAAAAATACTGTAACAAGTCCCTGATCTAAAACAGAAAAAGGTAAATTTTTGCTTACCTTAGCCTCCGTGTTTGATCCCACCGGAACGTTGACTCGTCCTCCAATCGCAGATCAGAAACAGTGGCTGGCCTCTTTTGAATGACAATTCAGTCGAAGGTCTTTTCAAAGCAGAAGAACCAATGTGGCTTCTTCCCCATACGGTTTCATGCCACCGGGCCCATCTGACCTGAGCTAGAGTGAGAGATATTTCCGGTCCGAAGGACCAATCTGTCAAAGGAAAAATATACTTTAAAAGTGATCAATACATGGTAGGTTCAGGTTAAGGCACTTTAATCTTGCAGCAAGGAGACAAAAACGTGCTAATACAGAGTTTGTCTAACTAGAATCAGAAAATACCAAATAACTAAGAAAAGTACAATGGAAGAACCAGGAATCCAGGACGCCAGTTGCTATTTAAAACACTCCATCTTTAATGACAAAAAATACGTTTTAGCGCTTTCATCTTCAAATGGAAGACTTCATCAGAAACATTACATTCTACTAATCATCCATTTATATAATACACCTAATTAAATGACATCACATAAACAATTAATTATTCAAAATACTTAAAGAAATAAATGGCAAGATAACCACAATGAAAAAGACATTGTATTAAAATACCAATGGCTTATAGGGTCCAGTGCAAAATCCATTTGAATAATACACTCACTATTTTAAAATATCAGACTTTTAAACTCATATCCTGAAAGTGTTAAATTAAAAAGTTGTTTATACAAATTACAGAAAACTACACATAATTTATAAAAAAATGTACTTGAATAAATCAAATCACATTATTTTAAGTTCTATTATACAAATTAATTACTAATAAAGCCATGAATTTTGGTCTAAAATGAAATACATACTTAAAAAATCAGAAATATGTATAACAAATATATGCATATGAATGATAAATAAATAAATTCATTTTATTAAAACCCTACAAATTATTCAATCTTTCTACTAAAAAGGGAAGCATGGAAACTGTTTCATTAAGCCCAGGGGGGTACATGGAAGCCAGCCTAAACTGCCACTGACTTTCCCTCTTTTTCAATACATTTTTCCAATCTCCACCCCTAATGTCAATTCTGACAATATCTAGTATACCAAACACAAATTTATCAAATCCATCACATACTACACTATGTTTGTAAAGTGCATTGGTATTTCTGCAGTTTCTCATTTCGTAAAGATGCTCGTATATTCTATTTTTTAAGAGGCGTTCTGTCTTCCCAACATAAAAATATTTACATGTATTACATATAGCAAGGTAGATAACCCCTTTTGTGTTGCAATTACCCTCAATAAAATACACTCTACTCTTCATTATATTATTCAACACTACAGATGATTCAATATTAATATATGGGCAATAATGACACATACCACATCTTTTTGTTCCTTTATTATTCTTTATAATACTCTTTGGCTTTATTTCTAAAAGCTGTTTCAAATTATTACCAACCTTAGTGACAAAAAATGGTTTAGGGCCCACTTTTTTGTATATAACCTCATTAGTTCTTAAAATATTCCAATTTTTCATGTATATATTTTTTATAACTGGTGTTCTTGTATTGAAAGTAAGAATACATGCTGTATTGAAATTATGATGTAAAATACTTGTGTTCCCCATTTCATTTTCCCCCAATGGTTCCAACAATTGACCTGTACCCAACAAAGGTAAATATTTCTGTCCCCACAATCTATTTATGTCATGTAAGATAGAATTAATCAATTCTAATGGATAACCTCTCTCTATAAACATTTGTCTAAGTAAACTAAATTCATTATCCAAATCTTGTTTATTAGAAGTCATCCTAGCAATTCTGATTGCTTGGCCCTTAATAATGCTTATTTTTTGTGTCAAAGGATGATTGCTTTCAAAATGCAGATAAGCATTACAAAAAGTCTTTTTTCTAAATATTTTAGACTTAAAACATTTATTCTGAATGTCCTTAATAATAAGAGTGTCCAAATAACTAATACTTACATGACTATACTGAAACGTAAAGGTCAAATACTCAGTACTAGAATTTATATGATTTATAAAACCCACTATTTCATCTTCTGTATCTCCCCTTAGAATGAAAATATCATCCAAATAGCGGAGATATAGTTTAATATTTGACCAAAAGGGGCTTTTGAAAACATGTTCAATCTCCCAACCTAGTAAAACAAGATTGGAATATACAGGTGAACAGGCTGCTCCCCTAGGGACCCCTGTTGTTTGCCGATAAAATTCTCCTTCGAACCACAAGTAGTTATTGTCCAAAACTATATTCATCAGCTCACAAATAAGTTTCACCCTGTCATTGTCCAAATCTGAAAATGTAAACAATACTTCCTAGAATAAGACAAGGTATGTTTCAGGTCGTTCTTTTACTGATACAGGGAATGATATGGGGTGGCAGCAAGGGGATGGTGAAGCTCAATACCATGCTGAGGAGGATTTTCCCCCCCTCAGACGCTCAGAAAGACTGGCACAGTATTACACCAAAGAGAGTTGACCAATGAATGTATTTCTATTTTATATATAAAGTATCAGTATATGGTTGTAATTGTGAGTTGAGAAAGCCTGTTGGTGAAAGCGCTACTCTTTCATTAAATATTTCTGGTCTGTAGACTGCTGCTGCATTTTTTCCTGCATCGTATTATTTTTAACCTGAGAGGGACTTATAAGGACACTGGTACGAATATTTGGTTCATTGTGATCTTTGATACCAGCACCACCTTCTTTTGGGGTTCTATATATGCCATTGACTGTGATCTTTTATATTTTATTATGTGACTTAAGGAAGGATGATAAAATTCGAATTATGGTCCCTGACAAAGGTGGGGGTATAGTTATCTTTCGTAGTATGGATTATTCCAATGTTATGTTGGAATTATTATTTGATGAGAAAACATATAGCCATACTTCTAAAAATGAAATTAACATTTCTTATTCTAGAATTGATAGCTTCTTGGATGAGTATTTGTTGGAAGGTAGAATTGACCCCACAGAGTATGAATTTCTCTTTAGAAAGTTTCCCACCATTCCAGTATTCTTTGGCATACCGAAGGTACATAAAGATGTGTTTACACCGCCTTTTAGACCTATAGTGGCAGCTAGTGGGTCCAAGGTACATCCACTTACTATTTTCATAGATTCGCACGTTCAACACGTAGTCCAAAAAACCCCCCATTTATTGAAAGATTCGTGGGATTTTTTGAAGAGTGTTAAGCAGGAGTTGTTTCAAGAAAAAATTATATTGTTAACAGTAGATGTAAAGGATTTATTTACATGCATCCCTAAAGAGGAGGGTTTGGTTCTATTTAAGGAAGTATTGTTTACATTTTCAGATTTGGACAATGACAGGGTGAAACTTATTTGTGAGCTGATGAATATAGTCTTGGACAATAACTACTTGTGGTTCGAAGGAGAATTTTATCGGCAAACAACAGGGGTCCCTATGGGAGCAGCCTGTTCACCTGTATATTCCAATCTTGTTTTACTAGGTTGGGAGATTGAACATGTTTTCAAAAGCCCCTTTTGGTCAAATATTAAACTATATCTCCGCTATTTGGATGATATTTTCATTCTATGGGGAGATGCAGAAGATAAAATAGTGGGTTTTATAAATCATATAAATTCTAGTACTGAGTATTTGACCTTTACGTTTCAGTATAATCATGTAAGTATTAGTTATTTGGACACTCTTATTATTAAGGACATTCAGAATAAATGTTTTAAGTCTAAAATATTTAGAAAAAAGACTTTTTGTAATGCGTATCTGCATTTTGAAAGCAATCATCCTTTGACACAAAAAATAAGCATTATTAAGGGCCAAGCAATCAGAATTGCTAGGATGACTTCTAATAAACAAGATTTGGATAATGAATTTAGTTTACTTAGACAAATGTTTATAGAGAGAGGTTATCCATTAGAATTTATTAATTCTATCTTACATGACATAAATAGATTGTGGGGACAGAAATATTTACCTTTGTTGGGTACAGGTCAATTGTTGGAACCATTGGGGGAAAATGAAATGGGGAACACAAGTATTTTACATCATAATTTCAATACAGCATGTATTCTTACTTTCAATACAAGAACACCAGTTATAAAAAATATATACATGAAAAATTGGAATATTTTAAGAACTAATGAGGTTATATACAAAAAAGTGGGCCCTAAACCATTTTTTGTCACTAAGGTTGGTAATAATTTGAAACAGCTTTTAGAAATAAAGCCAAAGAGTATTATAAAAAATAATGAAGGAACAAAAAGATGTGGTATGTGTCATTATTGCCCATATATTAATATTGAATCGTCTGTAGTGTTGAATAATATAATGAAGAGTAGAGTGTATTTTATTAAGGGTAATTGCAACACAAAAGGGGTTATCTACCTTGCTATATGTAATACATGTAAATATTTTTATGTTGGGAAGACAGAACGCCTCTTAAAAAATAGAATATACGAGCATCTTTACGAAATGAGAAACTGCAGAAATACCAATGCACTTTACAAACATAGTGTAGTATGTGATGGATTTGATAAATTTGTGTTTGGTATACTAGATATTGTCAGAATTGACATTAGGGGTGGAGATTGGAAAAATGTATTGAAAAAGAGGGAAAGCCAGTGGCAGTTTAGGCTGGCTTCCATGTACCCCCCTGGGCTTAATGAAACAGTTTCCATGCTTCCCTTTTTAGTAGAAAGATCGAATAATTTGTAGGGTTTTAATAAAATTTATTTATTTATTTATCATTCATATACATATATTTTTTATACATATTTCTGATTTTTTAAGTATGTATTTCATTTTAGAGCAAAATTCATGGCTTTATTAGTAATTAATTTGTATAATAGAACTTAAAATAATGTGATTTGATTTATTCAAGTACATTTTTTTATAAATTATGTGTGGTTTTCTGTAATTTGTATAAACAACTTTTTAATTTAACACTTTCAGGATATGAGTTTAAAAGTCTGATATTTTAAAATAGTGAGTGTATTATTCAAATGGATTTTGTACTGGACCCTATAAGCCATTGGTATTTTAATACAATGTCTTTTTCATTGTGGTTATCTTGCCATTTATTTCTTTAAGTATTTTGAATAATTAATTGTTTATGTGATGTCATTTAATTAGGTGTATTATATAAATGGATGATTAGTAGAATATAATGTTTCTGATGAAGTCTTCCATTTGAAGATGAAAGCGTTAAAACGTATTTTTTGTCATTAAAGATGGAGTGTTTTAAATAGCAACTGGCGTCCTGGATTCCTGGTTCTTCCATTGTACTTTTCTTAGAATCAGAAAATACCAGCATTTTTATGCATTTTCTAATAAGACATTGCCTACCAAGCTGACGTAGCAGATCACAAGTTTCAACATCATCATTACATAGCAGTTGTTTTCATGATTTTCTGCTTGTACTATCAATTTTTGTGAAAAACTTCCCAAGAAAAACAATGTGGCATTGGCTACCACCGGTTAGATATATATGCAATGTTACCATTCAAGGTACTATGGCTAATTTGAGCACAAAGCAAGTATAGATTGCAGTTCATTTCTCCAACAGTTCTTTCTTTGGCTTTATCTCTTCCTTCTGCAGCTGTGCACGTTCTCATACCACAAACAGAGCTAATTGTTCAAAATCATAACATTATAGAATATGGCATTGTTCATTCATTGCTTCCTGACCTAGCAGGTAATCACCTGTTTCTCAAGTACATTTCCAAAAGGACTAAACATGAATTTTGCTGTGCTAGCAGTTACTAGGTCAGAGGGCATCTTGCAAGTTTCAGAAAGCACACTGCAGTTTCAAAAGCATCTTTTAGTCTCATATAAAACTAAGCTGTATATAAAACAGTGTATTTAAAATAGAATGAAAAATGTGTTAGCTCTTTTAGCTTCTAATTAGCATTAAGCAGACACATTAATACATATTTTTCTAACAATCACATACTGTTGCATTGTTGGTAAAGTATGGTTTACACCTACCATGTCTATCTTTCCATGCCTCTTTAATGTGCCTGTCTGTGTCTTTAGTTTTGTAACCCCTTTCTATAAAATCCAGTTTAAGGGACTCTAGAGCTGAATTCAGCTTTGCATCATCATTAAGTAATCTCATCAACCTGACCACCTGCCCTTTTATTATATTATGCTTGCAATGGTTTGTGTGCATACTTGTATTGTACAATACGTTATTCTTTCTAACCGGTTTCCGATACAAACTAGTTTTAACAGTATTGAGCAAGTGCTTACTAACAGTCACATCTAAAAATTCCACCTGTTTTAAACTATAATTGTATGTGAATCTCAGAAAATCAGTGGTCATATTAAGATAGTGGATAAACTCTCTTAATCTTGTATCAGTTCCTTGCCATAATAAAAAAATATTATCCACAAATGTAGTGTACCACAAGACAGAATTGGCATAGGTCATATTAGAGAGTATAAACTCTATTTCCCATTGCACCAATGAAAGGTTGGCATAGCTGTTGGCACAAGCTGTGCCCATCGCCATGCCAGCCTTTTGAATGTAGTATTCATCACTGAACATAAAAACATTGTTACTTAAAATAATGTCCAATAGGCTACAAATCAAGTGTATTTTATCACCCTGAACCCCCTTACTATGCAATAGTTCACTAATACTATAAATACCCCATTGATTCAGAATGACCGTGAACAGGGATACAATGTCCATAGTAACAAAGTAACATTCAGAATAGTCAGGTTTCCATTTCATTTGTAGTAACTCTAAAAAAGCTTTAGTGTCCCCTAGAACAGTCTCACACTCTTCTAATATGTGATGCAAGTTCTTTTCGACACAAATGGATAGGGGTTCCATAGCCCAGCCTTTGCCAGAGGCTATAGGTCGCATGGGTGGAGTACTAAGACATTTATGAACTTTTGGCAAACCATATACAGTTGGTACCACGGGATGTTCAACTGAGAAGTATTCAAAGAGTGGCTCTGATATCATATTAGTTATTAGTAGATCGAAGATCAAAAATGCTATTCTATCCATAACAGCTTTAACAGTAGCTACTGATATACATTCATAAGTATCACTTTGACTTAAAAGAACATACATTTGTCTGTGATACAGCTCCTTATCTAAAATAACTATACCTCCACCCTTGTCAGCGGGTCTAACTTCTATAGAAGTTAATTCTCTCAGTTCTTTCAGTGCATCATATTCTTCTTTGGACATATTGTGGTAGAGTTTATGTTCATCTTCACTATCAAAACTATCCCTGATCTGTTTATCACAGATCTCCACAAAGGTATCAATAATAGCATTGCTGGGTGGAACAAACACACTGGGTTTTTTAAAAATCAATTGAGTAGTATTTGTATTATTAAAAAACACACACAATGTCAATTTCCTGGCAAATAGCCTTAAATCTTTAAGAACATCAATTATTTGTGCTTTTCTAGCTGGGACAAAGCTGAGCCCTTTGCTCAATAACAGTCTCTGAGCATCAGTCAATTCATACGTTGAAATGTTAAAAATCAAACCTGTTTGGATCTTTTACCCCCTCTGTTCCAATCCTCTGTACTTTGCATTCTCCTTGTTTTTTGATTTCTCATTCGACTCCTGGACCTTCCTTTGATTGGGAACGGTTTGTTTGATAAAAAACGACTCATGTCTGATGTTGTTGGTGTTACAGAGTCTTTACTGCCAAAAGCAGCAACATTCGACCGTTGCACTCTGTGTTCCTTAGGTTTAGTAACCATGTTCCACATGCTTACGGTCAGTTCCTGACACCAGGCTACGCATATGATTCCTATTACCTGTAGCAGAATCATGCCCCAAACGAGAATGAACTACAGGTGATGTTATTACTACGTTGCCTCCTAGTTCCAGCTCACTTCTGAGTGGGAGGGGCGGGAATTGTTCTGCAGAGACAATAGGGGCAGAATCATTACTAACATTGCTGGTAGTCTCAGCAACCACACCCTCATGTCATATAGGGCGTGTATCATTCCTGCTTCTATTCCATGAGAAAACATTGCCATTCCTGAAGTCACCAAAGTCTCTCTGCAACTTTCTGACTTTGGTTACTTGCAACCTTTTCTAATAGTTCTGAACGTTCTCATACAGGGTATCCATCTTATCACCTAATACAGTTGGTGAATAATTATCATAAATATCATTCTGTACCTGTTGATTTCAGGCATTAGCTCTTCCTCTTGTGGGCGAAAAAAATCAATAAGCAGTTGCAAATACCTTGCGCTACATTCGAGGTTGATCAACTGCCATTGTCTAAGCAGCTCTGGATAGGTTTGCCCATACGTGGGCATGGTTAAGACTCTCAGGCCTCTCGGTACAACACCTTGTTTGAGTGAGGCTTCTAAATGAAAGTACTGCCATTGCAGCCGCATAAACTTATTTAGTTTATTTTCTACATCTTTATACTTGACCAAAAAGCCTTCACGATTAACAGGATAATCTCCCACACTACCAGCATTTGTAGATATATCCACTTGCAGTAGAGGGTTACTACTCAGATTCAACAAAGTGTTAAAATGTTCCAATGAATGTGTGCTCAGTTCATTTGAAGTTTTAGCATCAAGGATGGATATCTCTTCAGACGTTCCTTCCATCACACCTTCTGCCATATTCACTTGAGGCATAAACACCAAAACGAATATAAACAAAGAATATAGCCTCAGGCAATAAAACAACCACTGTAGCACTGGATATAACACAGCAGAATATCCAATTTATTGTAAGTAAGCACTTTCAAGGGTTCACCTCTTCATCAGACTTAGATAAAACTGACTTAAAAACCCACATTAAATAGTATTCCAATTAACATTAAGTATACCCGAGGTAGTGGTGCTGCGGTAGCGTTGTCGTCTCACAGCAAGACGTCGCATTCGATTCTCAGCGAGAGAGTCTTCTGTGTGGAGGCATGCATGAATGGGCATACCTTCGTTGAAGTTGTGCATCAGGGCTGGTAACTCGGCACGTAAAAATCCACTACCAAACATTAGTGGACTGGAGTTCTGCTGTGGCGACCTCTAACCAGGATAAGCCAAAAGACACAACAACAACAACTTCAATTAAAAACAATTAAATTATTTAAAGCCATACTTAACATTTTTAAAAACATCACAGCATACATAAACTAAAAACTAGTGTCTCAACTGTCTCGCTTTCAGGAAAGGTTTAATGGAGACTATATTATTCAAACCAGGTGCTTTATCAGCGCACAGTAACATAATCCATTTTTGTTCAGCCGCCTCAGTAATATTCCTCATATCTCCTCCCCTTTTTTTGACTGCAAGTATTTCCAAGACCAGAAGCTTAAACATATGCTCACTACTTTCATTCTTGATGTGCATAGCCAAGGCACTACTTTCCTTTTTATTTTGATATCCCTCATATGTTTAAGTATCCTATCTTTGAACTGTCGATTAGACATGCCAATATAATATGAAAATCATTTGACACAATAACTCAAATATATTACACTGACTGTTTTACAGTCAGCATAGTGAGAAGGCTCTATTCTGAAGCCTAGCTTAAGGTGTACAAAGTTAGTACCTGTGTGTATATTTGAGTTATTGTGTCAAATGTTTTTCATATTATATTGGCATGACTAATCGACAGTTCAAAGACAGGATACTTGAACATATGAGGGATATAAGAAATAAAAAGGAAAGTAGTGCCTTGGCTATGCACATCAAGAATGAAGGTAGTGAGCATATGTTTAAGTTTCTGGTCTTGGAAATACTTGCAGTCAGAAAAGGGGGAGGAGATATGAAGAATATTACTGAGGCGGCTGAACAAAAATGGATTATGTTACTGCCGGCTGATAAAGTGCCTAGTTTGAATAATATGGTCTCTATTAAACCTTTCCTGAAAGCGAGACAGTTGAGACACTAGTTTTTAGGTTATGTATGCTGTGATGTTTTTAAAAATGCTAAGTATGGCTTTAAATAATTTAATTGTTTTTAATTGAAGTAATTAATGTTAATTGGAATACTATTGAATGTAGTTGTTTTAAGTCATTTTTATCTAAGTCTGATGAAGAGGTGAACTCTTGAAAGTGCTTACTTACAATAAATTGGATATTCTCCTGCGTTACATCCAGTGCTACAATGTTTTTTTAAATTTAAAATGTGCTCTGTCTAACAAGTGTGCTGTATTATACAAGGAATATAACTTAATAAAATCAGGAAGGTGTATCAAACAAAAGAACAGATGTATGTTTCTTGTTTTGTGTGCAAGGGGCCAATGATTTGAAAACAGCCCAAATGTAATCTTTATCCACCACTAGCCAGATGCATTTTCTTTGGATGTGGTATGGGTTTCAGTGCTATTTCAATGAATGTGAGTTTCAAGGGCAGAGAAGTTTAATGCCAAGTCTATTTTCATTGTGAGACAGTATTGTTTTGCTTAGCAGATGTCTGTTAGTGTTTGTGCATTGTTGTGCTGCAAAATGTAAAAATAAAAAAATAAAAAATCATTGTAGAAGTAAAGCAGTATGCACACATTAGTGTTTATGGCAAATGGGGCAAAATTGTCAGGTAATGGGACATTTGAATGGCTGCAGGGGGACTCTGGTGCCATATTTTGGTTGTCTGTTCTTCAGTTTGCATTTGAAAGTTGGTATCCCACAATTCCAATGGAGTGGGTGGGGTTATGAAATTATGTATGCAAATTAGATGTTAATCAGCATACAGATTTGTACCTATTTTTCATGAGCCTTGTCCAGATTTTTGATGTTTCCAGGTTGAGAGGTTTGCTGCAGATGTCTTATGAGGTACATTCCAAAAGGGGCATTGTACTCAATAATGGGTCTAATGAATGTCGAGTAGAGGGGAACAGTGACCTCTTTTTTTCCTAGATGAGAACCCTTTTGTGATGAAGTGTGCCACATAGAAGGATTTCCTGACTACTGTGGTGATGTGATTATCAAAGGAGAGATTGCTCTCCACCTGGGTCCCAAGGTCTCTTATCACACATTCGACATTAAGTAGACTGCCGCCTATATGGTAGTTCACGAGTACAGAGTTTTTACCAAAGGGAATAACAATGCACTTTTTGGCACTGAGCTTGAGGCCATGGCTCTGACACCAAGCATCTGTCTCAGTGAGGTCCTTCTGTAGGATGTCCACATTATTTGGGGACTAGACTATGGCTCCTAGTTTGCAGTCATCTGCAAACTTTGTTAGCCAAAGGCCTTCTATGTTAGTCTGTACTTCAGAGAAGTAGATACTAAACAGGAGAGGTCCCAGGACTGAACCCTGTGGTACTCCACTTGTCACTAGTTTGAAGTCAAATTTGGAGTCTGCAGCTTTTACAGTGTGGGTTCTGTCAGTGAGCCAGATGGCAACACATTGTGTGATGTAGGGATTTATACCTAGTTTAGTGAGTTTAGCTATAATTCCAGAATGGGTGATGGTGTTAAAAGCCTTGGCGAGGTCAAGATAGGCTGTGTGAACCACCTTATCCTCATCTATGGCTTTGATGACTGCCTCAAAGAAGTCGATAAGGTTCAGGAGGCATTATCTGCCTTTCACAAACCCGAACTGGGTGGGGTCCAGAGTTTGGAGGTTACCAATGTCTTTGTTTATGAGTTCCATGATGATACATTCCATGGCCTTACAGACCTGGCTCGTCAGGCTAATAGAACGATAGTTTCTGGGATCTGCAGTGGCACCCCTTTGTGGAGTGGGATAATTGTTGCTGTGCACCATTCAGTGGGTACAAAGCCTGAGGTGAGGCTAGGATTGAACATGATGTTTAGGTGGGGAGCCAGTTCATTCTGAAGTTCGTGTAAAACGCAGCCTGGGATGTTGTCTGGTCCCATGGATGCTATGTTTTTCGCTTCAGAGAGTGCAGCTTTTACCTGCGTAGTTGTGATTACAGGGACTCTGCATTCTTCCTGTATAGATATGGGCCCTTTAGGGGGTGAGAGGGGGGTAAAGTTAACGCTGAACCTATTGGCCAGGATGTTGGCAATATCACTTGGTTCTGTACGTTTTGTGCCGTTGTGCTGTAACTCAGAGTAGATCTGGGTGTTGCCATTGAGATTCTTGACATAGCTATAGAATGCTTTGTGGATGTCCCTAGAATCAGTAGCGATTTTGTTTTCATAGCTAGCTCTGGAGGATCTTATAAGGGATCTCAGCTTTTGACTGAGGCTGACCAGGGAGCTCCTCCACTCATGGGATTTTACTCTCTTTTGCAACAGTTTCTTCCTTCTGTTGTAGAGTTTGTTTATGGCAGGGGACCACTAGATTGTCTTTCTTTTTTTGGAGGATAGCATCTTGGTTCTGTCTGGGATAGCACGATCCATGCACTTGTGTGAGTGCTTATATAGTGCATTTGTGTAGGATTCAGCAGTCGTAATTGTATTGTCCATCTGCATGGGTGTCATGAAGTTCTGCAGTTCTGTCTTAAGAAGCATGAAGTTGGCTTTGGAGAAATTTTTTACTGTGGTTTCTTTAATGGGGAGTGGGGGCAGGATGTGGGTATCTAGGGTGATTAGCTTATGGTTGGATCTGACCAACGAGGAGCTGACTTCAGGTGTGGAACACTGGTCACTCATGTTGGTAATGACTAGGTCTAGGATATTGTTGCCCCTAGTGGGAGTGTGGATAAGTTGATCCAGGACACTAGAATTTATGAATTCATTGAGCGAAGGAGTTGGCACATGAGTAGTTTTCCCAGTTAATGGTGGGGTAGTTGAAATCACCCATTATTAGGGTGTTTGGTTAAACCCTAATATTTTCCAGTATATCAAGAAAAGAGGAGGGGGAATCCTGGGGCATGGTGGGGGATCTGTAGCAAGCTACAATTTGGATTGCAGTTTTGCCCAGAGTTAGTTGCACATGGATGACCTTGGATGCATTATGCTGAGCAACTATCCTGGAGGCGTGGATATCCTAAATGAATATGGACACACCTCCGCCTTTGGTGTGCCGGTCCAGGTTAGGTGGTCAAAAAGTGCGGTAGGAGTTATAGTCTGGAAATGCAAGGGTGCTCTCTCGAGCATTGAACCAGGTCTCAGTCATTGCACAGATATCGATGTTCTACATTTTAAGAAGTGCCTCGAGGGAGTGCATTTTGAGATTTAGACTTCTAGCATTGAGTAGCATTACCCTCAGTTTTTTGCTTGCGTGTTCCTGTTACGGTAGTGAATTTGTCATTTGAACCTTGCCTAAAAAAGGCACTATAGGGGTGGCAAGAGCCTTAGCCAGTATCCGGAATCCCAGGGGTGACATGTGCAGGCCATCTCTGGCAAAGCACCGTGGTCTATTGACCATGTCGTCCCAGGCAGCCAGATACTGGATCCCCTTAGAATGGCACCAGAAGCTTATCCAATTGTTTAAGTCAATCATTTTCTCCTTGTACTGCAGTATCATTCTGGACGATGGCAGGATGTTACTCAGGGCTAGGGTCATACCTGCCTGGGCTACAAGATTGGAGAGTTCTTCCATGTCTCTTTTCATGTAGTCCAGGGAGGTATGTCTCAGGTCATTCACACCAACATGGACAATGACAGAGTCATATTTGTACTTGTTGTGGTGTCAGTGTAATAATGTTTAGTATCCTCGTCTTATCCTCTCTCCTAACTGCTCCATCCCTCTTGAGCTATCTCATTAGACTTTGCCTGCCCCTGAACTGTTACCTCTAAACTAAATTGACTGCCCATTGGCATGTGCCTGTATGTAGACCCCACCCCCAGAGAGGTGAGAGTCAAGCAGCATGTTCTTTCCTTCTATACTATTTCCACTTTTTAATATGTCTATAATTATCTTAAAACTACTAAAGAATATGTTTTATCTTCTTTGTAAGATCGCTATTGCAATCATTACATATGGAAAATATCCTGCTAAGATTACAGTATGTCATATCTCTTAACTGTCCAGATTTTCACATAATGTACAGATTTTTGCCTCGTATATTTGGTCTGTTCCTCATAAAATTTGTGGTTTTGGCAAATCACTGAGGACTGAAGTCAGTAAATAACATACATTTGAGTTTGAGACTTCATATCCTTCAGAAAATGTATGCTGTTCTAGCAACTTTCTAAGTTTATAACGACAGTATTTAAAAATCTGTCCCTATTTTTTAACCTTTGTCCCCCAAATATTTTAGACTAGTCCAGATTTCTTGTTTTAAGAGATTAAGAGGTATGTGCATATGTCCAGTTAGTATTATTATTTATTTATTTATTCATTCATTTGTTGAACAGGGTAGAGCACTGGTCTCAATGGAACTTTTTCAGGCTCAGTCATAGGTGTGCAACAAATGGAGAAAGATACAGCATTATATTGAAACTTACAAAGCCATGTCCAACTCAGAATTGATGAACATGCTCCACCTAAAGAAATCCAAGTCACTGTGAGCCACGCTCTGTAGTGAGCTAAACCTCGCCACAACAATAAATAGAACATGCTGGAGGGACAGATTCCTGTCACAGAGACTCCCCATTCTTTGGAACAAAATTCCTATCTACATTAGGCAGAGCCCCTCACTAACACTCTTCAAGAGAAACCTTGACGAGTGGATGGATAACAGAAAATACACCCCTGGGATCACTTCATTGACTCTGCTTGACGGAGGCTCAGTTAAATTAATCAATGGGGCGGCGAAAGCCGACACACTCTGGCTAGGCTTATAAATGTCCTCGGGCAGATAGCCTAGTACCTAGCTATGAACCTGTGAACCTATTGGTTCACAGGTTCATAGGTAGGTACTAGGCTATCGGCCCAAGGGCATACGTAAGCCTAGCCAGCAAGGTACCGTAGCTTATGCCACCCAAGAAAGTTATTTTCCTGTGCCACTGTCCAGCAGACACACAGAAGTGATCCCTGGAGTGTATTTCCTATTTCTCATCCACTCATCAAGATTTTTCTTGAAGAGTGCTAATGAAGAACTTTGCTTGGTACCTTGTTCCAGAGTATAGGAAGTCTTTGGGACAGGAATGTATCCCTCCAGCGTGTCCTGTTTATTGTGGTGACAAGGTTTAGGTGTAGAGTGTGTAGCTTGGAGGGATTGGGATTTCTTTAGGTGTAGCATGTCCAACAGCTCTGGGTTTGACATAGCTTTATATGTTAGGCAGAGATCACCTCAGAGTAGACGATATGCTACGGAGTAAAGCTGGAGTTTTTTGAGGCAGTCAGTGTAGGGCATTTGTTTGAGGCCAGTAATCCTCTTTGTGAGGTACTTCTGTGGCCTTTCCAGCTGCTGCAGATGTCTTGCAATCATATAACAATTTAAACAGGAAAACACAAAGCAGATTTTCAAACACAGTAAGCAACTTAACAGGAAAGTATTTATCAATTATTTATGAATTATGAGTTAAAAATTTGTGTTAGTTTAATGACTGCATTCATTGTAGAGATAGAAACTGACAGAAGAAAGAGATATTGTAATGGGAAAGAAGGGTGAGGGTAAAGGACAGAGAAGGCCCACTAATCGGAGAGAAGCTTTATGGAGATGTTGAAGTTAGAGATTTGGAGAATTAGGTGATGGCACTGCTGTGGAAGGATTTACTGTGTGCCTGCTTAATAAGGAAAAGTTTTAGTTGTTTTTGGAAACTGATGAATGAATATATGGATTTTAAGTCTTCAGGGAGGATTCCCATGTTTGGGAGCAACTACGTAGAATGTGTTTTCTGGGCTTTTATGGTTTGTAACAGTGGTGTATAGCTGGGTAGGGATCTGAGGTTGTATGATGGCATGATTCTCTGTAGGACCCTTAGTGTGAAATACAGGAAGCTTTGCTCATTTATGAGTTTGAATAAAAAAAAGGTTAATAGAAGTTTGGTTATTTGAGGAGTGAGATACCATTTATCTTTGGAGAGGGTAAGGCAATGGTATTCTCTTTTAGGAGGTTGTCCGACAAATCAGCAAATGTTACTGATGTTGACTTGCAATGTGGATTGAAGGGCTCCTTTCCTAATAACTATACTGGCAGCAGGGCTGGGGAAGTGTGATATTTTCCATGGCCAAAAGAGAAGTCTGTTAACTTTGGTTTTAATGACCTGAATATGGCTCTGGAAGTTTAGATTTGGATGTAATCATATGCAGAGGTATCTGTAATGGGGCATTGTTTCAAGCGTGATGTTTTGATTGAGACATATGTCTCGTTAAGAGGTAATTTTGGTGAGCTTTTGGAGTGTGCCTAATGGCATACTTTTTTGTTTATAATTTACAGTAAGATTGTGCGAGTCTAGACAGATTTTTAGAGAGGTAAGGTCTTTCTCTAGTTGTCCCTAAATGGTGGCAGGAGAGGGAGCAGACTTGTAAATAGCCATGATGTCTATGTATAAAATTATTTGAAGATGTCAAGAGGTAAGTTGCTTATGATGAGGGTGAAATGGATGGGTGATAAGATGGACCCTTGTGGGACAGCCTGAATAAAGGCTGCTGTGGGAGAGGAGGAAGAGACATTTCATACTTTGAAGGATTAGTTGACTAGAAAGTCTTTAAACCTCATTGCTGCTTGGTCCTTTTATGGATGCTGGGATAGTGTTGAGGAGTAAGGAATATTTGACAGAATCAAACGCTTTGGAGAGGTCCACAAAACTGCTTCAATTAGATGTCCTTTGTCCTTGTTGAGCAGAATGCCATATATTAAGGTGTATAAAACAGTTATGGTGCTCTGACCATTCCAGTAGCTGTGATGTTGTGATGTAAATTTTCCCTAGTGTGGAAAGGATTGAGGTGGGTGTTAAATAATTTGCAGAAGTTGGGTTAAAAGTTTAGGGAATGGGTTTTACTCTGTTTTTTTTCCATTGTATGGACATTACATTTTTGGTGATGCATAGGTTGTATAGATATTTCGATGGAAGCAGTAAGTGTTCCTTGCAGAGTGAAATGAACCAGGGGTGAAGTCTGTCTGAGCCTGGAGGGCAGGAGGCATTTGTTGGGATTTTGTCTTGGGACAGAGATATGTCTTGGGCAGATACCCTTTTTAAGTAGAAAGGAGGGGCATCTTATGGGTAGCAGGGTGATGTTGCTTAGATGGGAGGTGAGTTTTTAATGCAAGTTGGGAATGCAGTAAATTCTTTAAGAATGTGTGTGTCTGAGATACATTCTGAGGCTGTTTTGACAGAATTTTTATCTGATGGATCAAAGCTGTTAGTATGACAGTTGACACCATTTACTAATTTCCAGTGTTGATTCAGGCCATGGTTCACTTGAGACCATTTTCTGCTCCATCTACTTTGGCTCTTCTTCTAGTTGAGGACAGAAGGACCATGATCTTTCTAGGATATCAGGCTCATGTCACGTACACATTATTCTACCTCAGTGGAGTTTCCTGATCCAGATACTGGTTGTGAGGATCAGTGTAAGAGGAATTACATAGGCTCCTCTGCTGCCCCCCCCCCCCCCCCACACACACACACACATCAGGATCTAGGCTAAATGGCCCCAAGACACTCTCTCATAATCTGATTATATTCTTGTGAAGATTGTATTCTCTTTCTCCCCCACTAACTTTTTGTCATGGGTGGTTCTCTCTGCAGATGAGTTAGTCACTTTGGTAACTGACAGTGGCTGGAAGAACCCAGATGTGATGGCTTCCATCCCTAAACCTTCTGGCAAGATTCCTACCTCTAAAAATACTTTTGGTGGTCCAAGAATCCGGTGAAGAACTCTACTGTGGTTTCAACTGCAGTCAAGAAGTGTCCCGATTCTCAATTCAAGCAAGATTCTATTCACCCCAGTCATTTGTTCTGACTTATGTTTCCATGGAACACTTGCTAGAATTCACCTTGGTACCATTAGTGCTCTAGAGATAAGGTTCTTTAAAATTTTCACTCCCATAATTCCCCAGTGTGGACATCTGACCCAAATATTATTTATTGCATTTGTGAGTAGACAGGTATTGTCTGCAACTAATTGCATCAGCCTTTATTTTATAGAGATATCTGTAATTTTCTAAGGTAAAGGTCAACATTTTAGTTAACTTAAACTTCTTTAGAGTTCCTTGATTTTCTTGCTATACCTGTCTAGCTGTTCAAAAATAACATAGAAAGGTATTATTTTCTCTTACTGTATAGACAAGAGGCCTGCCAACTTTTCATTGTAGTTTTATCTTCCAGTGTCTACTTAGCACTTTGTTAATTAGTAATTAGGCTGGACTTTCAGATATCTAATACTGTTATTGTTGCCTTATTTCAGCCTATCACTGAATTATTATTTGTGGGTGGCCATGGTGGTGCAGCGGTTAGCATTGCCACCTCACAGCAAGAGGTTCTCTGGTTTGATTCTCAGCTGGGCTGCCTTCTGTGCAGAGTCTGCATGTCCTCTCTGTGGTCGCGTAGGCTTCCTCCGGGTGCTCCAGTTTCTTCCCACATCCCAAAGACATGCAGTAGGTGGATTGGACACTCTAAACTGGCCCTAGGTGTAAGTGTGTATGTGTGTGTGCCTTCTGTGGAAGGTTTGGCGCTGGGCTGGCAACTTGACACTGTAAAACTCCACTGCCAGTCATGAGCGAACAGATGATCCGCTATGCGACCCATAACTGGGAAAAGCCAAAAGAAGAAGAAGACTGAATTATTATTTGTGCGTGTAAGTATGTTTCTTCTTTGTGTAGTGAAGTACTGTAAATCATCTGGAAAAGAGTTTTAAAAAGAGCACCAGGATTAGCCACAAGATTCCACCTCATGACACCCACAAACTCTGCATGGTGCTCCCGGGGCAGAAATATCTCTTGGCTGACTGTGCCATATGCAAAGCCTTCGGCCCTTGTTCAATCTTGGACAGCAGAATTAAGTTAATTCTTAATAGGTTACTTCCTCCTTTTTCCTCAGGAGGAATGCCAAGTAAAGTGAAAGAAAAGAAAAAGAAAAACAGAAAAAGAAAGGGACAAATAAAAGATCAAAAGGAAATATGTGAACTTGAGGAAAAGAAGAGCTGAAAATTCTGGTCCTTCTTCAGTACTTAAAGCATCAAAAACAGAGCCAGCTACTTGTCGACTTTCAGAGAAAGACTCTTCCCCTTCAGCACATTCTTTGCAGGATCCTATAATAATCCACAGGCAGAGCACCTACAAATCATATTAGCCGAAGAGGAAGCTCCTTCATTTTATATCTAGGCCCTCTTCTACCTCCTTCTTATGATCCTTCAAGTCCTTCAGATGTGAATCATATCTTGACTGGAAATGGATGATGAGGGCCTTTTTGAAAACACAGACTGAGATAGGTGTTATCCCATTCCCTTGCTTTCAAGGGTGAATCAGGCTGGTCCTTCCTCTCTCATCTTTGCTCCTTCCCTGGTTCAGGTTTTACCAATGAGAGTATCAGAGACATTTCAAAAAGCCTGTGAGCCCAGCACTGATAGATCCTTTGATCTTGATACAAGGGTCCTTTTATCAAATACACTAGGCACCAAGACCCTTGATATTGACTTTATCATGGGACCAACATCTTGATGACAAGTCTTCAGGGCCATCTTCAGCACCCACATTATTAGTTCCATTTTCTGTGTTGCAGTCTTTGACCTTTGAGGCATCAGCACAGATCTCCCTTTTTGAGGGTCTACACATTTCCATTGCCTGGGGCTCCTTCCTCGATACAGCTCACATCCATTTCTGGAGTGATAGATGTGGTACTAGGTGAGTGCTCCTTGGATCCAGTGGATTTGGGGTTGTATTTAAAGTCATAGAGGGGGTGACTGTCACTTCTCCATGAGCTTCCATACAAATTCCAAAAGTGTTGGTTCCAGCATCTAATACTCAACAGCATGTTTCTCATCCCATTTGTCATCCATCCCAGTGTCAGGGCAGAGTGGATAACCTCAAAGAACCTGCACAGCTGTCATTGGAGTCCTCTGAGGAATTGGATTTTACCCCTCCTGAAATTCTAAGAAAAAGGACATGCAGAAGGAGACACATTGACACACCTGCAGAGCCTCTTAAATCATACTCTGATTTGGTTGAAAGAGAGGGCTCCCCGAAGTCCCTCCCTAAAGATGCTGCATTTGGTGAGATCCTTGAATTAATGTGTCTGAGGGGATCTTGGCCCATTGTTTTATCCTCAAAAGACAAAGAGATGCTATTTGAGGCTTATTGCACTGCACCCTCTACCTTTTGGTGGGACGTCCTGCTGACTGTCTAGTCTATCTGGCCACCAGAAAGGTAGGCAGGAACTCGACTCCTCTGAAGCTATGCTCAGGAAGTCTGAAATATTTTTTGGCTGCCTAAGAATAGGCAGTTTTGGTCCAAGAGCACTGTGATAGATCACTTGATTGTAGCAGTAGCCACTAGAAAAGAGCTGTCAGATGATGCAGCCTCTGTCTAGCCATCCAATGAGTCCTAGGCTATGAACAGGATAGGGAAGTGAGTATGCACCTTTGGTACATTTGCCCTAAGAGCATTAAACTACACAGCTCACATGAACTGCTTCCAAAGAGATATAGCAGAGCAGGTTTTAGCCTCTTTGAAGAAGCTATAGAAAGCAGAATCCAGGAAACAGTTGGAGACCACAGTGGGTACTATGTTGAACTTAATCAACCTCATTATGTATCTAATGCATAATGTGGCCAATGGAGCCACTTCTGCAGTGGGCACAGGCATTACCAAGAGATGCCATGCCTGGCTTTATTTATGTGATTTTATGGACAACTTCAAGGCATCCTTCACAAATACCCCCTATGATGGTGCATCTCTGTATGACTCTAATGTGAAAATGAAACCTGAAACTCCTAAAGTGTGATCAAGAAAGCAAGATGATGTCTGCCACAGCAGTCAAATTTGATGCCATTCAGATATTCCTCAGTAAGAATCAGAAGGGGTTCATATCCTTATGGTTTAGAACACCCTGGTGTCAAAACTTTGACCTGTTCAGAAAGGGGTAGTTGAGACAGAGGCAGCCCCTGTAATGGATGTCATTCCAGAGGATGAGATGGTGCACAAACCCAGAGACTGCCCATGCTATGGAACAGACTTCCCATACATGTCAAACAGAGCACCTCACTGGTCCTCTTCAATAGAAATCTTGACGAGTGGATGGGAAATAGAAAATTTACCCCGGGGATCACTCCAGTGGCTCTACTCAACAGAGGCACTGGGAACTAAGGTCAGGTGGCATGATGCCAGGGTAATCCTATGTGCCAGGATTGTAAATGCTCCAGGGCCATTAGCCTAGTGCACACCTATGAACCTATGAACAGACAATACCAATGGCCTTGTAGGGCTGCCTGGTTGCACCCCTCAGGAGGCAGTTGTGAGCTGTTTATCCCTCCAGTCTCCTGTTTGGATGGCCATTACACAGGGGTCTTGGGTAAGAAGGATAATATCCAGTGGCTATAAAGTCTCCTTTTCCATCATCTGCCTTCCCACTGACAGCCAGTTTCAAACATCCCATCAAAGAAGAGCAGCCAAAAAGAAACTCTTTTGAGAAAAATGACCCATCCAGGAGGTCCCACTAGACCAGTGAAGGTCAGGATTTTATTCAAGATTCTTTTTGGTTCAAAAGAAGAACAAGAACCTCAGGCTGATTTTAGATCTCAGCACCCCAATTCTTTTTGGTTCAAAAGAAGAACAAGAACCTCAGGCTGATTTTAGATCTCAGCACCCAAAAACATTTTTGTAATGTCTTCAGGCAAACAACTGGATGTGCAAATAGCAAATACAACTTTAAAAAAACAAAAAATAAATAAAATAAAATACCACCAAGACCACTGATTCAAGAAGTAATTGAATTTAATGAAACACATAGTGCCTCGGCTTACACAGCCTTTCAAGAGTAAAAACACTACAAAATACTGTTTGCTTATATATAGCATATTGCACAAAACAATTAATCAATTAAGCATACAATTCAAATCACATACTTCCAATTGCATTCTTTGTTGAGTCCCTGAGGCTTCAAAGTACCATACTTTAAAATCAGTAGGGTTTCTTTTTTTTAAGAGTTTGTTTTTTAAAGACACACATTCACCTATGCCAGCTTGCAATTTTTCCAAGATACAACCCCTAAGAGAATCAGGGTTAGAGTTGTGTGCTGTCATAAAATTACTCTCAAGGGGACTCTCTATTTTTTTATTTTTAATGTCCCTAATATGTTCCTGCAACCAGACCCTAAAACTCCTGTAAGTTTCCCCTATATAAAACTTCTTACATCCACATCTCAACACATACACTAACCCCTCCGTATTACAATTGTATTCATGCCTAGCTGTAAACTTGATGCCATTAATATGGGGAAAAGAGCTTACTACATATTGACAGATGGAACAACCATCGGATGGAACAGTGCCTTTATTTATGCTTAAGCTCTGACTGACATTAACATCTAGTAAACAAAATTGGTTATGCACCAGAATGTCAAGACACATTCCATCATCTGTCAGTGGGAAGGCAGATGATGGAAATCAGGTAGTATAGAGTTCAAAGGAAGAACAAGAACCTCAAGCTAATTTTAGATCTCAGCCCCCAAAAACATTTTTTTTGTAATGTCTACAGGCAAACAGTTGGATGTGCTTGATAGATCTTCAGGATGCCTGTCTCCATATCAAGATAGCAAAGACATCCAGAAGATATCTATACTTCAGGTTAGGAGCCAACCATTTTCAATATTGTACCTTACCCTTTGGATTAATCACAGCCCTTTGAGCGTAACAAAGTGCATGGCAGTTGTCACAGCTTACCTGTGACTCACAGGGGTCTAGGTATTCCATTCTTAGATGATTGGTTCCTCCCTGCTGAGACCAGATAATCTCTCATCAAACCCAGAGACTACTTGCTAGAGCTTTACCTATGCTGATGTATACCTGTAAATTATGAAACATTATGTCTCCAAGCAATTTAGATAATCCTATTTGTTGGATGCTATCCAGACACCACTGAGTCTATTGTAAGCCTGCCATCAGAATGGATCCAGTTTCTCAATCTGTCTATCCAGACACTTCATTCTTCCTCTTCCACTGCTTTGATTCTATGTGTTCTCAGGCTGATGGTGGTAGTCATGTGGAAATTGCTTGTATTCACATGTACAGGCTTCAGTAGTTGTTCAAGGTACAGCAATCTCTGCTGTTACACCATTCCTTAACACCAGTCATTCTGACTCAGCTGTGCAGCAGATATTTGGAATGGTGGCTATCCTCCTGCTATATTCATGCATGAAGACCCTTTATTAATCCTATTTCTTCAGCAACCATAGTCACCACAGGTGTCTCCTCTCTGGGGTGGGGGTGCATTTCGAGGAGAGGATGATCCAAGGAACCTAGAGCACCATGGAGGCCACACTTCACATCA
This sequence comes from Protopterus annectens, assembly GCF_019279795.1. Taxonomy (NCBI): domain Eukaryota; kingdom Metazoa; phylum Chordata; order Ceratodontiformes; family Protopteridae; genus Protopterus; species Protopterus annectens. Next base: position 210,921,054 of record NC_056741.1, on the reverse strand, counting down.
GTATTCTGGCGATGACATAGATTCTTCTAGAATTGCAAGAATTCCAGTACCTTATATGCCAGTGAGTGACCTGAGTACAGCTGGACAATACATCTGCAGTTTCGTACCTATTCATGCAAGGTGGAACCAAATCCTACCTCTTGTGCTCAGATACAGTGAGAGTTTGGCAATGGGTGGTAGCTTTGCATAGTTTTCTAGCAGCAATGCATATTCTGGGAAGGTCCATCTACTTTGTGGGCAGGCACAGCAGATCCATCTTGATGCCTCACACATGGGCTCTCAACAGCAATATCTGTTAGAACTATTTTCATCCCCCACCATTACAAAATATGACACCTTCTTTGCCCTCATCCCTTCAAAGGGTTAGTACCAGAGGGATGCTGTAGTCAGGCAGTGGCCTCCTAGACTTCTTGAATTTCCCCTTCATCTCCTGATATTCACATTTTTTTCAGAAAGCTGAAGCATACACAGTGAAGGTAATCCTCATTGTTCCTTTTTGGCTTTAACCAGTCTAGTGCCTGTTGCTAAAGCTTCACCTGGTAAAGCCTCCATGGCTTCCAGATCCCCTTCTGGATCTTCTATGTCACCTGTCCAAACTTGTCTAGTCTTAACCAATTCCATGGTTTCTCCAATTCCTTTGATGGACAAAGGTCTCTCCCTGCCTCAGAATGTCACCTGCATTCTGCCCACATCCCAAAAGGAGCCTACTTGAAAAGTATACAGAAGCAAATGGAAATTATTTCCATATGGGCCACTGCTCAAGGCACTGATCCTTGTTCTGCTTCTATCTCAGACAGTCTTCATGTTCTTTTGCATTTATTTGATTCAAGGTTAAGTTACTCTGCTATTAAAGTTTATCTGACATTTAAATCCAAATTTCGTAATGGGCTTGATTCACATTTCATAGCATCTCACAGATTATGTAAGACCTTTTTGACAGGTACTTCTCTTCTTCATCTTTACATTAAAGAACCAGTTCTGCTGTGGGACCTAAACTTTGTTTTAGAAGCCTTAATGAGAAGCCCTTTTGAGACAGCTGCTTCTGTACAGCTGAAAGTCTTAGCATGGAAAATATTGATGTGATGTTGTCCTATCTCACCTTTATTCTTTTACTGGTTGGGTTCGGAACCGATCCTCTCAACCTTGGACCCTCATCAATTTGGCTTTATTAAAAGAAGGTATTGCCTCTTTATCCTCATTAATTTCTATGAAAAAGTAACTGAAGCATTGGATAGTGGTTATGCAGTGTATGCAGCATATCAAGACCTGGCCAAGGCCTTTAATGCTATTCCAAATGCAAGCATTATTTTTAGATTTCTCCTTATATTGTACAGTGGATAGTTAACTGGTTTCTGACAGAACCTAGGGATTCTGGTGCAAGACCAGCAGTGCATTTGTTATTCACTCATCAAAGTTACATTTGAAGAGGGTGACAAAGCTATTAATATTCCAGATAACAGAGATTCTTTGAGGGAGGTATCAAGCACAGCAGCAGGTTCTATTCATGTTTCAGGGAAGGTTAAGTGACTTTTTGCAGGTGCTCCTCATGTTGCTGGTTTTGAAAACATGACTGAGGTTACCTAGGAAACAGTAATTTGAAGTTTTGTGTGCTAGACAGAGGTTACTGTTGAGGAGTCTCTATGAGTTGAAGAAGAGGGATATGCCTTTGAAGGTGTTTTACATAAGCAAAGGAGTTCAGGCACTTAGCTTTCTTTTTGAGGAAATGTTATGGTCATTTGGATTGGATCATGTGTCTAGACATATATATGTGTGCGCGCGCGCGCGTGTGTGTGTGTGTGTGTGTGTGTGTGTGTGTGTGTGTGTGTGTGTGTGTGTGTATATATATATATATATATATATGTGTGTGTGTGTGTGTGTGTGTGTGTGTGTGTGTGTGTGTGTGTGTAGATATAGCTGTTCTAACATCTGAAGCTGTTCCGCAATCTGGTACCTCCTCTCAACCTAGGAGCAAAAAAAAGAGGTTCTGTGCTCTAGTGACTGCTTGTTATATTTGTAGCAACAAATTACTACAGTCTGTTTTTTTGAGAACCAGAAGTTACTACAGTCTGAGTGCTGAAGTGCTTCAGTTCTGTGGGTGTTGGGCGGTCTGTTCCTGAACTGCAAGGAGCCAAAAAGAAAAAAAAAAAAAAGAAAAAAAAGAAAAACAGTGACGTTCTTTGTACCGAACAGCGTTAAAAAATATGTTTTGTTCTTTTTCAGTACTGGCCTAAAAGATCTTTTGCGCATACCTGTGTATCTATGTGTGTGCGTGTGTGAAATGATATCTCTTAATCTCCATGTTAAGAAACAACAATACAAACCACATGAAAGTGTGCATTGTAGGAAACTCTACATGAATGAGATCATTAGTACAAGTGGCTGTTGTGGGATTCACGTATAACCAAGCACTAAAAAACAGTATAGAGTGTAGATTTTTTGTGATCTAAAAGATCTTACATGACAGTCACTATTATTTCATTTTGACATCATCATCATCATCTTCTTTCAGCTGTTCCCATTAGGGGTCGCCACAGCGGATCATCTGTTTCCATTTCTTCCTGTCCTCTGCATCTTGCTCTGTCACACCAACCACCTGCATGTCCTCTCTCACCACATCCATAAACCTTATCGTAGGCCTTCCTCTTTTCCTGTTATCTGGTAGCTTCATCCTTAGCATCTTTTTCCCACTATACTCAGCATCCCTCCTCAGCACATGTCAGAACATAATCTTGCCTCTCTGGCTTTGTCTCCAAACCTTCCAACCTGGGCTAACCCTCTAATATACTTATTACTAATCCTGACCACCCTCGTCACACTCAGTGCAAATCTTAACATCATTAACTCTGCTGTATCCAGCTCTAACTCCTGCCTTTTTGTCAGTGTCACTGTCTCCAACCCATATAACATAGCTGGTCTCACTACCCTCTTGTAGACCTTCCCTTTCACTTTTACTGGTACTCCCCTGTCACAAATCACTCCTGACACTCTTCTCCACGCACTCCACCCTGCCTGTACTCTCTTCTTCAACTCTCTTCCACACTCACCATTACTCTGAACTATTGATCCCAAGTATTTAAACTCATCCACCTTCGCCACCTCTACTCCTTGCATCCTCACATTTCCTCTATCCTCCCTCTCATTCACACGCATATATTATTTCACTTAGACATGACTGAATTATGATGGTAGGAGCACAATGTGAGGATGCCAACCAAAAGGTAATTCACATCAGATCACTTATAGGTATCCCTATGGCAGACACCCTTGAAATGGCTAGGGACTTCACAAAATGAGCTGAAGGTTTCAACTTACTCATCCCCACCCAACATGGCTTTCGCCCCTTAAACAAAACAAGCACTGCACTTGTCTCCATCATGGATACTGTACAGAGATCCATCGACTCACTTAGTATTACTTCTGACTTTGTTCTTACTCAAAGGATAAACTATATCCCTAAATGTGAAGAAGTTCCTTTTCATTCCTTCTATCTCCTACCTCTACCGTCTTCACTCACTTCCTTATTGCTGTCTCATGTTCTTCCCTGGCTTTCTCTTTAAATATACCATAAGCCTGTTTTTCAGTTACTTTATATTGCAATTTTTGTTTGTATTAGACTAAATGACCTGTAATGTCACTACAAGTTGTCTGAAATGTTTCTAAATGCTAAATTATTGTCATATACCTTGTATCGATTCTTAACAATATTTTTATATTATGCCTAATTTGTTATAATTATTTAAACTGCAAATGTTTTTGTTTTAATTTTGAAGATAGTAAAATTGCTGTTCTTAAAATATTTTGTAATAATTTGGAGCTTCCCCCCTGGACCTCTGCTAAAAATGGGGCTTCTACCCATTCGGACTTTCCCGGTAATCAAATGTCAATAAATAAATAAAAATAATAGGATTCAGTAATTCATTAAGATGTAGCATGTACTCTAGGAAGTGCACTTGGCTAGTAGCTGGAAATCAACAAAAAATAAAATATGAAGTGAAAGGAAAAGAGGAGCGTATACTAATTTTTAAACTTTTCATCACTCATGCTTCTACATATGTATAAACAATCTGCCCATAAAAAATAGTGCATTTGTCTAGTAGTATTCAGAAATCACCACATATTAACTAGAAACTGAAAGGAACGGAATAGTGTGTCTACTAATGCTTCAATCTCCTGTCACACTTGCTTTCTACAGAATTACTAGCAGGTCAGAAAGTCATTACATCAGGCTATTATTCAAAAATCAGAACACAGTAAAACATGAAATGAAAGTAAGAAAAATATGGTTTCCAGTACTATTTACCTCACTTAGATGCTTTCTATAGATAAGCCATGTCATAAAATTGTTGTAGTTGGCCAGGATTCACAATTGCTTCAAAATAAGATATGAAGTGAAAGAAACAGAAAACTCTTGTTTAGTAATGTTTTAAAAGTCTTGCATTAATCATGTACTTTCTAGAGGAATAGCAGCAGTCATAAAATGCCTGAAAGGCTACTTTTCTCAATGGGTAGAATGCACATGTAATGAATGGCTCACAGGGAGAACTGCTGTGAGTACAGCTTTAATTTGAGATGGGATATGGCTAACACCTTTGAAACTTCCTACAGGCACTCCCCCCAGCTCCCCTCAGCCAAAGGTGAGCATGCTCAGAAAGGCAAACTGAAATGTAAACAAAAGCTGAATCAAAACAAAAAAACATTTAAAATTCGGGTATGAATTCAGTTTGACCAAAGTAACATCCACTTTCATGGAGTCAACACAATTTCTGCCCACAGTGTCATTTTTCTTGTTTATCCTCTTCCCCAGTCTCTTTTCAGTTACCATCCTCAATGAAACCCTCAATTTGCATTCCTATCACCAGCAACGCAAGTCTCATTTTATGTTGCTATAGCAACAGTCCCCGTGAAATTTAAAGAGATTATATTGCAGCATGTCTCTCAACCTCTTAGTGCTAGAAGTCTGGACAGCACCTGACAAAATGGGGGGGGGGGGGGACAGAGGCTCAGAAATAGGGACAGACATTAAGTATTGCTTTTATAAACTTAGAAAGTTGCCGTGGTGGTGCAGCGGTAGTGTTGTCGCCTCACAGCAAGAGGTTCTCCCATTCGCTTCTCGGCTGGAGTTCCTTCTGTGTGGAGTCTGCATGTCCTCCCCGCGGTCGAGTGGCGTTCGAAAGACATGCGTAGGGGATGCCTTCATTGAAGGTTGGGCGTCGAGCTGGTATCTCGGCACCGTAAAAATGTACTGCCAATCATTAGCGGACCGGAGTTCCGCTGTGGTGATCCCTAACTGGGAAAAGCCGAAAGAAGAAGAACAACAAACTTAGAAAGTTGCTAGAATAACAGGATTGGTGTTAACTTACATATGTCATTATTTAGTCAATCACCAGAACATCAAAGTGATTTGCCAGAAACTAACAAATGTTATGAGGAACAGGCCAATAATATGAGGCAAAAATCTGGATATATTGCGAAAATCTGGGCAGTTGAGATGTAAGCATTACAGTAGAGCTGTGGAGCTTGGATGTGGCTAAAACTAATGGCTGTCATTATTTTACACTCGCTAAGCAATGCTGTTGTGAGTGTAATATAAAAAAAAGAAGAAAAAATAGAACTGTGTGTCTGTGTGTGTGCGCACGCATGCGTGCATGCGAGTGCAAGTGAGATCAATTGAGCCGTTATTTTATACTCACTAAGCAACACTCTTGCTGTTTAGCGAGTGTAAAAGAAACATAAAAAAATGTGTGCATGTGTATATTGGTTTTCTTTCTGAATGTGTGTATGAGTGCATGCATGTTTGCATGAATAACAACAAATGTTTGTGTGTGTGTGTGTGTGTGTGTGTGTGTGTGTGTGTGTGTGTGTGTGTGTGTGTGTGTGTGTGTGCCCAACAGCAGATAAGATTTGTTGAACATGTTGACCTTTTGAAGTACATGTCCCTCCCATCTCTCTCTCTTTAGAGTGAAACAAGTCATGACCTGTTTCAAATGAACTAACAGTATTGTGGAATGTCAAGCGATGATGTAGTACAACATAACTGTACAAAGTAAAACATTATGTTGTTGTTGTCTTTCGGCTTTTCCCGGTTAGAGGTCGCCACAGCGGAACTCCGGTCCACTAATGATTGGTAGTTGATTTGTACATGCAGAGTTACCAGCCCTGACGCACAACCTTCAACGAAGGTACGCCCATTCATGCATGTCTCAACGCAGAAGACGCTCAAGCTGAGAATCGAACTGGACATTGTCTTACTGTGAGGTGACAACGCTACCGCAGCACCACCACCGCGGGTACAAAGTAAAACATATAATGTTTTACAAAGTAAAACATTATATATAAGTATATACTTTTTTACTTCTTAAAAACTGTTTATAAGCTATATGTGCAGAAAGAAAATGCTATTAATATTACACTAATTCAGGTTAGGATTAAAGTGAACCTGTCTTATGTTTACTTACTTAGGTTTCAGTTTAATCAGTGGTGATAAAGTTAAATGCCAGTACTAGTAATAGTTAAGTCTGATGGGATTCAAGCAATAAATATTATTAATGACAATAGGTTTTGTGTAAATTTCCAGAACTAGAGGTTCATTTCAAGTATAGTGTTGCAGACTTTATAGCAGCTAGGCTTCAGCAGTGAAGCCAGTGAAAGCACTAGAAAATGGGATTTCAGATATTTTCTGTGTCAGTTTATTCCTGTTGTGCATTTAAAGGTTTTCATTTTGGTAGAATACATGTATGGTGCCTTATGAATTGGTTGCCTTCTTAGGTTAATCCATTTGTACAAATTAAAAAAAAACTGTTAAATTATGAAGTATATATGTTAATTTGATGTATTTTTTGCGTAATGAAGAGCTAACCTGACTTCTGTTGTGTAATGGAAGAAGCAGAGTACATATGCCCCCGGATTCACAAAAGCTTGCATGGAGTGCAGGATTGGTGCAGGAGCCCATGCAGGCAATATGTCTTCCGTGCGATCCAGGAACAGCTTGCAGGGGTGTGCACAAGCCCTCCTGCACTAATCTTACATGAACTAAGCCCTGGTATTTAAATCACCCCATTTGCAGGTGAAATCCATGCAAATGACGTGATTTTGCGATCCAGTAAGCTTGCAACAGTCCGTGCAAGTCTAGTGCTATCCACAGAAATGTACTGGGTTAATGATTGAGTACATTTCTGCAAAATCCAAAACAGAGCTATGACAGCTCCAAATAAAGGCTGCATATCACTGAGGAAGCATGCCAATGGCCAAGTATAAGGCCAATGGCATTGCAAACAATACAAAAAAATAATCAACTTTTTTTTTTTTTGCTGATCTCGGCTGTTTAAGCATAGGGCAGCAGCTCGCAAATGGGATCGGGGGGAAAATAAGAAAATAAACCTAAAATAAGCATTCTAACTAAAATCAGTATTCTGCCATGCAAGTCAATGGCAGGCAGAAGACAACCTGGCCAATGAGTAGTGGTTGCCAAGGGGGGAGGCTCAGTGTGAGATATGTAACTATGCATTAGCAGGCAATCCTATGTAAATGAGGGGAAGGATAGTGAATCCCAGATTTCCCCAGCATGTGAGGCAGGTCCCAACAGTGTAAGAGTCTGAATAGCTGGGTGCAAGAATATGAGGTAGGTGACATCATGGGGGGTTGTGTCAGGCATCCTGTAAGTGGATTGGAGGCCTGTGGCTTGGGTTTGCTCTTAGCTTAGCACAGCTAAGCTAGGGGGTGTGTCTAAACCTGCCTAGCACTCTTTACAAAGTGTAAGCGGGTATACGACCGCGCACCAGGTTTTACAGGAAGAACAAAGAAGTTAAACCAGGAAATAGCAGCAGTGTGCACATATGAGCACTCTGTTTGCGCGGCGCGCATATGGGCTTAAACAGGGAGGCAATGGGAAGGGAAATCAGCAGTAATAAGGTAATCAAGTAGTACTAGCTTAGCTGGCAGGTGAAATGTATCAGAATCAGCCAATTACACTGGCAGCAGACCAGCCCAGCCCAGCACACCACTATAAATTATGCAAACACCTTTCCTCCTTGTTTTTCCCAACAACTCTGCACCACTGGTGTATACAAACGGGGAAATTTTACTAAACAAAAGCAAGAGAAGAAATGTTAGGGCCTGCTTTTGCTATCATAAACCAGCATGTACAAGAAGATGAGGGTGGTGAGGATGTCAATGCTGACGACCAACAGACAGTGAGGAGGAGGAGAAGAGTGTACAGACCCAGGGAAACCTACCAGGGGATACATGAGCTAGAGATAGTGGAGCGCTATAGGTTGGACAGAGATCTCCTACAGCATATCGTTGAGCTGTGCAGGCCACACCTCAGACACAGAACCAACAGTGGGGAACCCATCCCAGTGGAAACCAAGGTATGTGTAGGCTTAAGAATACTAGCCACAGGTACCTTCCAAAGGACAGCTGGGGATATCATGGGGATCTCACAGGCATCAGCATCCAGGGTACTCCACCAGTTCCTGGATGCCATGTCAGCACACGCCGGTGAGCACATATATTTCCACAACACCTGTGAGGCATTAGCCAGCAATATGCGTCTCTTCCAATAAATTACAGAATACCCTGAAGTAGTGGGTACTATAGACTGCACGCACATAAACATAAAAACACCACCCCATGAGCAGTGCAGGGTCTACATAAACCACAAGGGCTTCCCCTCCATCAACTGTCAGGTCGTGTGTGATGCCCAGGGCATTATAATGAATGTGTGTGCTGGAAGCCCTGGGAGCTATCACAATTCCCACATCTGGCATCTGATGCAGCTGTACCAGAGATTTGCTAGTGGGGACATCCCATACGGCCACCTAATGGGGGATGCTGGGTACACACTGGAGCTGTGGCTGATGACACCCATCAGTAATGCACACACACCCGAACAAGAGCTCCATAATGAAGCACATGCACAAACAAGAATCATAATAGAGCATGTGTTTGCGATGCTCAAGTTACAGTTCTGGTGCCTGGACACATCTGGTGGAGCCTTGCAGTATTCTCCAGCTACATGTACCCAAATTTTCATGGTATGTGCCATGCTACACAACATGATCCTGCGGAAGCAGCTGCAGCAGGAACAGCACAGGGTAGGGCCACACAGCCCCCCACCATTGCCAAGGCCAGCACAGGCACAGAGTGACTCAGAGGAGGAACAACCTGAGCCTGTACCTGTAGGCAGAAGGAGGTGTGCACAGTATGCCTTGGCTTTGGCAAAGAGGTAATGCATAGCACACAACACTGACACAGCAGGAACCCAGGGAATGGAAACTCTGACTCGCACATACAGTAAAAGGGATGCCAAAAATGACAATATCTGTGCTTTACCATGTATAGGGAGTGTACTATGTGCATCTGACATAGACAGCCCTCCAGCACCATCCTCAATACTGGCACAGCCGCAGGGTAAGTCACCCTTCCTATCAATCACTGAATGTAGTAGTATGGTCTGCTAGTTGTGTCAATGGTATGGATGTGAACATGCAAGGAAGGGAATTGGGTGGCTGAATGGGATGGCAGCAGATAGTGGACAGCTATATGGGCAGCATGAAACCATAACAAATACTGGTGTCAACAAAGTAGGCAGTAACAGACAAGGTGAAAAAACCCACTACAGGACATGTGCTGGCCCAAATGTGTGTTCATAGGGCACACACATGCATGCCATGGAGGTTCACATACCCCAAAACAGTCCCACCCAGCCAGCAGGACAGGTGTAAATGAACACAAGGAAAGGCTGTGCTAAGGTCCTCAAGGTATGGCAATGAAGATCAACCCCCCTCCAGGCCTACAGGTCGGGAGTGGGATGTCATTCATGAAGGGTAGGAAGTCTGAAATGGCAATGTAAGTCAATAAAACCTATAAACAGTACTACACTGATATGCCTGTAGTCTGCAGGATAGGTCAGAATACAGATTTAAAAGGAAGCCAACAGACTACCAGAAATACCAGTGCGGTCAAAGCAAATGTCCACAGTTGGCAGGTGTGCCCCCCCCCCCAAACCCTATGTAGAAATGTATTAGCATCCATGTGTAGGAGTAATAACAGTGAGCACAGAGTACCTGTGCTTGCCAAAGTAGAAGGATGGATTGCTTCATGTGTACAATATGCAGAGCTCTGAGTGTCAGGTTGATGTGTGGAGGCCAACAGGGTACCTGAAATAGCAGGTGGGTATAGCAGAAATGTCTACAATTGTCAGGTGTGCCCCCCAACCCTATGTAGTATAGCAGTAGCATCTATGTGTGGGTATCACAGCAGCAGAGCACAGAGTACCCGAGCTGCCCCAATTATAATGATGGAATGTTGCATGTGTACAATATGCAGAGATCTGAGTATCAGGTTGTTGTGCAGAAGCCAACAGAGTACCTGACATATCAGGTGGTTGTAGGACATGTCCACAGTTGTGATGTGTGCCCCCACCAACCCAATGTAGAAATGTATTACCAGCCATGTGTGGGAGTAATAACAGTGAGCACCGATGGTCAAATCAGCAAGATGGATAGTCGTATGTCCACAATAGGCAGATCTCTGTGTGTTAGGTAGTTCTGAGTGGTATGCTGTGTGAAAGTGTTCAGAAATAGCCATGGATGGTGTGTCCTGGTGTCCAATGGTCAGTACTGCTGATGACTGGGCCAAGTCCACATGACTGCAGTGCCAAACAGACTAGTATCCCAGCAAGACGTTGCAGCAGTAAACCATATGATTTGTACAGATGTCATAACTGTCACCATCTGGAAGATGGACATGGCTGAGTGTTGGCCCAGATGTACACAGAGTACACAGGTAGAAGTACCGTAGGGAGAGACTGTTTAAAATTGCACAGTGAAATGGAGACACCCTCCATTTGTACATACAGGTTCACAGCACATCAGTTGGTTGTGTAGTATGGGAACTAAAATGTACTGTGGGCAAACAATGGCAGACCACAAAAGGCAGAGGTATGATGTATGCAGAAGCTGCTGGTGTCCACCCACTAGTCACCAACAGGGGAAAGGGCCACATATACCTGTGAGGCAATTGCAAGTAGCTACCCTAGCACACATGCAGCCAGTCTAGCCCAATATCAGTAACACACAGGCCACCTCCCTGCTGCTGTGAATGAGTACAATATGATCCCTGCATTACTATGTGAATACTTACAGAATGCAGTATGCTGAAGAGGTGTCCCATGCAGGTGTGTCCATAGCTGTAAGATGCACCCTGCCATCATCCACACCAATGGATAGATAAAGACAGAAACAATTGCCATCACCACCTTGCACACCTATCCTGTCAACCCAGGGGAATATATTGCCTTGCAGCCAGGGTCTGTACAACTGACAGAATGCACTGGCCTGCTACAGATAGCCTGCATCAGTACCCAATGCCCCACTGTCCTCTGTCACAGGACTGTGTCACGCCCGTACCGCCACTGTATGTTACCCCATGGACTCCCACATAATGACAAAACACAGTCCACAGAACATAAATGCAAGGATATGTTGACAAATCCCAGTAGTATGTCCAGCATGTTCCAATACATGAACTGTGGACCAACCTGTATATACTGCTGGGATGCAGTGGCTACTATAGTCATACCTATCAGATATTGTGTGCATAATGGTAGGAAGAGGACAGATTAATGGGGGGGCATCGCCACCATGGAGTGCGTGAGAAGGGTGAAACCCTGATTTGTGCACATACTTATCATGGCTGCAAACACTGGGATGGGTGGCCACAAACCTGCTTGTAAACCAAATTGTGAAGGGTTAATGAACAGAATAATGAGCCCTGCCTCTGGATAACCTCAATGAGTCTGAATACCTGGGAGGTATGGCTATAGCATGATATGGCCATCCTGTAATGGTGATAATTGTACAGGCATGGGACCCACAGCCACAACAGCATCAAGGTGCTGGACCATATACACAGACCCATCAGCAAGTGTCTGCAGTTTCCACGTCAGAATGACATGAGTGTGCAAGAACATGTAGATTGCAGACTACATTACTGGACAAAGCTGCATTCAACTTGTAATCCCCAGGAACCTACTGCCAGCAAAATGTATACCTGTTAGTAGTTGATGACATAAAACATCAGAGGGTCAAACACCACATATCACTGAGTATCCCTGCCAACACCAAAACCATGTAGCAGAAGCACCACAGACACAATTAGCAACAATCTCACTAGACTTTGCCCAATGTCGACCCACATTGTCAACCAATCTACAGATATCCTGCAAAATCAGGTTACTAGCTGTAGGTGTAGAGCACAAATACCTACACTGCAGTACAGCCTACCTGGAATGGAGTCATGCATGCAATACAGACACTCATACTGGGCATGTTCGCACACTTAGAGACGTGAAGGACATGTCAGAAAACAAATTACAGAAGGGTCATACTGGGCATGCTCACACTCAGAGAAATTAAGCCTATGTCTAGAAACAACTGTGGGCTATACACAGCAGTCAGTCACAGATGTCTGTGTAAACACTCCACAGTACACACCAGTCAAGCTCTGCACACATAAGGGTTGAGAATATGCACATATATCCAAGGACAGCACACTATAACAGCTCAGACATACACATAATAGATGTGGGAAGAGAGTGATAGACAGTGATAGACAGCTTCCCCTCTCATGAGGCCTGTCCCACACAGCACACTCCCATTTTGCAAAAACATATGATGTGCAAATGTCCATCACTGTACACAATTGCCCCTGGTAGCCTTCCAGTCAGTACACCTTTCACTGCCTGTCTTTGACAAGCCTGCTGATGTAATTCCCTGTGAAATACACCTTTGTTGAAGTAGTATCCCAGTAATCTCTGTGGCACGTTCTGTAATTGCATAATACTCTAATGTGCTGGAGTAGTTAGGTAGGTGTTCTAATTCCATTCATGGCAACTGTGTGTATGTGTGGGGCCCAATGCTTTGAGGACAGTCAGTACACCTGTCATTGCCCTTCTTTGTCAAGCCTGCTAATGTCATTCCCTGTGAAATACACCGTTAGTGAAAGAATATCCCACTAATCTCTGTGGTGCGCTCTGTAACTGCGTAGTGCTCTAATGTGCTGCAGTAGTTAGATAGGTGTTCTAATCCCATTCATGGCAACTATGCATGTGTAGGGCCCAGTGCTTTTGAGCACAGTCAGTACACCTATCATTGCCCTTCTTTGACAACCCTGCTGATGTCATTCCCTTTGAATTACACCGTTGGTGAAGGAGTATCCCAGTAATCTCTGTGGTACATTTTGTAACTGTGTAATGCCCTAATGTGCTGTAGTAGTTAGTTAGATCTTCTAATCCCATTTATAGCAACTGTGAGTGTGTGTGTGTGTGTGTGTGTGTGTGTGTGTGTGTGTGTGTGTGTGTGTGTGTGTGTGTGTCTGTGCATATGTGTAGGGCCCAGTGCTTTTGTGGACAGTCAGTACACCTGTCATTTCCCTTCTTTGACAAGCCTGCTGATGTCATTCCCTGTGAAATATACCTTTGGTGAAGGAGTATCCCAGTAATCTCCGTGGCACGTTCTGTAACTGTGTAATGATCTAATGTGCTGTAGTAGTTAGGTAGGTGTTCTAATCCCATTCATGGCAACTGTGTGTATCAGTGTGTATGTGTAGGGTCCAGTGCTTTTGAGGACACTCAGTACACCTGTCATTGCCCTTCTTTGACAAGCCTGCTGATGTCATTCTGTGTGAAGTAAACCTTTGGCGAAGCAGAATCCCAGTAATCTCTGTGGTGTGTGCTGTAACTGCATAATGCTGTAGTGTGATAAACTAGTTAGGTAGGGGTTCTCTACCCAGACATTGTAAGTGTGAATGTTTGTGTGTGTTCCTTTGTCAGAGTGGGGAGCAATGTTTTTGAGGCCATTCACAGGCACTACAACCTCCATTGCCCTACTTTGGCAAGTCTGCTGGCATCATTGACTGTGAAATGCACCTTTGTGGAAAGATATCCCAGTAACCTCTGTGACGCATGCTATAACTGCGTAATACTGTAGTGTGATAAACTAGTTAGGTAGGGGTTCTATTCCTAGACATGGTAAGTGTGTGTTGTGCGTGTTTATAATATGTAACCTGTGTGGAGGTGGCTTTGACTGTGTAACACCTGGACCCATTGAGGAGTCGGTTTTGTAATGGTGGCCATGTTATATGTCATAATGTCCACCATACAAGGATGACAGATGTCAATCAGCGGAGATGCTGGGGTGCCAGTCCACACCTCTACATGTGATGGAAGGCCAGGTGAGCAAAGTAAGCAACCTTAGTATTACACAGAGTACACTATGAACCTGTGTCTCATACATAAACACACTTGCCTAGACAACTACCACTATGTTGGTAGTACATTGCATACTGTTCACAGATAGCAAGCATGGTGTGATTGCAGTGGGCTACAGAGGGCATGGCACCCTGTCCATTAGTACAATAGGCACATAACTGAAGACAGTGCACCTTCACTATGTTCCCCAATGGATGCCTACAACATCTGTGGTGCCATCAAATGTGGTCCACAAAGGACTGTCCATGAGCACGCCCCTGCCACAAGAGGTCAGGAGTGGCACATATGATGATAACCATCTGTGTACATAACATGGGCCTGGCAATCCAGGTACACTTTCACATGTCACTGTACATGAATATGGGATGTGTGCACATCCCAGACACCATCCATGTCATGGACTATAGAACACATACATGGCAAGCATTGCACAGCACTGGCCACTCACAATACTAACCCAGGTGACAGGATGGTGAATACAGTACCCACCTGTGTGGGACATTCCAGACTAAACACCTGATCCACACTGCAGACCATTGTCATGTGGCCTGATGCCAAGGTATACTCCTCACCTAGCCTTGTAGAGCCTTCTGACACAGCCAACCGCTACACACCCGTGAAGCAATGCACGTCAGTACTGGCACCCTGTGTCCCTGTGTGTGGTGTATGATGTTTTCAACCACATTCACATCTGGTACAACTCCCACTGGCATACTGAAGCATTCTGACTGATGTCAGACACCTTCACATGCCCTTTGCCGATAGTACAGTACAATAGCTCCTGTGGTGCATGTGATACCTGTGCAGTACTGTATTGTGGTAAAATAACTAGGTAGGGAGTGTATTCCTGACCCTGGCAAGTGCGGCAATGTGTATGAGTCCCTTAGAGAGTGTGCTGTGTTGCTGCTGACACCGGTTAATGTGGACAGGCACTTGTGCTACACCTATCGTATCTGTACAACATCACTGTTGCAGATGTCACTCACCAGCACATATATTTTTGGACAGCTCACCAACACGTAAGCTATGTGGTGCATGCAATAACTGCATGCACATGTGATAGTAATGCACTGTCAGTCTGGGGTTTGCATCCCTGTACTGGTATGTGTGTCACACAAACATGCTTCAGTTTTACTGTCCTACACCTTCCCTGACGTACTTTGTCTCTGTCTGTCCCTCACACACACTCCCTGGTGGATGTGAATATGTACACCTGCTCTGCTTAGGCAGCAGCTAGTGTTTTGTAAGTGTTGGTCATGATCAGCTGATGGCCTCTTGCACCAATTGCATCCCTCCTTTAGATGACTGAATGTGACACAGCTGTGGTAACATTCCCATAGCCAATTGCATGGAAATACACTACAATATCTAGGAACATCATGCTGGTGTTGGGCCATGAAAATCACTGTGAGTGGAACCTAGATCTGGTGTTTGGCAAACATCATAACAGATGGTTTTAGGATTTACCTCCAACAACATATGCTGTGGAAAATAGCCAGCAGACAGGAGGGGGTGTGCCAAACATGACTACAGAATGTAAGTGTTGCCGTTCTTAATTTAGAATAATGTCGGTTTAACAGGGTGTGTGTGGTTATGGCTAGTCTGCCTGTTTTAAGATCTGTCATGACAGTGCATTGTTTGTGAGGAAACCCCCATCTACAGGGTCATCTGGAGATTGGTTAGTGCGTTGAACCTTTTGTTCCTTGTGTTACTCACAGAACACCTATCTGAGAATGGCAGAAGCATAGTGTGAGGATTGCAGTCAGTACATGGTGACAGCCATGAGAGTTACTGACTTCATATCCCGGATTGTACATACTTCACAAAACACAATGGTATGACAGTAAATGTCTGAGGCTACCACAGCACCATGCCAATATTGTGCCAGTGTTCATAGCACTACTCACATGTCTGTCACCCTTTGTACATATGTCATGCAGAATATGTGCATGTGTTCCCCTTGCTCTGCAACTGTTCTAGATCTGGTGTCTTATGGTAATTAGAATATGTATGCATGCTGTTATAAGTAATCCTGACTGCTGCTGACTATTACTGGCCCTTATCTGTTGTAAAATGGCAACACCATAGCCCATATGGGAATGCCGATGTCAGTCGAGCCACCTGTCCCACCTCAGCTGTCTATGGCACCAGGCACCAGCAGGTCTGTCCCAGCCTGGAACTTCCTCCTCCATTGTCCATGCATGACCTTTGGGTGGAACTGCAGCAGGTGAAGGTGCTTGTCCCCCCCCCCAGAGGAACCTGTCACCCGCCATCAGGTCCAGTCCATGGTGTGTAGGGAGCTCGTCTAAGAGTTTCAAGATCACTTATGCCAGCTTGAGGGCTGCATGATGCACGTAGAGAGTGAGCCTACCCAGTCCCCAGCACAGCCACCTTTGGGGCCGTGAAGGTACAGTGGTGACTGGTCATGGATGGGGACCTCAGTCCCACTGTTTCCATTTGGGGGCTCATGGGCTTGCAACTTTAAAACACCCCTCCCCGTCCAAGTTGTTTCCCCCCACATGTGTCATATACTGCCCCTGTATGCTGTCTTGTCTGTCTTGTCTGTCATCCTACCCAACCTATCCTCCCCAAGCATACCTACCCTCCTTCCCAACATCCCACTTACACCTTCAAAAAAGGGCAATCTGTTCCCAAATAATATCTCGCCCCATACA